>NC_080594.1:50506741-50829241 GCF_027887145.1 Ammospiza caudacuta
CATGCCGCTGAGCCCCGTGCCCCCCTTCCTGGACGGCCTGCAGGGCGGCTACAGGCAGATCCAGTCTCCCTTCCCACACACCAACAGCGAGCAGAAGATGTACCCGGCTGTGACTGTGTAGCGCTGACGCCCTCCCCTCCCCATCCCCACCCAGCCAGTTTCAATATCTGAACTGAACGGAGGAGAAATACTTCCTTGGAACAAAGCTCCCAGAGCACCACTTGTAAATAATTTTGAAAGGCTCATGCATGTCAGACGGTGTTTATAAACCATTTATTTTCATCGGGGTCTGTTGCCAGGAACTGTAAGGATGATATCTCGGAATTAACGTTGCCAGATACGCTCTCATTCCAGCACGTGATTTACGGCGGCAAAGGATTACGCTGGAAATGCATATGTATTTCAGATCACTGTGCTCATGAGATAAATGTCGGAGCCGTAAAGTGCCCTTCAGGTATGACATGGTCACAAGTATTTGCCTAATTAATTCTAGAAAGAGTTTTGTTCCACTGTACAAGACTGCAATACTTCAGAAACCTCTCTGCTCCCGGCTCCGTAATGATGTTTCCCTTTGCTTCACAGACAATCACAACTGAGAGCCAAGCAGTGCAATCCCTGTGTGCCCAGCCACCGTGGCTTCTTACACACACCCACTTTGGGGTGAAATGCCACCAGAAGCTTGGTCTTGCAAAGACCAATTTTCCTTGTATTTTGTAGGAATTGGAAGAGTGAATTATTCTGCTCTTCTTTCCAGTGCACTTGAAACCCTTCATTAATTTGGTTTTGTGTCAAGATCAGTACCCAGTAGTGGTTTGCACAGACTTTATCTTTGTGAACGTTTTACTAAAACCAGGGTATGAAGTGCTCACTCTTTGTGACACTCAGCAAAGCATTTGGTACAGCTGGCAGTGTCTGAACTGAACCTGCTTTGGCAGAGGAAGGTCAGACTGTGATTCCAAACAAGCCTGATTCAACCTCACTTCCCATGAAACAGGAAACCCGTGTGAATGCCCACGAAGGTGTCAGCCCCAAAACCTGCTTGCATTGGAGTCTGCCTGTAGGAAAATGCAGTTTATCTTGTACCCATGAGTCCATTCTGAGTCCCCTGACCCACCCCGTGGGAGTGGGAGAGTGTTAAACAAAACCCAGTTGGGATGTGAATGGGTTGGTGGAGGTTTGAAATCCATCCCCTTTTCTTCTTTACCCGTGACAGGGGATTAGGAAGGCACAGCTGTATTTAAAAATAAGGAAAAAGGCCCAACCAAGGGACCAAGGTGCTTGTGGTGTCACAAGGGTCACGGAGGTGGTGAGCTGCAGACAGCAGGGACACTTAACACTGGAGCTGTTGGCTCTCTCCTGCTTTGCTTCATCTGGGGAAAACACCTCTCCAGGTTGAAGAGGCAGCAAACAATTAGATCATTCTAATTATATCACTCCAAATGCAGCAAAGCTTTGCTGACAGAAAGGCTGGTTTTGTCTCTTTAGAAATGTACCCTCTGCATTTCCATCCATTTGCTCGTCAGCCAAAACAGTGCTGCAGAAGACCTGAGGCCCTGTGCAAACCCAAGCAATTACTGTAGCCAGACCAGTGATGACAAAAGGTTTCTTATTGTCTGATACTGTATCAATATGTAGCAATAACTGTGATGCTATGTTTTGTATGTCTGTTTTTAAATGACACAGAAGGTGCAGATGCATTGCCAAACCCAATGGTTTACTCATAAACACGCCACACACAGGCCGTCTGCAGCAGGCAGCCGTGGTTTGGCCACTGACACGGGGAAATGAATAGGTAATTTATCCCCGATCTGTTGTTCCTGGCTGTGATCTCCCAGTCAGTGTGCAGGATCTGGGCAGAAAGGTTGGTTTGTGAGACCTGGCTTCCTCTGCAGCCAGGCTGGGTGTCTTTGGGAAGCGGCGCCCGGCTGCTGGCGGTGTCGGATGCTGCACTCAGTGCTCGGGGATCTTCAGGGCAGTGGGAGCTCCAGAGCTGGGTGCTCCAGGCTTCTGAAGGACCCCCTGCACTCTCTGGTCTCTGGGGGTGTCGGTCTCCACCTGCCCACGTTGCAGTGGGGTCACACTGGGCTGGCAGCAGGCACAGGGGCAGCTCTGTGTGCTTCCCCGGGAGCAGGAGGTGCTTGGCCCTGGGTGAGCCCAGGTGCTGTGCCCCTGACCCTGCCCAGCTGAGAACCAAGTCAGCTCCCCCCTCTGCCTGCCTTGCACAGGCCCTGCCAAGGACACCTCCTCTGACCTACAGAATTCAGGTGAATCTTTGTATATTGTTTACTTGTTTAAAAAAAAAAAGAATAAGTTAAATTTAAGTCTGTAGAAATTAATTTACAACTGAAGGCAGAGAAATGCGAGCTCTAATAAAAGGAATTTTGTGAGATGTGGTGTTTTTTTTAATGTCATGTACAATAATGTAAAACCAATGTTACCATTTGATATAGCTTTTAAATCTCTGAAAGAGCACTTGCTTTAAAGTGTTTCTTACAACTGAAGAAAAAAGCCCCCTTTGTTTCTTAATAAATACTTTATGGTGTGACTTTGGTTTTGTTTGCTTTGTCATAGGGATTTTATTTTTTTTAGCTAATGCTTTGCTTTCCTGTGTCCCCAAAATAACATCTGACCAGCCCCCTTCTCCAGACTGGCAAAACCAAAAGTTTGAATTTTTGCTGTGTTTCTAAAGAATAACAGTAAACCCAACAAATTACATGTCTGAACAGTGTGCTGCAGTGGGGCATGTTCTGAGGGGATATTTTTGGGGAGAAGGGGCACAGGGAGATGGCGTCTGAGCATCACCTGAGCTGGGGATCCCTTGCCTCTCAGATGGCTGGGGAGCAGTGGTGGGAGCAGGATGGGCGAGAGCCTGTGGGCTTATCAAGTTCCCTCTTGTCAAAGAATGCCAAATACTCTGCATCAAATGCAATTTTCTGAGAATTTTGTTTTCAGTTGGATTCATAGTCACCAGCTGAGAATTTTGAGTGTGTAACTCTAAGTGGCTGTGCTGTCCCCACTGTCCTCTGCTCTTGCTAGAGCAAAAACTTCATCCTCAGAAGTGAGACCAGAACCAAAGCCCTGTAGTGCCATAGTCTGTCTGGGATGAGGCCACTCTGCTTTCCTGGTGTTTGCTTCCTCTTGCTGCTGGAGATGCTGGCATTGCACTCTGGGCAGGTGGGTGGCTGGAGGAGCCTAAAGGGCAGGGAGCCTAAAGGGCAGGGAGTGATTGCTGGATCTGCATGTTTATAATTCAGAAAAGTAGGGAAGAGCAGTCTGGGAAGAGCATTGCCTTGGTCAGGCTCTACATTGCACATTCCAAAATGCCACAGCTTCCTGGTGTTTGGGGAAGGTGAGGCAGCAAGGCTGGGAGCAGAAAGCTGGCAGGGAAGGAGGGGGTCAGCCATGGCTGGGAGCAGATGTGCTGAGGCAACGAGTACTGCGCAGCAGGGCAGGCCAACAATTTGTGTTAAAGCTTTTTCTTGTGTTTTTATCTGCGGAGCAGCTTCGCCCTTGGCAGATGTTTTCTTTTTGTGCCGTGCAGGAGTTGGTGTGCACCAAGCAAGCAGTGGTGAGGGTGGGGAAAAGCTGGCAAACCCCACAGGCTGGGCTGGTGCTGGTTGGCCCTGCGTGCACCAGGCTGGTGGTGTCCTCACAAGGGGACCCGTGGGCACAGCGGCGCCCCGAGGTGGCTGTAGGCAATCCTGTGCCCAAAATCCTGTGCCCAAACCACTGAGCCACGCAGAGAAGAGCAGGAAAGCATCGCCAGTGACAGGATCCCCTCCCAGCACACACACTGTGGAATGACTCCCGTGTGAGCTGGGCACCTCAGGGGACAGAGCCCCTTAGCAGGGGCTTGTGTGGCCCTGTCCAGCTGCCACCAGCTGTGCCACGGTCATCAGGGGACAGTGGAGATTGTGCAATGTGGCCCACGATGCCCAAGGGGAGCAAGCCAGGGAGCAGGTCTCAGCTCAGCACATTAACCTCAGCACCTCCCTTGCAAAATGTCTCATTTGCTGCTCACTTTTGATCTTCCTGGAGCTCTTCTCCCTCCAGATTTTCTGCCTTTCCACTCTTTTCCTCCCACTGAAGTTATTACTAAATATTATTCCCCACATGTGTTCCCTTCTATTTTTCCAAGCTGAATCTCATTTTATTGTTTCCTCCTCATATTTCCTGCTTCTCAGTAGGTCCCTTTGTAATATTTCTCTGTCCTCAGTGGGGTTTGCAGCATTTTCCCACCCAGGATCACTTGCAAATGGACTGAACAAATCACATAAACATGTGCCATACTTTCTCCCCTTCCCCATCTACACTGAATGGAGCCAGTTCCATGAGACCCTGGCCATCCTGGAGGCTCAGTGTTCCCTGTCCCACAGGAGAGCATTTAATCCTTGTGACAGTATTTCTGTGCAGACTGAATGGCCAGATAACAGCAGTCACTGGTGCTGTAACAGCCTCCTGTGCCTCAGCAATGGGGACAAGCCCATCGTGCTGGGTTGTGTGCCACAGAACACTGCTGTGGGCTCCAGTGAGGAGGCCTCAGGTGAGCCAGCACTGTGGTGTGGCTGCTCTGCACCAAACACTGCATAGTGCTGGCTGTCTGCAGCAAGCCCGGAGGTGAGAGTGGCAGAGGCGATGTCTCAGCACCCTGGGGTGTCCCAGTTCCCCCATCTCCTGGGGGACACCCAGTCCCAGACACAGCTTCCCTCCCACCCGTCTCTGGGAAGCCACTACAGCCCTGGCACAGGGATGGATTTTCTCCCCTTGCTGCAGAGATCCCCCTTTCTGTGCCAACACTTACAGGTTTTGTGATTTGCCCACAGAAGTTTGTCCTTTATACCTTGAAAATCCCAGCATACTGACCTGACCCCAGGCCTTTTTCACCTGGCTAGTGACCCTGCAGCTCTCACCTTCTCCATGCTGGCTTGTTTGCAATGTTTTCCCTGGCCCTCGTGTCATTTCCATCTCCTGCTTGTCCCTGCTGAGCCAGACCTCTTGTGGGGGCAGCTGTGCTGGATGGGAACATCTGGGGCATCAGTTCATGGGCAGAGGCACAGCTTCATTTGGAAAATACCTACCCACTTGACAGCAAAGGTGGCATCTTCCAAATACTGAGAGCAAGGCAGCAAACATTCCACTAGGCATGGCTGAAAAGTTGCTAGGTGTGCAAGAGGCCAAGTATCCTCTTACTCCCTGATTTTCATTAGAAGAGGGGAGACAAACCTCTCTGGAGTGTAACATGAGTCACAGCTCTCAGATTCCAAGTGCCTCCAGCATTGTACTGGCTGCAGTCTTTGTCAAAAGAAAGTTAGCTGACTTTAATATTAATCAATTTGGGTGGCTGTTTCTGATGAGATGAAGCCATGCAGGTAACAACTCAAAGCAGTCACTTTCTGCACTGGGCACGTCCAGCTCACCAAGGACACGTTCCTTTCTGTTTGCATTGTCCATAACACATCAGGAAATACAAAAGAAAACTCACCTGAAACTTTAAAATCTTGTCTGCCATCACAGGCTGTTGCAGTGACACCGTTTAGGCTTATAATAGTAAAAAGAGATTTCAAACATTCAAGAAAGAATAGCAATAACATTTTTCTCCTAAACATGATAATCATTTACTTTCAAGGAAATAGTTTCTTATTGCCTGTTATCAGTCCTTCAAAAAACCTCCAGCAAAATCAAGGCAAACAGTGATACATCAAGCTGAAAAATGTTTAATTCGACAGGTAAGTTGCTTTCCATCAAACCTTCCTCATGTTTAGTGCTGAACCAGCTCAGGGCATAGCCCACCCTGATTTGCCTCTCTAGGTTAATTTGAAAAAAAAATAAAGCAAGAAGGCACTACTTTGGATCCTATCACTGCTATTAAACTAGGGCAAGTGAGCATCATGTCAGAAAACAGTAATAATGCAGTGTGCAGGGATAGAATGCAAGAAAATATAGTGCAGAAGGCAATCTCACACCTGAGGAGTTGCAGCTGTTCTAATCACCAAAGATTAGGAACAGGCCTGAACTTAATAGGCCACAGCTGTGTCCAACAATGATGAGTGCTATAGAAGAGTGGGTGAGCTGGGTGAGGAGAGAGATGGAGTTTGTTGGCTGTGCTGTGAGGAGGTGTCCATGAGCAATCACCAAGAAGGTATGGAACTTTTGCAATAAGATGACAACAATGCAGCAATAAACTAAAAATACTTCTCTATCTCCCTTCCAAGATATAGAGCAGCTTCACAGGACTATAAAAAATTGGCTGTATTGGAGGGGACTCTAAAGATAGTCTAGTTCTCAGTGTCCCATCCAGCCTGGCCTTGAGCACCTCCAGGGGTGGGGTACTTAAATTTCCTTCCATCAGGTTTAGGAAGAGCTTTGAAAGCTGATGGGGACAATGAGGCAGAGTGTTTGATTCTGCTGGGTGCAGAGCCCAGCTTAGCTGGGCCACAAACTTCCCAGAGCTCGCTGGTGCTGCAGATGCTGGCACGGGGCAGGCCTGACTTGTTGCAGGACAAGATGAGGATGTTGGTGTGTTGTGCAGTCTCTGCTATGATTCAGTATCCAAATGGTAAATATTGGCTTATGCAGCTGCTAATTCCCTCAATATTTGCTTTTGAGAGACAGAATCCTATTGACTTCACACAATCAGACAGTCTATGCGTGATTGTAAATATCTCATTATGGGGGGAAAATAATTTTAATTTACAATGCTGCAAACCAAAAGCAACTGCTGTAGATTTACTGAGCAGTCAGAATCAGGCTCTCAGTTTAACAGCTGAAGCCCACCCTCACTGTGGATGGGCAAATACACACAGTCATTGCACAGGATTTAGTGAGCAGTATGAGAGCAGTAGGCAGCTTAAGCTCTGATACCTGGCACATCCAAATGAGCTGGCACTAGGATCACACTGTGGTTTTTCATGGACTAAGGCATGTTTTCAGGAGCTTATAGGCAATTCCTTCCAGTGTGGAGAAAGGAAGGAGTGAGATGGAGCAGCACAGTTACAAACCCAGCCCAGAATCCATTTTTTCCTGAGGGACTGGGGGGGTGCTCCTGCTGCCCGTACTCGATACCAGCAAGTACCAGCAGCTCCACAGGACCAACAAAGCAGTCTTGGTTTACTGTGACAGCTGTGCTGCACATTTTTGATGAGGCTGTAGGCCAGTGCCAGCTGAGCCATCAGACAAGGTGGCTGTGAGAGCTGAGGCTCCCAGACTCGCCACTGCAGGATTTAAGTGCCACTCTGCCCTGAAAGGTTGGAGCTGCTTCACTTGAGGGCTGCTTTGTGTGACCCAGGAAGCTCAGTGCCCTCACCACTCTGGCATGGCACCCTCACAGGGACAGCACCAAACACCAAGGGAAATCCAGAGGGGAACCATGGCCACCTCTCTGACTGTCACCCCTCTGTCCTTAGAGAGTCATGGCAAGAAAAATGCAACATGACCTTCTTCACGGTGAAGGTCCTGGCTGGGCATGGCCACTGCAGCAAGGTCTCCCCAGCACTGTTCACCATTCCCTTACCTGGGACACAGCCCACTCCTCATCTGCCCTTGAGCTCCTTGCTCAGCGTGGACAGCCAAAAACCAACCCTGTCTTTCAGGGGTTTTTAAAGCCTTGTTTCTCTGCAGTCCTGTATTTCTGCTGAGGAGGGAACTCACTACTCCTTCCAGGTTTCTGAGGACTTGCTGCACCCCAAATGCTGCAGGAACTCAAAGAGGCATGGGGTTGTGCTGGAGGGAGGGCTGGTCACCGGGTACTGCCACAGCAGCACTCACTAAAAGGGATTATGTTTCTGAAATCTTCTTGCTTAACATTCCTCAGCCAGACCTTTCTCAGTTACACTTCTATTTTTTAATGCTCCCATTTCAGACTTGAGCATTAATCTACAGGTTTAGGGACTTTGATTCTTCTTTGTTCTGGTACGAGGCACTGAAGCCTGCCGTCAACAGACTTAGCAGCTGCTCCAAATATTTGGCTCTGGGACATGAGCACTAGGCTCTCTCACAGCCCTGCCTGTCAGACTGTTAGAGGGAAAGTCTCTGAGGTGATTAGTCAACTAATATATCTAATAAGGGGTTTAAGTAGCAATCCATTATGTTTAACAATTCTGAGAATCATTTCCCTTTTAGTGTGCTGTACAAGAGATGACAGTGCAGGGAGCAGTTGGCTGAGCATCCAATTCTCCCACCACCAACTGAATAAGGCTTATTTAAGTTTATCATCAATTTTACTTTGGCATAATTGATTGGCCAGATGTGTGAGAAGCTTTTACAAACAGCAGAGTTCCTGCTGCTACATGCTTGCAGGCTGGGCTGCAGCTATGGAGGCCCAGCGAAGGAGCAGGCATTTACTCCAGCAAAACAGGGATACACAAGTTCATCACTCTCTTTTCCCTGCAAAGGAAAAGCAGATACTGGTCTGGCTTTTGGGATGAAAATGTTTTGAAATGTAGTCAAGCAATGACTTGTTAAGGGAAGATGGGAGATTTGGCTTACACCTTCTTTCTGTTCCATAATTTAAAAAAGAAAATCCAGAAATAATTTGTTGTAAAAAAAACACTTTTAAAAGTGGTTCTGTCAGCAATCTATTAGGAAAAATCCTATTCCTCAAGTTATAGCACCCTAAGGGGGAAAAATTTTAGCCAAACTATATATAAATATGCACCTTGTTCCTGATAAAATCTGTTTAATTCCAGCATCTATTAATATTTGGACAAAGGGATCTCTTTGTTAAAGCTCATACCCTGTCATTTTCTATAAGGATCTGACAGTGCATGTTCCCCATGGCCACCAAAAATCAAGTAAGGCCAACCTTTTCTGCAAATGTAACTTCAGCCATAACTTGAGTCCCATTCCTGAGTCAGCGCTGGGCGTCCCCCGGCACGTACGGATGCAGCGCTACCAGGGACACGAGAGCCTTGTGTGGTGCTTCCTGCTCGAGGCCAGGGAGCTCCAGGGTCACTTCTCCAGGTCTGGCCACACCAGCGAGCTCGGCAGCGTCAGCTGAGCAGCAGCAGCAGAGAGATGTGGCATTGCTGAGCAGGCAGAGGCAGGAGAGAGCCCGGCCCTGTGCTCCGGAGCAAAGCGGCTGCCATGGTCTCACCTCACACCTCGCTGCCCGATGCTCCCCCTCACACTCAGAGCCTGAAGGGCCCGTGTTAAAACTGCAAATTTAGCTGCAAGTAAGGAGGAAAGGGAAGGTTTTTAGGGCTTAGTTTTCCCCTGCTGTGTCTACATGACCTAATTGGGACAAAAGACTTCTAAGCTTTATTTTGATGAAGCCTTGGTGAGATCAAGTGTATGTATCATTTCTGGAAGAATCTCTCTCCACCTAGTTTGTATAAAAAGATAGTTTTCCCCCTGAAGACACTATTCAAATACCAGTATCTGCTGTCAGCTCATCAGTACCATTCTTATTTTGACATATTAGCCTTGCATTTGGGGCCTGATTTGAGACCTATTAAAGGAACTCAAGCCTTGCTCTAATGAGCAGGCCCTTAAAACACACCCAAAAGGCCGTGAAAAAATAGAAATAATCCATTCAACAGCTTTGCAGACTAAATCTCAAATGTATTTAACACTGAACTCTTGCTGCAAAGCTTGTGGGGGGATAAAACAAACAAGCCTTGGTCTGCTGGATTGCTTTAATAAAAGGTTTATTGGAAATATTTTTGTGCAGACATACAACAGTCAACAATGCTGTTCAAAGCTACAAATTGTTTAAGTTTTATGAACCTTCTAAAAATACAAGTAAGTGACCTTCATTTGTATTCAGTCTGAGAGGAAACAAACTCCACTGTAATGCAATGCTGTATTTAAACTACCAGAGGACATTAATAGGACCTGAAAATGGTAACACTTCTAGAGGAAAAAACCCACACACCACTGCTGCTCTGCTGGGAGCCAATTAAACATCCCCCCACAGCATCACTCCTCTCTGCATATCCAGATTGAAACGTCCCCATCTGAAACAATATTTAAGCAATTCGAGTACAGATATGACAGACAAGCGGGCACATGACTTGGCTCGCTGATGAAAAAGATGCTGTTAAAAATCCTGTCACTCAAGACCCTGAATATTTGACCTCCCTGTGCAATGGGCTGCACTTTGGGGGCAGGAGGAGGGACAGGGGGAGGTTTTCAAGTTAAACATCTCTTCCAGCACACACATGTACACAGTCCCAGAGGGCTTGGCTGCCTCACTACTTTATAACTGGAGCCCTTTAAAAAAAAAAAAAAAAAAGAGTTGAGCAACAACTTTGAGCAACTTTGCAGTCTATGAACTCTTGATGGTAAGAACAGCAAGTACTCTTATTCCTCTTCTGAATCAACATATCAACCAGAAGGGCAGAGGAGAGCACAATCACTGTCTGGTAAACTCCATGTTTTCTAAGAAACCCAGCAGATGTTTTGAAATTGATTAATTTATGCCAAGACGACATCTGGAACATCTTCGCAGGAAAACCACCCAGTAAGGTAGTTAGAATTTAAAACAATCGTGTCTTTGGCTTTTCCCTTGGCTTCATTGCTCCATAATTACAAGGGTGCTGACCTTCCAGCTATGCACAGTGACAGTTTGGCAATATATTAACACTTTTCTTCATTGTTAGACTTCTGAGTGATTACCCAGAGCTGAGATTGCCCACACAGAATTTGTAATTTACTAACTTCTGTTTCTCTTTAGAGGCTACCAAGAGGCTGAATGAGAACGGACCTCTTGTGGCAGATTTCAGGAGAACTTATCTCACCTTCTTCATATGTAAAGGAAGGCTTTGGATAAACACCAGTACTCAGCCACTTTACCTTCTGTCCACACCACACACGAGCAGGCTATGAATGCAAATGAAACAACCTCTGGGTTTCACACACTATCACAAAGATATCCAGAGATTAATGAGCCCCTTGTACCGGCTTGAGAGACAGGAATCTGCCCAGGAGCAACACCTGAGCAGAAATCCCACTAACTCTCCATAAGGGGTTGTCACCCAGGACTGAAATAATTCCAGTGCTTAGTTCTGGTGAGTCCACGAGGGAAAGAGGAACCAGTAAATAATTTAGCAATCTTCATAACCCAGGAAATAACCTGCTAGAGCCAAAGCATGCTAAACAAGGAACACTTCTGGCAGGGATTCGTTCTAAGTTCAGGACTCAGCTTGGTACCAGACAAACTCAGTTCCAGGAGGTAACAGTGCTTCACAAATTCTCAACTCAGCTCTGCTTCCTTCCCAGAGCCACAGGAAGGAACCAAAGAAATCAGCTTTATCACAGCTCTTCACGGATGCCTGAGGAATCCCTCCCCTCACTAACCTCTAACAGCAGCACTGGTCTTGGCCAATCTATTTTGTTTCCCTTCACCTCTCCAGACAGCCCATCCAAAAGCACATTCCTGGCCAGATAAACTCAGGCTGTCTAGGTTTCCTGCAGGTCACTGAGAAGCGATCACCTTTGGGATTCACTTGTGTGGCCAAGCAGTGCAGGGCACTTTCTGGTTTTCATTTGCCAACAAAGCTCAAAGCCTCCATTAATCTTACTGTTACATATGGAAAAGATACCCATATGGATTTATTTTGTTGTCACCTATTGTACTGACCTATCCCTGGCCTTCTCTGGACATAAAGCTCTGGTCACAGATGCTGGAAGGCAGTGAAGCCTCTCTTGGGTGTCTACAGGATACTGGGAAGAGGTGAGTGTAAGAATCCTTCCTGACAGGACAGAAGGGGTCCAACTGTCTGGAGGCTGAGGAACATGCATGGTCAGTGCCATATTTTAGATGCAGACTGCTACCCAGATACACCATAGCCAAATTCTCCTCTCCAACCCCTCAGGTATTTCATACCATCACCACTTCTTGTTAGACTCAACAGAACACAAAGAGCTCTCCGGAACCTGATTGAAGTTTAAGGCATTGATACTGTGTGATGATTCAAAACAAAGATAAAATAACCCCAGTGCTTAACACTAATGAGAAATCTGATAAACTCAAGGTGCTTCTCAGGGCCAAGCACGCATTCAATGCCTGCTCTGCTTCAAACCTGAGCTGTGAGAAGTACACTCCTCAAAGCATTTGAAGAATAAATTAAGTCATTAGTTATAAAACCAAGGGAGAATGTAAATAGAGTATCACTAGCCTTCACTGATGACTGCAGGCAATGTGAAAACAGAAGATTTAGTGAGTTAGCCCAAAGGGCAAACTGCAGGACAGGGACAGTGTAAGCACTGTGCACCTCTAGGGCTGTCCATAGAGGACCAAGTTGCACCCTGTGTAGCCACTGACCACGTCCTCACATTTCACATATTCACATAAATAAAGCTTTCTCTGCTTTATTTACAACTTTATTATTATGACTGTCTCCCAGCGAACATATTCCAGTACATGCTGTAAAAAATAATGTAAGAGAGACTTCCCTGCAGCATCTGCTATGAGCTGCTGGCTGAAGTAAGGGAAGAGACTGCACAGTTTTGGCCATGCACTATGGGGTGTGTAGTCTAGTAAACTGCAGATTAGCGAGGCTTGACTGTTATCTTAATTTACAGCCCATAGAGTTCATGTTAACTTACACACATTTTTATGTATATTAGCAGCTTAGTTTGACCCAGATACTTTTATTGGTTATTTGCCATTTCTCCTTGACAAGTTATTACTGACTTCCCATTCTAGCTCCCTACAGCAAGACCTGAAGCCCTGTCAAGGAGAAGAAAATGTCAACAGCCTCCTCAGCAGTGCTCAGAGCAGCTCGGGCTCCCGCTCCCCAGCTTTAAATTGCTACTAGGCAATCATTAAAGGAGCAGCAGCTTCTATGCAAGCTGCGATTATGGTGCTATAAAAAGCAGCAACAGAGCCAACTGTAATTCAGGAAAATCACCGCCTCCATCTGAATATCCAAACCCATCTCCTTTTGGTCAGTGCAGAGAGCAGCTCAGGAAGGCCTTTTCTGATCAAGGCTGGGTAGTTAAGTCTGGACAGTCACGCAGAAATGCCCCATTCCTTCTGCTCCGATACCCTGTCAAGTCGATCACATTTTCACACAGCACTTTCAAAGGCTGCTGTTACTGCTCCGTGCATTTGCCCTAATGAACAAGGAATTCTGTTGATGCAGAGCAGCTGTCATTCTCCTTCTGCTAACACAGCACTCGAATGCACCTCATCATTGCTCATCAAGACAAGCAACTCCAACACCCAGTCTGCGGCACATTACAATACATTAATTCCTGTAATGACTCCAAAGAACAAGAAGAATGCCAGGTCTTGACCTGGGTGGGTTCTAGAGAATTAACTCAGCTAGAGATTAAGGCCATACAGTGATGATAAAGTCTGACCCACCAGCCCCAGTGTCACATACTGTATAGCCCTGTGACAAATCCCATGTGCAATTCCCATTGAGCTGACAACCAACACACGTAGCTCAGTCTAAACCACCATTCACTCTAGGGAAGGTTTTTGTTTGTGACACACACTGACCTCAATTTACAGGGAGGTCAAAATGATACAGCCCATAGTCTGCACTAATAAAATAAATCACATCAGATGACAGCTGCTCCTCCCCAGCATCTTTCATTACGCTCTGCAAAATTTTGTTGCCCTAAGTTAAGAACAGAAAAAACTCCAGGATCCCTTCTATTCTCTGCTTAACACATTTACTAGCCATTCTTCATTATCCTAAGGCTTTTAAAAGTTTTTTTTCTGCAGCATCATTGAAAGCCTCCAAATTGTTTACATGCCAATGTTTGGTGTGTAGCTTAGAGTACAAAGACTAAGCTGATCTCATTTTGCCTTGGTGGGAAGTTAATTTTCCTTGTGTTTTTACAAAAGGAAGAAACAATTAGCAGTTTTGAGGAGAGGCTTACACCACACATTTCCTAAACAGATTTGGTTTCTAAATAAAAGGAAGTGTTTAACAGGTTATATCAGCATTAAGATTTAAAAACTCCTGGGATCAGGTTTGCTCTCCCCTTATTTATTCTCAGCACTAGTATTTGTGCCTTTAAACAAAATTCCTCTCCCAGAAAATACATACATCCACACTTGGCCCCTTGACATTCATGCCTATGGCAAAATTATTTGCACATTTTCCTTATTGCATAATTGTCTCATTAGCACTGCAAAAAGAAGGTGATGACTTTTCCCTCTGTGCCATCAGCCTAATCCAAGAGCAATCCTGACTGGTGCTGCAGGAGCAAAACTTGCCTTTTCTAAAAGAGAAGGGAACTCTGAACTTCTGAGGTGGCACTGGAAATTGAATTATAGCACTTGAGCGCTGGCATTTACTCGCAACCCTTAAGGAAGATTAAACCAGTAGGCCAGGCTGGAACTTCCCTCTCCTTTGCTAAACATAAACATTCATATTCAAATTGCTTTCGGATAGTTTTAAATCAATAAAAACCTCTGGATTATGGTCAATAGGGCAAAAAACAACGCCAACTTTTAAATACACAGATGTAGTATATACATTAACCACAAAGCCTGGCTTAAACACAGCAGTATTTACTTTATACTGTTGAGAAACATGGCTTGGTGACTGAAATTAATAGAACTTGTCTGGGGGACAGCACAAGCTTTCTAAGAGCTCTTTCAGCTTTAACTTATGCCCCAGTTTTTGCCTTTTTTTTTTTTTTCTTCAAAATCCCAATCTATGCAGCAGCACGCCTGTCCCAGTGGCACAGCAAGGCCATGGAGCCAGCATTCCTTCCAGGGCTCATGGGTCTGGGTGTTTTGGGAAGCCTGTTGATGGATCAGATCTAGAAGAGGGACTGGTTTGGCTGAACAAACAAACAGCAGGTCTCCTCTTCACAATGGCCAGCTCTGTGTGTGTCCATGTGTGTGCACGCACGTGTGTAATCCCCTCCTGCCCTCCTCTGCAAACCTCTCTTACCTGGCATGGGGAAGGCTTCCTTAGGGTTACACTATCAGCCTCCTACGCACATGTGCATCTTATCAACATATCTGACCAGATGGTACCTATAAATTGAAATTCTCACTGTTTTATTCTACTATTAAACTGGGAATGGGGTCATGGAGGGAAGTTCCAGGCTACACTTGAAGTGCACATCCAAATACATCATGAAGCGTTATGAGGAGGCACCTAGTTGAGTTCATCTTGGTGTACAATGCCATGCACTCAAGACAGCTGCTCTGCCAAGCTCTGACTTCCACATCCTGGCTGTGTGAGTAAGCTATTATTTGGGTTTCAGAAAGCTAAGATAAAACCCTAATAAATCCTGTAAGAGGGCAAATAGTCTAAGTAATTGATTGCTATCTTGTTTTATTCTGTCATAAGAAGGCAAATAAGCATTTTTAGCTACAAACTGTGTTGCAATCAAAAATTTTTACACCAAATGGTCTGTTGAAAATTTCAGCCAAATTAATTAACAGTGAATACAAGAAGGAGTAAAGTCTGCATGCAATCGTGTGCACTTGGTCTGTGTGTAACAAAACAGGAAATCTCAGCACCCCGTTCCAATTAAGCAAAGGCTGATTTCTCATGGAACATAAATTTTCTACTTTTCCCCCAGAACAACCTTATGCCGATGTTTTAAATAATGGTAAAACATTGTTTTTAATTTCACACCTCACATAGCACAGTCAAATGCTTCATAACAACATAAACAAAACTTTAGGCAGAGCTTTGCGACTGAAGTCAAACAATGATTTCCCCCCCACAAAATGCACTCAAGATTTGCAGGGAGAATACAGAAACTTGTTGGCTAAGGCCACAGAAATGAGTTCTCTGGTGTTTTGGCTGCTGCTGCCAAACCTAGTCATGAATGTGTTAACAGTGGATGCATTGATCCAAATCCCATTATTCCCACCACCCATCAAGTAAAGAATAATTTATTCTATTTCTGATCTCCTTTTGGTTGTATCGTAGGATCGAACGACTTGTGACTGGGAAACAACACCGTGTTCTTCTTGAGAAAATGCATACCCATCTGAAAAAGCAGAAGAAGGAAAAAGAAATCAGTCACTGGAGTTGAGCTCAAGAGCACAGACCTCTTTTAGAAACAGTTTTAGGCATCACTGAAGTTATGTGATTGAGACCACTGCAATCTTAATTTCTGTGCTGTGCTTCTGATGCTCAGAGCTGCTCACTGCATTGCCCATGCGGCACAGAAAGGGTGTCTGCTGCCTGCCCTGTCCCTCTGCTCCCCTCCCCAGGCCAGGACAGTGCACACAGCCACCAAGGCCCTCTGAGTCAACCTAATAAGCTACAAATTGATTTGAACACACTCCCACAGTACTCCCACAGTGGCAGAGCTTCTCTAAAGACTTAAGAGAGAGATAGATTTGCATTTCAGCTTGTCTCCTCTGAAGCCTGCTTGATACCAGCAGTTTCTCTGGAGAAAGGTGGGAATGTCTAGCCCACAACCAGATTTTTCTCACATCTTCCTCTTTACTCCCCTCAGGATTAATTTTTTGAACAATTTTTCAAGTGGAATCTGATGAATGATGCTGTGAAACTTTTGATTCTCTCGGCCAGTCACTTATATTTTGCATAGAGAAAACATGTTCTGGAGGTGTCTATTTGGTTAATCCTGCTGGCTAGCACAATCCTGTGGTCTCCCTAGAAACTACTCAGCTGAAAATAACTATGTGCCTGATTTCTTTTAAAGTATTGTGGACAGGAAAGTGACATTTATTGATAGCATCTGCAGAACACCACAATGCTAGTAAAACAGTCACAAATAGCTAATGGGCAAACATGATGAAACAGCAGACAGACTTGCAGACGTGGCCTTATAGAAAGTTCTGAATGGAACACTATAGCAAAGGACAGGAGATTTTTTGACACCCCGAGTCACAAGCACAGCAGGAAATCTTAGCCAGTAAGTGGAGGGGATTCAAAAAGAAATACATTGCTTCAATCACATATTCCTCATGGAAGTGATTGCAGGGCAGCAGGAACCTTGATTTGATTATACGACCAATCATCCCAGCATCCCATTTCATTTTCCCTGAGCAGTTCCATGCCAATATACATACTGCTACGGAGGCACAGGTTCGTTTTTCCTGCCTGTAGCTGAAGGTTCACAGAATACATTCATGAAGTGCAAACAGCCTTTTGGAAAAAAGTGTATCCATTCTGGATCATTGCAAAGGAAGTACGATGTACAAAACAGGCTTTCATTATAAAAGGGTAGATTCACACTTAAACAAACACCTCCACTGGGTTTGTTCCATGTCAAGGGCCAGCATCCTGTTAGCATTTTTGGCTAAATTCCCCATGGATAAGTCAACTTGGTCAAAGACCACAAGCTTAAGCCTTAGAAGACTGAAGCCCATGTGCCATTGCCTGATTTGCATCGAGGTGGCTTTGCCATATTTACTTATCCATGAGATCATCCAGCGTAACGGAGTCTTCAATTGCCATAACCAATGCAAATCCAGCACTGACCACACAAGCCAGTAGTCCTGGGTGTCATCTTCCCATGACCTGCTTATTCCCAGTGCTGCCACAGGCCTGCAGACAGTCAGGCAGCCCAACCACTCCGCAATACCAATGCAAAATTCAGTCAAAGGAACCTGTTCACTGCTGTCACATCAATAGGAAACACCTTAATACAGCAAGAAATTTCAGACTAAGATGATCTGTGACAAGAATACCAGGGGTATCCTTAAATGTTGATGTCCCTCATCCATCCTGGACTATCAGCAGCAAGGGTTTTGTATGTATGTCATGGGAAAGGCTGTGACCCCCAAGCTCCTCAGCCGAAGCTCAACATTTGGCAGCTCATGTAAGACTTTTCCTGTAGATCTCTATACAGGAAGATGAGTTCATATTACATTTTTCTATTCACATTACAATTAAAATTGAACTTCAAGCTGTTTAGGCAGCTGACTGTGCCTTGTGGAATCAAAATGCTGCAAAAGCATCCACACTCCCCAAGCAGCTCTACATTTCCACTGCTTGCTGACCCCATCCAAAAACAATGAAAGTTTCCATCTGTCAGTTACATGGGAACTTTCCGGAAGTTTGAACTTTTCCCCCAACTCCAGTTTTAAAACCACACCTATGAGCCTGCCTTGGGAACAAGGCCCTTATTGTTCAGCTGTCCTGCAGCAGCCCAAGGAAAGAGCACATTTCTTTGGGGCTTTCTGGGCACAACCCACTCACCCTCACAGAAGGAAGGACGTTTATACTCTGAGACTTTCTATTTATGGAGGAAAGTGGCACTTTTGAATATCTGTCAATAGGGCTCATTTGTTATGAAGAGATTCACATTCTCATCAAATCTAAGGTTTCACTGGTACCAGATATCAGACAATCTACTGAATTTTAAAAGCATCCTGTTGGGTTTTCTTAAAGCTTTGATATTCTGTGAGTAGATCTGAATCTAGTCTCCCATTAGGTCTCTCATTTAACACCCTTTTTCTGTTCACTGCAATGTCTGTTCTGGTTTGTGCAACGCTGGGCTACAGCAACCATCTCGATGGGCATGCCTCCAACACAGACAGCAATGCTGTGCAAGCTCAACAGCATCTTATGACAACAGCTTCCAAGACCAGGACCAGAGAGTGTCCACAGGGCTCTCTTTATTCCAGAAGATCTCCTCATGGAAGGACTGCTTACAGGTTTTGTCACTTCAGGGATTTATTTCAGAGGCCTTCTATTCCTTGCACTCTCCTCTGACACACCCAAATTGTCTGCCCCAGGATTTGTTTTGGCCAGCCAGCAAGAGGGCACCTGTCACTGGCAGCCCATCAGAACTCACACCTGCTGCAGCATTTCACTAGTTCCTACTACAGTGGTATTACAGTTTAGTACTGTCCAAACTATAAAATGCATCTTTTTGGTTTGCCTTTGCAGAAAAATGTCCAGATTCGAATCCACTAAAACTTTTAGGAGGTTGAGGAGATGTGAGAGACCTTTTTTTAGTTTTTGAATCTCTTTTAGGAAATATTGCTTCTTGGACAGCAAAACTCTGACATAATGAAAATCAACACTGTGGTATCACTTGACCAACCAAATTCTGTCTCAGGCGAAATATTTGGTTCTGCAGTCTTTAAGGAGATTTGCTGTGATGTCACAGTGCATGTTTACCAGTTAAAAAGTGAATGCTAACTCAGCTTTGACCCAGCAACCATCTTCTATTTAATCTGGGAAAGCGAAAGCTGCCTAAAATCTTGAACAGTTTGACTAATGCTTACTGAAGTAAATAATTTCTCTTCTGATAGACCATGCCTGTGTTTTCTTAAGGATCCAAGAGGAATTCCTGACAAATGGTCCCATCTCTTTAGTCTCAGATACCAACTTACTGGTATTTGCAAGTAAAAATAAGAGTCAGATGCCACAGCATCAAATTCTAAACCAATTATTCCTATTTCTTTCCCCAAAATTGATATTAAAGTATTGCAACTCCACTTAACAGTCAACAAACATGTAGCTTGGAAAAAATACAGAATGTATATTATATTTCAAAGACAAGAAAGAGAAGAGGGGAAAAAAAAAGTTTAAAAAGCATCTCAAGTAGCTCCCCTGTTGTTTTTCAAATAAAAATGCACTAGCAGAAAAGTGAAAGGAAGAAGGTGTCTGCTAGTGGAGAATAAATGGTGGGATTAGAGCCCTCAGCATGAACACATTATTATTATTTATTATTTGTCAGCCCCCATACTGTGAAACGAACCTCAGATGACAGGTGCTTTTTCTCCACTGATTAATAAGGTGCAAACCATATGCTCTGCATTCAGATTTACTCTATGAAATCACCATATTCTGTCAAAGGAAGAAGGATTTTCTTGGCTAGCATAGGAAGCCTGGGCCAAGTGCAGTAATCCTCGCTCAGGCATGGCTGTTGGCGTTTCAGAGGGAGCTCTGCCAAAGCCCTGCTTAATGGGAGCAGACTCAGCTCTATTTTTAAAGAGCACATTGAGACAAATGATAACTGAACACCAGCAGGGGCATTACAGGAGGGAAACCACCCTAGAAGGATGCTGTGGAACTTTCCTTATGGATGAAGGGTACCCTTCCCATCCTCTGGGGGAACAGGTGATACAGGTCAGTCATGCAGGGGAAAAGGGGAGGTCAAGAGCCATCTTTTATATCTACAGAGTTTGTCCAAAGGAGAGGTGCTGCTCTCACAAAGTCACAGCAGTAAAAAAGACAAGAACCTGGATGGAGACCTGGGGAAAACCTCCTGCTCATTCTTAAGAGGTTTCAGAAAGCAGATGGCAATGGGGAAGGACCAATTTCACCAGGCACCTTCATCAGGAGGTGAACATAGCCTGGGGAGCAGTGTTGTCAGCACTGCCTACAAGATTGCACTGAGATGGTTTTATTTTAGCACCTGGGCTTGACAACCATATGCAACTCTTCCACTAAAGTCAGGGGCTTCACATTTCCTTTTTTTTTTTAAGTTTTCACAAATGTCCCAGAAAGGAACCACGTGATCTTTGACACTACAGTCAGCAGAAAATTTCTTTCATGCTTCTGGCAGGTCTACACAATTCAGAAACACAAAAACAAAGAGCAAGAAAAACAGCCATGAAGGTTTTACTTTAAGGGCATTCCTTCCAAATGGACAGGGCTAGTCTCCAAGGCAGCCACTCTGAGCCAGTTTATTTAATGAGAGGAGGTGCTTGAGAGACTAATCCTGGCTGGCACTCCCACATGGCACTGCCATGGCACTGGCTGTGAGGCTCTGTTGCCCACTTTGGGGGCTGGACCCACAAGTGCCTGGTGCTGTATGGGAGCACCCCTGACACACATCATGCCTTAAGGTCTTGTGCTGTGCCAATGCTTTTGGAAAAGGGTTGGCTCACCGACAGAGAGCCAAGGAAACACACAGAGCGAGCTTCTGCCTCTTGTACAGAGCCGTGTAGCCTTACCTCAGTAAGGTCTTTGCTCCCACCATTGACCACCAGTAGTAGCCCAGAAACTCCCTGTGAGGTTTTTTTCCTTTCCATATAACTGGAAACAAAGCTGTTTAGGCATTGCTTCCTCCCAAAATATTTGGAAATGGTTGCTGTCAAAAATAAAGTAATTTCCAACCCAGTACTGCATCTTTACAATCTGTGCTACCAAATTTAATCCCAATTTTCACTCCTTGTTGGGACCAAGGCAATTCATTTGCTTAAGCTTTTGTCAGCTCTAACTAAACAAACCATTTTCCTCCTTTATATGTTAGCAACAGATTCTGAGTTGAAGTCACAAAAGCAATTTTTGGTCTTCACAGCCTGGGAATTTAGGGCCTGGTGGAAACACATGAACAGTTCAAGACTTCAAACAGAGTGCTTGTAGTGTGATTTAAGATACTGGCCCGGCATGTCAAGGCTACTGCCCTATTCATCAACTCTTTGCTTTGAAGATTTCTAGCATTTAGTAAACAGTTGTACAATCCAGGGTTGTGAAAACAGCATATATGTTCCCTGGATTTTACATGGCCTTGTACATATAGCAGCTATGCAACACTGGAAAATAATATTTGACAAGAGATTACAGAATTAATGGATACATCACAAAAATCATCTTTCAATCCTAACAGCTTCACAGTCAAAATTTATGTTCATGTGAAAAACAGATTGCTGATTGTAACCTGTCCTGAATGGCCTGACTCATTTAGCACTTAATCATTTGCATTTATAGGGAAGCTGGTTATCCAAATTAGGGTTTATTTTGATCTCATTTTTCTTTCCCCATAGCTGTTTGCCTACTAACAACCTGATGATGTGTTCTTTGAGACTAAAAGCACATATTAAGTCTGACTAGTTACCCCCTGGTATAGCTCCTTTCTGCAGTGCTTCACAGGTTTCAGATTGTGGTTAAATCTGCACAGCAGACTATTTTGACAGCCATTTATTTGTGCATTTTATGGATTTCTTCTGCCAATCATTGCTTTTGGAATCTCCTCAGAGCATGTTTGCATGCCCAAAGCCATGCTGCTATCAGCATCCCTGGCTCCTCTGTACAAAGGATTAAATCCTTGCAGAAATGTGGTCCACAGGGGTGCTCTGCTCACTGACCTCTCTTCCCAGACATAGTGGGATTGATTGCCAAAGACCCCAGATCCCTTGACAGTGATGGCAGCCTTCCAATGGCTCCATCAAGGACAAACATTATCAGATCCATCACTGTCCCACCCTTCTAGTCAAATTTCCCATGGAAAACAAGAATACCTCAGGTATTACCCCAGCCCTGCCTCCATGACCTGAGTCGTAACAGTTCTGCTACAGAAGGAGACACAGCCAGCAATGAAATTTGACTCCTCTGTGATTCTTGGGCAGTCAGGGGTGTCACTTCCTACTGCAATTGCAATACAAACCCCAAATCCTGAGTGTCTGCCCCTTGCCCTGTGTGCAGCAGCACTGCACAATGAGGGAGCTACTTCCTTTAATAAATAAGCCTATTGATACCACCAGTTTCATCACAAGACAGACTGCATTTGCTGACTAGAAAGGGCTGACTGGACTACCTGGTCCCTCAAGAAAGCTTGGTCCTTTGGTGCATCTGGCCTGCAGAGCTGCTAGAGATGATTTTAAATACTGTGGAAGTCTTTAAAACACTGACAAAAGCCCATCAGGTCCAGCAGACACAGGAAGACAAATAAATGGATGACTTATACATCAACAAGAAAGGCCACTGATTTGAAGCAGCAGTAGTAGCCAGTTGTGATGTTGCTTCTCTTCTCCCAGCAGCAGACAAAGGGGGAGAGGAGAGGGAGAGGAGCAGATCTGCAGGCCATGGCTTTCCTCACAGCAACCCACAGAACCCTAATGGCATCCCTGAAACATCTCTGTATTCTCAGCTAACCACAGCTAATGTGACATTTCATACAGAAATAATTTCTATTAAAGCTAAGCTCTACCACAACATTTACTTTACGCAGAGTTTTTGATTTTTAGACTATTCTTAAGACTATCAGAATTCTACCTTTAGAGAACCTGCACACTGGGATTCTATCATTTGGGCCTGGTGATTGAATCCCAGGGAATTAACCACATTTGAGCTCCCCTTGCCTAGGGCCAGATACACTAATTCCACTTCCAAATGTACGTGTCTCGCTTGGCAGCTCAGCCTCAGCGTTAGATTATCTCTACCTACAATTTAATTAAAAAATAATCACCCTTGGCTTCCCTGACGCGGGGCTAGGCTGTGAAACAGGGGCGGACGTGAGCCGCTACTTACGTGACACGCTTTGCTGGACAGAATGAGCGCGGAAAAGGCTCGGAGGAGTTTTCCTGCCGAGCCTTTTTAACAAATGGTCACGTTCGTTCACGCTAAGGGAGACAGAAAGAGAGAAAACACACCAGTGAGTAACCAGATCATTTCAAGGTAAAAGTCAACTGTATTTAAGGTACTTCTCAGTTTTGACTTTGTCAGTGCTAAAGGTGGTTGTAGCATGAAAAAGAATTTTCTCTCTCTTTAAACTGCACATTATGAAGAGAACTCCTCCTTTCTAAGGACACTTTGTATAAATCTACTTTTGGTCAGTTCATCCCTAATATCACCATAATTGTGATTTCTGAATGTGTGATGCCTCTAAATTATTATGAAACATATCAGAAGTCTGACATCGAGTGATATGGAACATTAAGAAGATTTCTCTTTAGTATTATGCACATGAATCACAGCATACACAAACTGCCTTAGAGAGAAGGAGCAAAGCATTGTCGCTTAGCACAAGGTAGAAGGCTTCTATCACACCTGCAAAATGGCCTGAAGCAACCAAAGGTAGGACCCATAGTTAATTCTGCCTTCTAAAGAATGCTCTCACTTTAACCAACCTCCCATATGGAAAGAAAACTTTCTATCCAGTTTCCTTTATTAAAAAGCTCTTTGGTTTACATAGTTCTTGTCAGAGGCCTGAAAAAATTAGTGCTGAATTTACAAAAAGAGAAAATACCAACTTAAGATAAAAAACACAGTACGCTTACAACAGGTGTAACATACCAACAAGAATTATTAGAGGCACTCTCCACTTCGATTTTTATAAGAAAACCAACATTTGCTTCATCAAGAACTTGATGCCCAGAGTTAAAAAATTATGACTAAGATCCTGACCTTTCAAAGCACTTAATTATGTATATGAGTCCCACTAAGTTCAACGGGGTTTTAAAATAACATAGGCCTTCAAATCTCATTGCACTGGAGCCTCAAGTAACTTCAGTATCAGATTATTTTCAGAAAGGTATTAGAGTCTACTTTGGTTCACAGTTCTCCACAATTGGTCTGTTTATTCCTCCTCACCCTTGTTTCTGACACTGAGATGGAGCTAGTGCATAGAAGGGATCTGTTTGCTGGTACAGCTCCTTGCAGTGCCTTTGTCCCATTTGCCCCACATTTACACCGTGTCTCCATTTTCCCAGTCCGCTTTTTCTTTCACATCTTTATTCACAAGGAGCAATTGCACTGATTATGCTGCAAACATGGATACACACCTGAATGCCAATGCTGGTATTTTCCTTGGGTTAGATTACAGATTCACATGCATTTGGTGTATGAAATGGAAATCCCAGCAAGCGCAGCTGCTGCTGTCGACATGCTAACAACAGCTTTAAACAAACAACTCCCTTTCACTGAAGCAGTTTGCTAACTTCAATCAGGAAAGTAACTGAAGAATCTCTGAGATGCCTGTAATATGTAATCCAGCCATGCAGGCTTATATTCCACTTAATAGTCCATTAGGGCAATAGCCAGGCTCACAGTCCACTGTTCAGTGCATAATGAGGTGTCCACAAAAGACAGGGTGGAATCCTTCTCATTTTCCTGTGATCCCCAAGCTCACACAGTTGAACTAGAAGCTTGTAAAACCTATGGACTCCTCCTCAAAATCTTTACAAACTCCAAGCATTTTCAGACACTTGGTCTCTTCCCCTCCTTCCCCTGGCACCACAGAATCACACGGTATGGCAGGTTGCTTTCCCTGCCTGCAGTCAGCAGTATTCCCTCAACACAAAACAGAAGTTGATAATAAATTTTGAAGCAAAGTATTGATTCCAACTGAGTTTGTCAAACAAACTCTAACAACTCTTGGCTCAGGAGACCTACATGTGTTCAAAGAAGAAAGGATCAGAGGTTTCCATTAAAACTAGGGTTACAGCATGAAAGCTTCTAAAAATCTTGGAGGACCCAAGTGATTAAAAAAACCAAGATCAGTTTCTGGCTGTAAGAAAATCTAGCACATACAGAAAGAAGTTTATACCTGTTCCAAGCAGGCAGCACGAGGGAAAACACATACTACTAAGAATCACCAGGTAAGGGTGATGCAATGGAAGGCACAAAGCAAGGCATGAGACTTTCTAACCTTTTACCTTCCTTGCCTAGGAAGTTGACAGCCTGCAGAGCCAGCCACTACCAGTGCATGTGCAAACCAGTGATGCTGTACTGCACAACCTCCTGCTGACTGCAGGACACTGCTGGGTAACTTGTTAGTTTAGTGAAACACTGTCTAAACACACTGCTGTTCTGTGAATGACAGAAGTGCAATACTTGTTCATGTTCTGCAGGCAAAGAACATGTAGGAAGACACTTTTCTATCTCAGTAGGAGGGTGGTTTAAACTTAAACCAATCAAACTTAAACCAATCAAAAATACTGTTGTAAGAGACAAATAAGCAATATTTGCCACAAAATTCTTACACTGAGAATGGAATTAACCACAGCAGAAAAGCTCACAAGGAAAAATTCTTCATCTGCTTGTCTACCATGCAGCAACAGATGAAGTGCAGACCAATAATGCTTAGCCCCTCAGGCTTCTGCATTCAGTGTGTGGAGGAAAGCCTGCTGTCAAGGGACCTCGAATAGGAGCGACACATTGCAGCTCTAAGAATGCCAAAACCATGCTATCTTTGATATTGCTAATTATAATCAACAAGGTCAAAACTGAAGTCACATCTGATTTTCCCATTTGGGAAATGATATTGGACTGTATCTATGCAGAGAAAGAAAAACTCACAGTAGAATTAGAGTATTTGTGGTTCAAATATGAGGGATGACTAAATAGACTGCAACTCAAGACCAGTAAAATACTATAAGATAAACCTTTAATACACAGAAGGTAATGCAACACAGTTCTTCTGAATTGGATGAGTATTTTATTTAGTTATAGATATTAGATCTCCCAGTAAAATCCCTGAAGTAAAAGTGAAGTGGCTTTCTTAACTAGTAAGTGTTTGCACTTGTACAAGTCCCTGCTTTCAGAAAAGGTTTCTGCCTGCTGCTAACAGGTAACAAAGTGAAGACTTCTCTGTCTGCCTCACACTTTGATGCAAAAGTAACACACTGGGCTCACAGGCAACAGGTTAGGCCTTGCTCACAGAAATACTGCTTGTAAATCAATCCCAAGCATTAGCCATAATTTTCAGGTTTAATTCTGCTTTCTAGTGACCCTGAGCCAGGGCCTAAACACTCCCATGGGGTCTAAGGATGGCATCTTCAAATGCATTGAGACAAAAGGATAAGAGACCATGAGATCACACTCTGATTACTGGACAGTGGGGTTCGTATTCAGGAATCTTGTCAGAATGGAAGAAGTCACAAACCCAGACATTCTTATGGAAGTCACTTCCATAAGAAAGTGTCAGTGACATGGAAAGTGACAGTGAAATATGCTTTAGCTGGTTAGTCAGTAACCTCCAAGGGGTAAGGGAGAGGCACCATCTATCTCTAATTATATGAAGGACAACGGACACAGACAAAATGCTTTGAACTAAATATATACTTGACTAGAACAAAAACTGTTAAAAGGTCTTAATTCTGAGAGTTTCTATAAAAAAAAAAAAGATTTAAAAAAATCATTAGTCAAGTCAGCTAAAATCAGATTTAGTTGCTATCAATAATGCAGAATACCTCAGGCCAGGAATACCTTTGTGATGGCTTCATAAGAGAGTCAAGATGACTTCTGCCTGCCTAGAATTCTGTGCTAGCAACATCACACAAATTCATTAAGTGAATGACAAATCAAAAGGTAAACTAAAGGCAACATGTTACTTCATAACAGTGCTTTCAATTCCATGAATAAAACGACTCTTCCATCTTCCTATCTAAATTGCTCTAAGGTGTCAATGGAGAGCTTAATTTTATTTTTGTATTCTCTTCTTCTTATCCCTCACAAAAGCAAACAGCTCTTAAATCCAGGCAACAAACATCTGGCTTTACACATTCAAATGAGATGCATCAAAACAAACAGAATAATTCAAAGCTGACCACAAGGTCCTGCTGTCTCATTTGCTCAAGTAATTAAAAAAAGATGAGCTTCACCACCAATTAATCTACTGAGCACTAATTAGCGTTAATGAGGATTTGGGGTATTTGGTATAGTTTGACCCAGAATGTCCTCCTGAGTCCATTAATTGACTGGTGGCAAAAGCTGGGATCACAAAGACCGGAAGGTTAAAGTGGATGCAGGTGTCTCTTAAAATTGGATCTTCCCTTTGAAAACACATGCATATCCCAGTTAAAAAAGAAAAAATAGAAATTCAGAGCCCTCCTTTTCTTACAAAAACTGAATTCTTGTTTGTGTTTTGTTACGATTTGCCAGAGGAGATATAGAGCAGAAGCACACCAAATAGACAAATACACTCAGTTGCCACTGGTTTTAATTCACTGTCCTTCTGGATTATGAAGAATTCAGTCAGATACAGACATTAGAATATTTGGTTTGTTTCTGCCTTTCCCCTTTCCAGAAGGAAGAACTAGGGTGCCTAGTGGAGCCTTACCAGGGCTGCTAGAGATGACACAACTGAAGCACAAAAACACATTTGCCAGCTGCCCACCCCGTGCTAAAAACATGCCAGGAACTCAGGGCAGAACCTTGGCTCTCCAGTGCAAGAGACTCAGGGTCCATGGGTAAGCCCAGAGGACAAGAAAGCTGCAGCTGTTTGCCCTATCATCTGAACACCTACAAAGCCCTCACTACACTGCCTGCAGGTGCAGCATCACTGGTTCTTCCACCCCACAGTGGAGCTGCAGCAAACAGCCACAGATAAATAATTGTTCAGCTTAGTTTAAACCAGAAAATCTAAACCTCCAAGGCTTAGGCTGAAGTTCTGTCCTTAACTCCACAGCCTCCCTCCTACCCATAAGGATTTTCAAAAGAAACAGCAGGTAAACCCTTGTTCAGTCTCTTTGCTTCCAGTGGCACACACTCTGCTAAAGATAGCCTGAGAAACTCTGGTTGGCCTGCATTATTCTCCTGTTGGAGGAAACATCTTGCAAGGTGTTGCCCTCTCACTGTGACAGCAGGGACCTGAAAGAATGAGGGAGGGGAGAAGTTTTAGTAAAATATCCCATGTGGCTAAACAGAAGGTAAAAGACTACCAAGTTTCTGTCCTTGTCATCTTGGCCTGTGTATTGAATTTTGAGAGGAAAAGAGGGTACTCTTCTCTCTCTTTTTAAATTTTAGAATTAAAACATAATACTTGATCTCTTCCATACATTTCAAACAATAACTTACAAAAAAAAGTTTGCCGTTTCTTGCTGACATGTTTCTGTCACTGAAAATCACATCAACATAAAATAAAAAGAGCAAGAAGAAAGGTCTGAAGCAGACCTCTCCAGCTTTGATCAATTCTAATCACCAAATCCTTTACAAGCAGACTGTTCATTTTCATTTCAGTCTCTTGGCTCTCAAACTCCCTTATGTGTCTTCTGAAGAAGAATCAGAGGTTCAAGCACAATGGCTTCTCCCCAAGTACACCTGGCAGAGAGGCCTTGCAGATCCCTCTCTGGCTGCTAGGACATGGCATGTATTCCTGAGGATTTATTCCCAAGTTCCATCTCTCACCTTTCACACAACATAACACTGCTTAAAGGCTTACAGCATCGATCACAGTGCTGGCAGACATAGAGCAAGAACTGTACACCAGGCAGAGGCTATGGCCACACCTCTGTAACTGGCCAGAGGAAACTACTGTTCTTCCTCAGATAGTCCTTGCTGGATGAGGGCATCCCCTCAGAACCACCCCAGGCCTTGGTTTAACGGGGGTTTTTTTAGTTTAGAATTGTTAGAAGTTATACAGTGGGCAGAGACATAACTAGCATAGGCTCAGCATAAGGAGAACATTAAAAACAACATTATTTCGGACCAGGAATTCAAAATTTAAGCATGCAAATAATCACAAATGCAAGTCACACTAAGCTGAGGGCTCAGCAAAACTCTATGCTCAAACACCCAGAATATCCCAGGGCTGGGGAAGAAAGGCCCAGCTGGCTCAGAGAGCAACTGTGTCTCCATGCTCTGGCTGCACTGACATCATAGAGAGGATTCACCCTCCTACACAACTGCCAAAGGGGCAATGAGGGGCTTCTGCTGGCTTCCCTCTCTCATCCACAAAGAAGAGATGTTATTTTTTGTTATCTACATTTGATTGCAGGAATGTTTTACTCTGAGGTCAGAGTAGGAGGTCCTTTTAATTTAAAAGGCAAACAGGCATTACTGATAATGAAGCAGCAATGTAATCAAAGGAAATCTCTGGAGCATTTCACAACAAAGTGTCTGAGGCATATAAACAGTAAAAATAAACAAAAAAACCCCCAGCATTTTCTTTGCAGAGTCAGCATCTACAAACACTGCTCCTTAATCACTCTGGATCCAGCTGAAATAGACATCCCAAACCATGCTTCTTTTGCATTTTACTGTAAATACTCAGCACGCCATTAATAAAAACCCACCACTAGGACACCAAAGGGTCACCAGGTAAAAACCACAGAGGAACAAAGACAGAAGTGCTGCCTATGCCACTAGCAGGATGGGAGGTGCCAGAAGTTACCTGTCAGAGATGACTCCTGCAGCAGCCAGCCAGGATTTAAGGAGCACCAAGTCCTTGCTGAGGGCTCAGCAACAGCCAGCTTTCCAGAGAAGCTGAGCTCTTACCCTCTGCCACGGCATAGCACTTCCAGGACTTCTTAGTGCAACAAGCTCCCCTCCAGGTACTTCCAAAGCACATGTGAAAGCCACAGAGCAACCTTCCCTCTTTATAAATTGTATTTGACATTATTCAGCCAAAATGCCTGATAAGCATCAAATGTATCTGGATGTGTGGCCCTGCAAGGCTGACTTGGAGCATATTGAGAGCAGCCAGCTCTCCAGTCCATGAGAACATGGGGTATTGAGCTCAGCCCACATGCAGCTGCAAGTTTTTTATGCTGCTTGGATGTGAAATGATTAAAAGAGTGTTCTATACCTTCAGCAGCAGCCCCATGGATGTCCTGGTGGTGACTGATGGCTAAAGCAGCTCCTGCCCCCACCAGTCAGTGACCTGACAGTGCTCCCCACATCACCCCACTTCTGTCAGCTCACACATGACATGGATCCAAACAGTGGAGCTGATCCAGAGGAGCAGCTGGGGCAAAGATGGGCAGTATGACCACGGCTGGCAATGAGTGGTTTGGGAAACTGTTAAGGCAGCCTAGCAGCCTCATCAACAGGAACCCAAGGATGCATGGCCCTCACCAAAGCCCTGAAGAAACACTGCTAGTCCAGGCTGCGACTTGGCTTGGCAGCAGGCTACTCCAGCCAAACAGCAGCTCTCCCTCTGTGTCCCAGAGGTCTGCATGGAGGAGCACCTGCAGCCAGCGTGCAGCAGCAGCGCTCAGGGCAGGCGCTCACAGGTCTGCCTGCGTTGCCACACCAGACTGTACCCATGGCAGAACCACCCTGCAGCAGCAGATGGAGGCCAGGACATGCTGCGAGCTTCAGTCAGCCCCCATTTGCAGTACATATATAGAGTTCTGTGGTCAAATTCTTCACTCTAAATCCACAGAAACCCCTTCAAGTTGGTCCTTAAAGTCATGTGGCTAAAAGCAGGACAAAGCTTTTCCTTTTCATGATAAGCGAAGATGATTTACATTTTCTTTTTTTCAATAACAATGTCTTAAGGTAGAAAAGTCAGATCCTTCTTTGATTCCTAAAATCACTGGGACAATCCATTCTCACCTTCATTTTTGAGACTGTTATTCCTAAACTTCTCTCAAATACTACTTAGAATGATATTGGGTTTGCATAGCAAGGTTTTGGTAGTGGGAGGCTACTGGGGTGGCTTCTAGGAGAAGCTGCCATAAGCTTCTCCCACATCCTACAGAGCCAAAGCCAGCCAGCACCAAGATGGAATAACAGTGCAGGTTTGATAGGCACCTTATGTCCAGTCAGGGTGAGCCCACTGTAAAAAGACCAAGCACTTTTAAAAAATACAGTCTAAAAATATCAGCGCTGAACATCACATGCCTCTCTGAAATGCAGCAATCCCAAGAAAATAGTGGAGGTCTCTCTCTGCTTAAAGTACCTCTCATTTCCAAGCACTGCAAACACTAAGCACGTGTGTATGCATTTCTTTGGGGGGTGGAAGGCAGACATCACTGTCAGATGTCCTAAAGTCAACTAACTTAAATCAAAACTTGAAGCTGTCCAGTTTTGCCCTCAGCCTTCCCAAAACAAGGGAACTGACCCAATTTAAACGTCTGAGAAGCAGAAAAGGCTAAATGTGGTTTGCTGCTTTTTAGCTACCCTTCTTTTGGTATCAGTGCTGTTGACTTCTTGTCCCTAAGTGCCTCACTTTGCACTTACTCTACTGGGTGCTTGGTCATATCCTATACAGATAAGGTGGCAATACAGTTGCAATTATAACATTCTTTTCCTACTCACTCATTTTTTTCAGAAGTAGTCACCTTGGAGGGTGAAGTCTTCTGTGCTTGGTCTCTGTGTACAGATTTTTTCTGGTTTGGGGTTTTTGTGTGTGGATTTTTAAAAAAATCTAAACTTACTGGTATACTAGAAGTTCACTTACATACTTTTACTGAAGTTAAGATTACTTCTGTCTTCAAAAACTCTAAACTCCTTAAACTCCTCCAATCAGCTTTTTTTTTTTTTTTTTTTTGCTTTTCTTTACAGAAAAGCTAAAGAACAGTTCAAGGCAACAACAAAAAATGAACCTTGAAAGTTTCATGAACACAATTCAGAGCACAGCCCAGGACAATTGGTTGAACTGAAAAAAAAAAAAAATCCAACCCAAATTGCTTTTCTTTAAGCTTTTAAGTATTTTGTAATTATCCACTAAATATTTAACACCTAATATAACTTGTGTTTTCTTGTTCTTGCTACGCTTAACTTGGCACTTTATTCTTTACTGCAAATCAGTGAGGAGAATGCAGACTGTCCTGCCTCTCTTCAGAGACTGGGTTAGGCAGCAGAGGAGTCAGGGTCCAGGCAGACTGCTGAAGCCATTAGGCTGGAACAGTTGTTATGGAGCAGTTCTCCTGCTGTGCAGCCTGGAGGGAAGATTTCTTCCTCCCTCCCCTGCGGAGATCCTCAGTGCCCAACCCAGTAAGTCAGGATTAGGCATCAGAGAGATTGGCCCCTTAATCAGTTTTAACTCTCATCTTGTAATGTTCCTTTTTCCTAATCTTTCTTTTCAATTTACAACTTCATTCTGGTCTTTGTTCTAATACTGTACCTCCATCAACTTTGACTTTGATAGCAGATTTGATCACAGCTGTAAATCCTTCTCCGGGTCACCAGGTTTTAACCCTATTTGTGCAGTGGATTTCCCTCAAGGTTACATGATAGCTACAACCAGGATGGCAAATAATTAATTGCACTGGAGAAGGGGAATGTCAACTCTAACAGGTTTGCACTAGCAAGCAGGCACTTGGGTCCCCAGTGCCAGTGGGAACATGGTAAATCCCCCTTCAGACCTCTGGCCAGGTTATGAATCCCTTTCTGTCCTCTGCCCCTCCCCACCTCTGCCCCACAGCCTCCCCAAAGTGGAATCAAACCTGGTAATGTCAAGTGCCTCACACATAGGGGTTAGAAATGTCAGAAATAAATTGTACATATTAAATTAGGAAATAATGTGATGATTCCTTACTGATATGGGACAGAAGGGAGAGAGAAAAGGACAAGCGTGGAATAAAAGAAAATTATGCTTTTTCCACCTTCCATACATGAATGTTTACCATATGGAATCAAAGAATTTTTTAAAAAAACCCTACTGATATAATTTTATGTGCTTTTTTCTAGTAAAAGGAGTCTAATATCTTTTTACTAGAAAACCTGAAAGGAAAAATCATAAATATGCCAGTCACTTTCTTGTGTATGCTAGTGGAGAAATTGCACCTTTCCTTCCAGAAATGGTGTGAAGAACATCTGGAAAAATTGATAAAGAGGATGCTATGCTGAGACCTCAAAACCCAAAATACACCTCTCCCCTCTTCAACCTCATTTTATGTTCAGCTGCAGTGTATGGGCTGGATTCAGATCACAGTCATGCACATCCTGAGTAAATACATCGAAGTCAACACATTTCATGAAACAAGAATTTGGCTCCAAACATCCCATGCTATTTAACCAGCTGAAAGCACAAGACTGAGCTTGATTCAAGTAAGATTCACTGCACCTGCTGATGCAAAGGGGCCTCAATGGCATGGTCTCCCTATTCCAGTAGATGTAACTTGGGGTGCATCAGTACAGAGTACTTTGAAATACAATGAGCCCAAGCCTCACTCCTCTTGATCCTAATGAAAAAGCTTGCCTCTTCCTCAGGAGCCAGGAGATCAGGTCCTCACCTCATTCATGTATTTCTTAAAAGTTAGGTCTGTTTTACCATTTCTGCCTCTGCCAGTGAGAAGCTGAGCCTCTGCCACTCAGTTTTCTGCACAGCCACAAGCCCAAGGCAAGTTTCCCATGCTGCCCTCTTGCTCCTCCCCAGGGACCTGTGGAGCAGGGAAATCTCCAAGGATGCCTGTGTCAGCTCATTGATTACCTGCCATGTTACACAGCTATTGAAATGAGACAGGCACCTGCCCTCCCACACCAAATAAAATCAAGGCCAAGATAGAAAATACAACTTGCTCTCAGGGCGAGAGCTGGTCATGAACTTTTCAGCAAAGAAACTGGGTTAGATTTGGTGAGAAGTACTAAAATGAAAGAGAATCTACACCAGAATGTCTCCTTGTTGAAAACAGACAATGGAGAGACTGTGGGGAGCTGCTGTTTTAGGTGCACTGGAAAAAACAGTATTTGTTTTATGATATGGAGATGAAAGCGGCACCACAGCCATCACCAGTGGGTGTCTGAGAGCAGCCAAAGTACAGGGGCATACAGAAAAATGCTGTGCAAACACACACTGCAGCTATACCTTGCTAGGTCTGTAGTCGCTTCCCTTCACTTTTGTCCAAGGCAAGACTCTGCCTCCCAGATTTCTGACTCATTAGAAGAAATTCTTCCCAACACTTGAGCGATGCGGGCACTTTTCTGCAACAGCCCAGAGAGGTCCTTCAGCTCCTCGTAAAGTGTACAAATCATGAAAGCCACATTGTTCTTCAGTATCAAACAATCTAATCCTGCCCACCAACCAATTCATAACAGGACAGAAAAACAACCAAAAAGCCACTTTCAAAGGGAGCTCTCTGGCAATTCCAAGACAGAGAAACCCTCTGGAACAGGAAATCTACTGTCGCAAAGAGGGTGCTGCACAGCTTTGCTCACTCTCCATTAGTTGGCCAGTGGAGCAATAAAGTGACATGGGTTTCCAAAGCAAAGTTTGCTTTGGTGCCTAATCAGGCTTTACTCCACCTGAACTCTTGCTGACTTCAATGAGAGGGTAGATGGAGTGAAAAATGAACGAGGACTTGAAGGTTTGGCCCTTTACGAGCCAAGATTTAAGTTGTAAACTTATTTAAAGACAGAAATCTCTGCTGCTGAACTCAATGCTGCTTTTGAACACAAACCTTGTTTGTTTTCTTTGTGTAAATCTTTACACGTTAGCATGATTAAATCTGCTGGGCAGGTGTCTCCTCATGTCCATGTTTGCTTTGGCTCATGACCTGCCCCTCTCACCTCTCCAAATTCATGAAAATTTAGTGTTAAATCCTGCCTTTTGTTACATGAGAGTGCCAGGGAGCCCCTCTCCCTTCCTAACCAAGGCGTGCTCATGTCACAGCTGGGCTGAAGTCCAGCCCAGCACTGCCAAGTGCCCAGGCTGGGGAAGGCAAGTGTGGGTCCTCATCTTCCACAGGTAGGCACGCATGGCATGGGATCCACCATAGCCCCTCACTGCACACTCTCCTGCTTCTCAAGCTATTTCTGGAGTTTCCACTTTTCTAAATACATGTTCACCCTGATTAATGCCCTGCTTTTGGAATTATCTTACTTCGTCATCATCCCAGCCCCTACCAAACTTAAGTTTTCAGCTGTCCAGATGAGACATATAAAGGAATAAGAGCATGACCTGTTAAAGCTCAAGATTATACACTTGCTATAATCTCCAAGCATCACTCTAATGCTGTTTGCAAGGTTTCTGGGACCCAGCTGTAGTGCCCAGGGTGCTGACACTCTGCCCTGCACAGACCAAACCAGTTCCTCATCAACCACTTGCCTTGCTGTTCATTCCCAGCCACAGCAGGGAAAAACTGTGCACCTGCTTTTTTAGAGCAATACAAGCAAATTCAATTTTAGAAACTGTTCAAAGGGTCTAAGATTCAGAAAGATATAACTAGTGAAGAGCACTAGTGAAGACATTTGTTATTACCCCAGAAGAATGTGCCTAGCAAGAACAGCTGTCAGGGTGAAGATCCTCTGAGACAGGATATGAATATATAGGTATCAAGTGGCACACACAGCTGACCCAGAACTCCTTCCCAAAGCACAGCAAGGACCCAGGTGATATCTGCCCACATTTAACAACGATTCAGCTGAGTCACAGCAAACTGTTGGCATCCTCTTGTGCAAGTCTAGAGGCACTCACTGCTTTCCAGGCTTTGCAAACTGCTTTTTGTTTAGCAGACTAGTTCTGAACACTCAGATCTTGCACCTCATTTTTTGTCTAAGATCTAGGAAATGAGAAAAACAATTAGCTCCCTAAATCCTGCTCTTATCTATAATTGGGTGTGAGCTTTTTTGTTGTTTGTTTGTGAAAAACATTGAACAAAACCAGTGTCCTCCATGGAGGCCAGGAAAATGGACCCCGATGACAGCCAGCTTATCTTCCACAGCTGCCTGAACAAACCAGCACCTAATGGGCATGTTCTCAGGAGCACTTCCAGCCAAGGACTGAGGTGACAGATGGACTCATGCAGTTTTTACACAGCTCTCTATTTTCTATAAGAAATGAGGAGAGTCCTGTTACTCTCCCTTCCTGCACAGTGTCACATTGCCAGAAATACCCCAAGAGCAACGGGGCTGTGGGCAGGAGGGGAGAGCAGAGCATGCACCTTAGCACGTTTCCACCAGCTTCAAGGAAATATTTTAAAAATAAGGAACATGAACCAGAGAGTCTAACTGAAGAAAGCTCCCACTCTATTTCTTTCCCACCCTCATCCTTCCCTTTGGACAAGCTCACGATTTCTAGCAGGTGTGAAAGAGCCATGAGACAAACAAAAGAGATAAAAGACAGAACAACTCTGAAGGGGAGTGGGGAGGCCACAACACAAGCACAGCACACCAGCTCCAAGCAGGCAGAGGCACTCTACCATTATCTAGTTCACAGATGGACCACCCAGAAAATCTGGGAGCAATTAGGAATGAGAACAAACAAATGCATGGAAAGAAGGGGGGAGGGAAAATGGGAAGGAGGGCCAGAAGGGATTCCTTACATCATCTCCATGCAAGCGTTTCGAGAATGAAGTGAAGCTATATGGAGGAGGAATGCAGATGAAAGAGTTTGCAGTGAGAATGCAATAAAGTAAAAGGCTATGAAAACATGGAGTGTATGAATGAATTACAACATGGCCATGAAATTTACAGAAAGTCAGGACAGTGTGTAAACAGAGAAGAAACCCATCAAGCTCTTGGAGACACAGACATGCACACATAAACAGATCAAATGCTGACTGTCTCTCTCTCACTGTTAACAGCAATTCAACCCACCCTGCAACCCAGGGATGCACCAGGCACAAAACTGACTCATGCTCCTCTCTGACTGTCAATAACAGGCATTAAATACTGGCAGGAAAACACAAATGCTTCGAACCAGCATCAGTATAACCTCACTTAAGTGCACGGATAGGAGCCACAGCAACACCCAGGCAACTCACTGAGCTCATACCAGAGCTATGTGCCTGGGAACAATCAGTTTTCCGCTGGTGTGGTATCCACTTACCTGGCATCTAATCACACTATCAGTCAGCACTTCACAACACCACGTTACACCTTTCTTGTCTGGGGAGACTGACCTGATTTTGGTACTAAGTGCTTTGCCTTCAACTGACTTCAAAATGATTGCTCAGCCTTCTAAGAACAAGGCCCATTATTTAATTAAATGCCTGATATTAAGCATCTTTGTTGGTTATAACTGTGGCATAGAAGGTTGCCTTTGTTGTTACAAAGTTTGTTTTCTCTTCTTAAATAATTTGATGTGCAGTTTGTGACTTTTGCTAGTGAGCAGAATTTATAAACTCTGTTTTGCTGGATCCAAGAGTCGCAGCAGAAAAATTACTCAAAAACTGAAGATACCAAGTGTTTTGAAGTGATCTTAATCAATAACACTGTGTTTACTTTGTCTTGGCCTCAGAGAAGCAAACTCTGGTCCCTAAGGACATCTTATAAACACATTAAAGTTCACACAAGCTTTTTTAAAAGCTTTTCAGTTTACCATAATCTCAGTAAATCACTGCCTGATAATTTTCCCTAAAACCAGTCCTTATTAACACACAAATTCAGTTGAAAAAAATCTACTATCTGCTTGTCTTAGCAGCAGCTAAAATATGGCAATTAGTTTACCTTAGAATAGACATCAAAGGCTCAAAGGATGACCCTGCCCCAGAAGAACAAAATCTTTTAAAAGCCCCATTCCACTCAGTTTGCTAGTTTATAAGGTTTGCTAAAATCTGGTTTAATGATCATGTAGTTTCTTAGCAAGTCATGTGGTGCCACATTGTGTAAGGAACAGAAGAGTTAGTTCTAAAACCTTTTTGAACTTGGGGAGCTTTTCCGACCAGCTGATGCAGAACCACATTCTGAGATGGTAAATGAAATTGTTGGATGCAAAAGCCTCACCATGATTTTCTTTTGCTTCTTTCAGAAGAGACAAAAGTTCCCACACAACACATACTCTCTGTGTACAATGAAAGGTTCAATAATAGCAATATATTCAAGTCCATATGGTGTGGTTATAAGGGAGAGGCACAACGAGAAACTGAGAACCCTGAAGGCAAGAGACCTGCAAGCTGTAGTGAAAAAAGCAAAAGCATAAAAAAAACCTCTTAAGGTGAAACTGAACAAAGTAGTAGGGCACAATGGATTAAGCCAGTTCTCCGTTTAGCTACAGTCGTAATATCCTGCGCTGCTGACAGTTCCCTCTCCTGACATGGTAATCTTTTTGTTTTGTTTTTTTTGATGACATAACAAAGTGCTTTGAAAACCAGCCTGCCTCAGGGGCCAGGTAAGAGCACTACATGTTACCATGCAGGAGACTGAGCAGCAGTTTCCAACAGACCCTCACAGCAATAATGCAGGAGAAATGACAATGGAAGGGCTGGTTTCTGTGAGGGGAACAGACACATATGAAAGGGAACAGCAATAAATAAATAATACAGGAGAAGAAGCCTTATTAGCCTGTCTACAATCAGATTTTAATAGTGAATAAGAAATAGGGAGGGGAGAGGAAAAGAAGGGTCTGGTTTAAACATTTAGCATAGACTTGCCTCTTTCCATTACTATCACGAAGCATGGCTTTTCCCAGTTCTCTTGTCTTTGTTTCCAACTCCTTAACTTGCTCCAGCAACGTTTTACGGTAGGTATGCTTCGCCCTATACCACAAGGAAAGGACAAAAAACAAAACAAAAAAGCCACATGAATATTGTTTTGCTACAAACCCCCAGTTTTACCTCTCAGGTGAGAGGCATAGGGCTCTCCCTTGAAGGATTTGGGAAATAAAGTACAGTGTATGCATGTTAGTTCGTGTTCACAATACCTGGGGAAAAATACATACGAAATGACAAATCAGGATGACTTCAAATTAAAGAGAGCTCAGCCACTTCAACACAGCACTCAAAACCTAGCCAAGCAGCAATGCTATGGGACCACAGAGACCTGACCCTGCTGCCGTGGGACTGCTCAGGACCCGGGTACTCAGACAAAAGAGCTGGGATTCATTGAATATTCATGGCAGTAAAACATGAATCCACTCTGTCTTTTGAGCTACGCGTGGCACCGCTCTGAAAACCAGAGCAGAGTCTCAGCTAATAATTGCCATTCAAGCCCCTTGATTTTCATTTATCAGTCTTCTGTGACTGGAAAGGCACTTCTCTCCTCAATGAACTTCCAAACTGACAGTGACAAGACTGGCTGTGTCCTCCTACATTTTCAGCTTGAGGATTCAAAGAGTAATCCATGCACCACACATGCAATCAAAGTTTAGAGTGCAATCTAGAGTCCCGCATGAAGAGACTTGGACCTTTCCCCCCACCCCAGGTTCACCTACTGCTCCAGGGCTATTATACCTAAATTACATTGACATAGAGGAGACAATCGAGTCCCCTTTTTCTTTCTTGACCTGTACAAAGCAAGAACACAAAATGCAGGGATCTTTCTCACATGGGCAGTTTTTGATCAGCTTCCTCTTTTGTGCCAGTTAAAGGAGGACAAGTGTCCCATGAGAATATATTGATTTGCATGTGACTGCACAATAAGCCTACAAACAAGATGGAGCCAAGTTGGCTGAGACACTACTTGCTTCATAGCATTAAATTAATATTCTTCAGCTCAAAGGTGGCAAAAATTTCTTTACAAGTTTTATAAAACATGCAGACATTAAAATCTTTAGCCAATGATATCAAACAGTGTTAAAACTCCCTCTAACAGAAAAATAACAACAGGTGTATATGTAATTAAAAATAATGAAGATGCATTTATTTTTAAAAAGTATCATACTATTGCTCCTTCCACAGGGAATAAGAAACAAAGACCACAAAATGTTTGCTGGCACTGTTTATAATGACAGTGCCTTGATACTGATACTAGGATATCTAAGTTCTCTGGTCTTTGTGTTGCTGAATTATGCTCCAAATACCTAAAAATGAGAAGCTAAAATGAAAACAACTTTCAAAACACATCTGCAGTTAAGAGAAAAAAAAAACAACAAACAGAAGATGAAGCACAGCAAAATATGAAGGTAAAGATTATCAGGATGTACTTAGAATGGTATATTGTTGAAACAAACAAATGGTATATTGTTGAAATGGTATATTGTATGATTTGTAACACCAACATATCGTGTCAAAAGAAATGAGTAGCAAAGGTATTTTTAAAATGCATAATGCTTCTGCAATGTGAGATTACCAACAGCTGCACAGAAATTAATTAGATTCAAGTTGCTATAACTAGTTAGGCCAATGATTAGACTTGTCTCCTCTTTGAGGAAGGGAAAGTATAGCTATTAAAATGAGAAAGCTTTGAGGCTATTAATTTTTATAAGCTTTTCAGTTGAATTCACTATCACAGTCTTTACTTTAAATAAATACATTGAAATTTTGACCTTCATCTCTTCCCTTTTAAAGAGGTCATCCCTACTGCAAACTTCAAGACTGAGCATGTTTAGAATTTTTCAAATCCTTCACAATCAGTTTTTCCCCACCAACAAGAACATAGAAATGTTATTCATGTTATTCAATCTCTTCCAAAGTTCCATGTTTATCTTGCCATAACCCATAAGATAAGTTCTTCTTTTCCCTTAGAGTGAATACTGAATTCAAAATTTGACAGAATGGATCCTGATCAACAAGTCCAGTTCGTGCAGCACAGCACCAGGAGGCATGACACTGATATGATACAACATGGAAGAAATACTGTTGGCCTGAAATTGGGAATAATGAAATGTTTTGTAAGTAGTGTGAAATGATGAAACACATGGGCTCTTCTGGGGCTGGTAGTTGCTATGCATTGAGTCACTCCTTCACTTGGAAGCACGAGCACCCATGGAATGGTCAGGAATCAAGTATTATCAATAAATATAAGAATATGAAAAAGGCCTGAGGAACCTATCCACATGTTCCTTCAAAAAAAAACCCCAAAAAGTGAAATATGGTATTACAATTGCCTCAGAGTCTGGGTTTGCTCCTATCAAAATCAACTGCAAATATTCCACAGACTGCTGGCAACAGGACTGGATACTACTTCATGACTTTTTCCCTACAGCACTTTACAAACTTTTGATTCACAGAAATACAGGTAGGATTCTGAGCTTTTAGGTTAGTACTCCACAAGTGACCCTGGATGCACAATCAGTCCCCAGTGAACAGTGAGATTTTGTGTTTGCTGTTACTGCTCAGCTAAAATTTGATGCATTACATAAAGACAAACTCACCTTTCCCTCACATGCTGGGATTTTAAGATCAGGGACTGCAAGAACAGGCAAAAGGCCATTTTTGTATTTTGTGTAGCCCTTCCCCTTCAAAGCCAGGGAAGAGCATCATTTCACTGGCCTAGGATATTTAGGGGGTTCAGGAGGCCAGAATCAGCCAGGGAGAAGCATGGTGACATGCATAAATATTTCTCAAGCATGGCACTATCTCTACTCTGGCTTATGATCCTCAGTACCACTTTATGAGTCTTGTATTTCAGGGACTGCAAGTATATGCAAAGATGGGAAGAGCTCCTTGTATCTTCTTCTCTTACTTACACTGCAGAACTGGCAAGTGCAAACTGCTTCTTCCCCGTGGTAAAAAAAAAAAAAAAAGTTCATTAAATTTTTGGTAATGATTTGAAGGCTCAGGAAATTTTTCACTGTAAAATAAGCCCCGAGATACCAATGAGGAATAAATTCTTGCACTCTTCCCTGATATTGCTGGAATACATGCTGTGTTTTTATGATTCCCACATACCTCTTGAGCTATTCCAAGATTTCCTAGAGCCAGTGACATGTATTCAAGTGACATGTGCCAGCTGTGAGGGAGCACTCACCTTACAAAGCTCTGTTCATTGCAATGGTGGCACAACTAGGATTTTCACAAGGCAAACCTAGGCACTGAATTCAGGGTAGTGGACCAAAGTTAACGTATTGCAACCGAGAATTAATAATAAGCTTCCTTCTCTTTATAAAGAGTTTTTCACATTTCCTTGATTCATTTAAAAGGGAAAAAAAAAAGAAAAAGAAAATAAAAAAGCCTGGAGCCACAGAGAACATGGGAGGTAAGTGATGTGTTGACAACTGAAGCCTGTGTAACAATGGAAACACGTTCTTGCTTCCAGCATTAGAAATTTTGATAGTAGATGCAGCACAGCAGTTTATAAGCAAAAGATTTGTATGTGTCTGAAACAGACTTTCCAATCAACCTTGTTCCAGACTAAAACTCTGTACTGTGTTTATGGCTTTCTGGCAGTATTTTGTACTGAAATTAGACATGTACCTTTTGGGTCATATGGATGTTCTGTCTGTGGACATGTGCTTCATGTCCAAAAGAAACCGAAAGGGATAAATTCCATGACCATGAGCAGTCAGAGTTGCTGGAATTTTATAGCCAAAACCATATTCTGCTGAATTACAGAGAGCAATGTGGTGTAACCACTGCTGTGGAAATGTGCCAGCTGATTTCCAGAGGCCTTAGGCTCCAGTTTTAAATGGCAAGCCTCTTGGAAAGGAAACAGACCTTTACTCCTTCCATATGGCAGTACTGATAGCTGTGTCATTTCATTTATCCTAGTTAAAATGTTAATGATGTTAATTTTTCAGTGATGGCTTAGTTTAAAAAAAGAAAAAAAAAATCCTGGTTAGAGAAGAGATTTTTAGCTTAATATTGTTAGGAGGCTCCTGTTTAAAATCTGTTGGGAAAATATCTGGCCTATCAATCACACATGTTTGTCTTGAGAGCTTCATAGTCTCTATACATTGTCAGTTTGAATGACTAAAAGGATTATGTTGCTGAGATTTCTTTAAGAAATATTAAAGAACAGGCTCAGTCAGTAACAGAGTTTGAAATGACTAATAGCTGAGGATGAGCCTGCCATGGTCTAGCCTGTTTAACAATTCATGAGTCATTTTTGCCAAGAACTGATAAGAAAAGAGGACAACTTCAGGACACTCAACTACCATGAAAACATTAAAAAAGCTAAAGATTTTTTTTTCAGAGTTTTAACAAGCAGGTCACAGACACAGTAAAATATTAAACATTTAAACAAATTTAAACATTTTGGCCTCAGTTTTAGAATTTTAAAATCATTTGCAATTGCAGAAGTTTAGTGAGTGCAAAAAAAAAAAAAAAAAAACAAACCCAAACCTCTGATGTGCTGGACTACTAAATCATAGTTGAAATTTCACATTACAATATCTAGATTTAATTTGAGCAGTCTAGCTTGTGAAAATTAAGCTGAGGGACAAAATTTAAGAAGTACTTACTGAGTGGCTGATTTGCCTACTACCAGTTTAATTTCACTGTGCTATCAACCCCGTATGAAATAAAACCAGATTTTCTGATCTGTGCATATGACTTACCTTTCATGAAGGTGTTTGAAATGTGCCTATGCTTGGGAAACTTTGTTTTTTTTAGTATTTTCTGCATGTTTCTGTAAAGCAAACTGGTGGACTTGGCAGTGTTAGTTTTACAGCTGGACTCAATGATCCCACAGATCTTTTCCAACCTATATGGTTGTATGATTCCAACAATCTTCCCTGACTGACCAACTCCCATTCTGGGAGCAAATGTGTCATGATGCTTTCACTGTGAGCCTTTCTGACAAGTTACAAGCTAACCTGTATTTCCTCTTCATTCCAGGCAGGATTCTGCCTTTTTGCCCCAGAGTTGTAATGTCCGGGGTCCCCCTTGCACAAAGTTATTATGTATCCATGTAAAAAAACCTTCTTAATTGTAACACAGCCTTCCAAGGGAAAAGATGGAAGGTTTGGTGCATAGAACAAAAGTCAGCTGAACAAAAGGCCACAAATTCTAAATTAAAATTATTACTTCTGTATTTCAAATTGCAATGGCAGAGACGGTAAATTGCTTCCCTTTAAATCCAAGTTCTTGAAATTGTTTGCCTTCTGCAATGCTTTGAAACCCCAAAATTTTGAGAGAAGGGAAGTACACAGGCTTGTATTTCACCAGTTTGTTCCTCCTCTCTGGGCAGTAAAGGTACCATTAAGATTTCACTTCAAACATAAACAGCAGAGTATTGCTCTTCTCCCAGTTCAGTCTTCAAAGACCCAGTTGCTGAAGGAGAACCTAAAAAGCAGCTGACAAAGAGCTGAGTGCTTCCTGGCTATGGATTAAGAGTGCCACATTTCTACTTTCTACCTAACCTTAGTCAGATTCAACAAATTATTTGCTCCATTTTCAAGAAATCTCAGACATTCAATTTAAATTTGCCTTTAACTGAAGCATAGACAACACAAGTAATCCTAAAGTGACGTACTCAGACAAGGCCACCTCCTCCAGATTCCCTCCCCCAGCCATTCATTCTCTCACATTGCTGGGTGCCATGGCAGGTGAGGAATCACTCACTCCACCTTTTTTCCCTTCCAAATAAGTACCACCATTTTGCAATCACTGAGAGACTTCAGAGTTCTTCACAGAAAAATACTGGACTGGACAACATGTGCATAGAGAATAATTCCTACAACACCAAGAGGACTGGTTTGGGACTTACGCTGTCCATGCCACGTCTTTAACAAGGCACGCAGTGGGCACAAGAAACAAGCCAAACCAGAAGTATCCACATCTTAACACCATTCCAGCCTGTCAAGAAAACAAACAAATAACTCATGAGTGTTTTCAAGCTGTTACATGTTAAGTGGTTGTTTACAAGCAAAAAGGTGGAGTGATGGCATCAAACTAGTACTGCATCCATGGTCTGGGTGTTGAAATTGAATGGTGAGGTAATAATTAACAAACAGTGACGGCATTTTTCAATAATTCTTTATGACATCAAATTTCTTAAACATTTCTGAAAAAATTATGCATTTTGACCAAATCCTCCAACGATATTAAATTGTGGATCCAGGCAGACACTTTTTTAGTTATGGAGAAGAGCACTCTAAGTATATTCTGCTTGCACTTTTGACTATTTTTTGTACCCTTTGCTTACTCTCTTTCCATCTACTGTCCTAAATCTCTGAGCAGCATCAAATTGACATGAAAAAAAAATACATTTCTCACTAAAATGTTTCAGTCATATTCCATTTAAATACAGCACTTCCTGCTCAGGCTACTGCTGCCTGAAACCCAGGGTGGGAAAGATTCACTCCCGTCCCACAAATGGCTTTTTTACAAACAAAGAACTCAAAGTTTATATTCGCGTTTTTCTCATTGTTGTAATGCTTGAAGAAAAAGCTTGGTGGGATTTGAAAACGAAGACATTTGGAAACCCTGCATATTCCAGCATACACAAATAGTTATGGAATGAAGTTGAAATATAGCACTATTTACAGAAATGCTACTTTAGATCACTAGAACCTTTTGCAGATAAATTAATAGTGATTAAAGTTTGAGACTACCTCATCACCCCTTCCATGGAATACACATATTTCCCATAAGCATTGTTAAGTTGTGCTACACATTAGAAAGGACTTTTTCCCCCCTGTAACTACTTGTGTGCACCACAAAACTGAAATAGAGGCTGAAAGGTTTCAACAGCATTTCCAGTGTCTAGACAGATTTTGTTCTCCTCAGTTATGGACACTGCTCTCTTTTCCAAAATCTTCTCAGTAGTTTTTATGCCACACACAGGCACCTACTGATATATCAGCAGTGTAACACAGGTTTGGCTGGCTCAGCTTTGTCTCACACAAGCACTGTAGTGCTGAAGTGTCAGGCCATGGTACAGGTAATGACACAGCTGAGCTACCGAGGGAATGGAACTACATGAAATACCTCCTTATCCTTTGAATACACTGAAGACAAAATTTGTAGTTATACACCTCCTAAGATGAGAATTATTGCTCACAACAGTAGACTTCCACCACTCACTCCAGTAAAGCTCTTAAACTGAGAGAAGCCATCACAGAGCTCTGACAGGATGTGCACCAGTAGCATCCAGCACCTTCTCTCAGTGTCATTCTCTGTCTAGAGTTGTTCATCTAACAACTCAGTCATATTTAGCAGCAACTTGCCCTTGGGTTGCCCAGTAGTGAGTACATCCACAAGTGGTTTTCACCTTTAAATGTTAAATCCTACATGTCACTGCTGGACTGACCCATCAGTGTACTGATCTTGTACTGAAACCAAGAGCAAGCTAGACTGTGCTAAAACGTTCATGGACACTTTGCCACCCACACAGACAGTAAGCAAACACATTCCAGTCACAGAATCAGCTCTCCATTATTTGGGAGCCCTCATGCCCACATTCACATGAGAATGCCAGAAGTACACAGACAGTTTTGATCTATGCTTGTTTAAGGAAAAGGATGTACAGGAATAAGAGGGAATTAATAACTTTATTGGTAGCCAAGAAGTTGAACTGTAATAACAGTGGTAAAACATAATAAGATTTATCCTCATGCTTTGCTTTTCTTTGGCCATGACCCTGCAAGTGTTAGGAGTCACAGAATCACATCAGCATTTCCATTCACCATCCCTGCTCTGTCTATGCTAATAAAGGCTAAAAAAGTGACACAGTATTCTATATGCATTTTCTGATATTTTTAATTGAAATATTTTACATTCCACTTCTTGTTTTTCTAGCCGAAAGCAACTTGACACACTTTCACAGTGCAGAACATTCTGAATGTGTGTACAATAGAAGTTAAAATGCTATTATTTTTGTTACAAATGCTGACATCTCATTCAATGGCTATGAATTTGGACATGTGGCATGTTGGTAAAAACCTCAAAGCCAAATACTTTTTTCCTTGCAATTATGTATTTTACTCAAGTATTATTCTGTCCAAAAACTTCACCATAATAGTAAAACTATTCATCTCATTGGAACCCTGTCAGACACTCATTTTACTACTAGGAAGGCTTTTCCCACGCAGTCCTCATCAAAGTTTTACTCCATTCCTCAGCTCATCTGGAAGGTTTCTTTCCTGCTCATCTCTAGTTTCCTCTTGGACTTACAGGACTGCTGTGCTTCACAACAGTCTGGTCTGTCTTGCATGCACAGTTCTGCCTCTGAGCACAGTCTCCTCCCTCATAGGGTTACCCTCTTCTCACAGGATGGGAGCTCCTCAGCAGAACATTCACAGCAAATCACCCAATGTGCTCTGGGGACATCCATAGACAGCACTTTTAGGTTAGTCCCGAACTCGTAGGACAGAGAGCTGGGTTATGAACGGAAGCTGCAATAAGAGCACCTATTTATCCCTACAAAGCTTTCCTCATGCTTCCCAGCTGTTGCTGTGCTCCATTCCAGTTGCTCAGCCAGTCATGACAACAGTGAAGACAGTAATGCAATACATTTCAGTGAAACATGGCATTTCTATACCCAGTTCCTGTGAATAACACTCTTCAGCTATCAGTTATCACCCCAAGATAAAAAAAAGCAGAGATTCCAAATAGAAACCACTACAATTCTCTTTTTGTCAAGATCATCACACAAAGCAGGAGTAGAAATAGGTTGTTTTTTAAACAAATTCTAAATATTGACCATCTCTGTCATCACAGAGGCCCCATGATATGTAACTAAGTCATTTTTGTTCTGTCTACTGATGTAAACATTAGTGACTATCACACCCAAGGTGAATTGCCAGAGACCATTAATCATAATGCACCCCCAAAACCACTTGAGACTAATGCAAGTCCTCCTTCTGAGAACACTGCAACTTAAACTGCAGCCACCAGTAACTGCCTTTCAAACACTGATTAATCTGCCACAGACAAAGCATTTTTTTTAGAGAATTGATAACATTTGTTAAAAATAAAGAATGGGAACAAGAAAAGAAAGAAAAAGAAGTTAGCTCCAGTTATTTCGCAACTGAGGAGGAAATAATTTAAGTCCCAATGCCTTTAACATCTTCTAAATAGCATTTTTAAGGGTGGAAAATTTCTTTTTTTTTCATTTTAAAAACATTAAAAGAAGTAATAGCACTGATAACAGACCAACCAGCACAGAATGACCAGGAAGATTGTCTTTGTACTATTATTTTAGAAACCATAGGTTAAGGTGGTTTTACATTTGTTGGTTGGAGTTTTTGTTTTTCTTTGCTTATTTTAACTCAAGGACATGTTATGCACAAGCATATGGAGACTAGATTGTTTAAAAAAAACACCTTAAATTGCAATACAATCTGGAGTACATTTTAAGCTCTCTTCTCCATTTTACTATTCTTAGTATGTTCATAAGCATCATTCCTTGTTGTACTGTTTTACCAATAGGTAGTGTCACTATTTTCAACAACTTCCAAGGAGAAAAAGGCCAAAAGTGCCCAGGGATGGGAAGTCAATATACACACTGTTCTGGTATTCTTATCACAGCATGGTTAGACAGCTGGGGACCAGTAAATGATTCAGACAAAGCAAGCAAGGATCTCAATCCTATCACTCAAGAAAAAAAGAGACAAAATTAAAATTCCTATTTTGAATAACGAAAGTTTTTTTAAATTTAATTTCCTCATATATCTACATATCTTAACTTCGACAAAAAATGGACAGTAGAAGTATAAGATCATGATGGAAACAGCTGGCTTTATGTTTCCAGCACAAAAAAAAATTATTCCTGGAAGTGTGCCTGGAGCTCTCTCCATGAGACATGGATAAGGACCCGATAAGTCACTCAACTGCAGTTTCATACTCATTCAATTCCAGTTTTGTGCACTAGGGATTCAAGTGCAACCTGCACTTGGCACATCACTGGGTCCCCAGTAGTCAAATGTTGATGAGAACATGGCACTGCCTTTGGCAGCACTTGGGAAAGGAGGAGTGAGGGAGAGGATGGCCACATGATTATTGTGGGGGACAAGAAATACTGTCATCACTGAGGTACTCTTGATCTGGACTTGGCAGACACTGATGACACCAGTGGCTGGAGCTGCAAGTGCAGCTCTGGGAGCTGGGCCCTGCTGCTCCACCTGCTCTGCCTGGGCAGCCAAAGCAGGAAGCAGTGAATGCCCAGCTGCACCGACACAGCTGGAGGCAGCAACTGAGATGCACCAGGTGGACCTGTCTGCCAGTGCCTCCCCTCCAGCAGTTCTAGACCAGTGGCTTGGTTTGAGCACACCACGTCAGAAGGGCTAGAGCTGGGGCAGGGGAAGCCCAGTTGGTCACTCTGCTCCTATCCCATGTTAGGCAATTCACACGGAAGCATGTCAGTCACTTTTCAGTCACTGAGGGCAGTGTCTTCAAAGCCTGCCCCCACCCATCGACCTGAGGTGCCATTCCTGAGCCCTCAGGCACAGACATTTTCCCACTGGTGCTGCTAGCTTGGGCAAACAGTCCTGCTTCACTTAATTTCCAGTGCCCCATCTGAAGGCACGAGGTATGGACAAACATATTACTCTCTTCGAGAAGTTCAAGCATTAGCACCAAGACACACTGCAGCAACGCTCTGAAAACTCTCAGATTCCTGCAAAAGATGGCCTTTCTTCTGCTCTACAGACTCAATAGGACTAATTCAAATACTGCTTTAAATGTCTAGGAAATAGATTCAGTAGAAAGTAAAACACCTTCTGCCTCAATCTTGAAATTGTTGCACTTTTAGTGATGTCCCAACTTTGACATCTTTACTGCAGTTTTGTTATTTTCTCTTTTTTTTCTAATTTTTAAAATGCTTCTCACAAGTAAATTTGGTCCCTAACTTCAGTAGGAAGAGAAACAGATTCCATGCATAAAAAAATCCTATTGCATATTATGAACAATATCATTGAGCAAGCACCTCAGCAAATATATATTTATAGTTTGTAGACTATTACCCACCCGTTTTCCTTTAGAGAACTGCATTATGCACAGTCTGCACATTTTGGGTCCTCCTAAGCCTGAATGTTTCAGTGCTAGCACTGGGTAGTTTTCTTTCAAAAGGCCTGGAAGTTTTACCTCAAATGGATAGAAGTATTAATTCTTTAGCAATCAAATGACCGAAGAGGTCTTAAGAAGACGCAAGACTTGCCACAAACTAACACTCTAAGCAGTCCATGCCATGTAACAACTGGTAGATACTGTGTCATAAACCAACACATTTTTCATAAATTATTCTCAAGGCATCAGCTAGCAATGGCTTTCTCACACTTAAATGATAAAAAAGCTTTGTTACATTAAATCAAAACCTCCTACTATTTCTATTATAGCTTGTGTGGAATGGTCATTATCTCCACCCCATGCTGTTAACACTATAGAAAATACAGAGATAGTTTTAAAATTCCTGTATTATACAAAACCCTCAAGGTGCTACAAACATCAGACCCTAGACCTTAGAGATCACATACATTAAAATGTAAGTGCAGAGAGATGACAGGGCTAGCTCATGGTCATACAAACTGACTGCAGAGCTGGGCAGATTGCCCAAGTCCCCCAATTAAATCACATTACATGGAGAATGAGCCTACTGGAGCTCAAGTATGAAACAGAACCAATATCCAAGAATACAGTCTCGAGTATTTTCCCTGTGCACACAAACACAGTCTAGTCTCAACCTGAGTTGGTGCTTAAGAACTTTTCCCTGCAACATAACTGCAGCCAGCTCCAGGCTGGACAGATCTGTAGATTCAGGGCTGACAGGTGCAATCAACAGATTTACTAGCTCCCTCTTGAACAAATACCTAGGCTGGAAAAGTACCTAAAGAATAAGCCGTTTGGGTTAGTGGCAAAGTGTTAAGAAATGAGGCAGAAGAATTTGATTTCCCCTCCTGCTTACACCACTGGGAGTCAGGAGTACCTCAGATGAAATCAGCAGAGCTCTGCCACTGAAAGGCTGGCTGGATATTTCCATATCTGAAATAAAGATGTGCAATGTTTTCCATAATGTAAGAATTTTCACTCCAAAATGACTCAGATGAAAACAATGACCTCACTGGCTGGCTGCATTTAACACAATGACACACTGGTCCAGTCTCAAAACTATTTCCTCCCTCTCCCAGTCTCTGCTCATACCAACACATCCCCTTGAGAATAGCAGAAGGAGAAAAGGAGAAAAAAAATCAGATACCTCACTCAAATATTTTACCCTTTTCTCTTAATTTTGCCAGTCATACTTGAAGACACATGGGAGCCTAGAGTAAGAAATCTATCCACTGTCTAGCTCTCTAGGTATGAAGCTTGTTGATATTTTTAATATAGCACCTGGATATAAATGTAGGGAGGGAAAAAAGGAGCTATACTTTGAGCAAAAAGAAAATTGCCAACACCAGCACAAAGGCATGAATTTGGCATTCCTAGTAAAGCCCAAGGTGTTTTGAGATCCAGGCATCAGGCAAGAAGCTTTTCATTAATGAAGCTGCTGGTTATGACAGATAAAAGAAAGCAGGAAAATACAAACTGAAGTACAGAAGGCCAAGAAAAATATAATGTCAACTCAAAAAAGACAAATTGCTTGCTTTAAGTTATTTCATGATCAGGAATTAGCAGTACAAAGTTACAAATCAAAAATAAAAACCTTCAAGGGGAAGAAAACACGCACCAAAACTAACTTCACATACACAGCCATGGTTTTGAAAGGACTAGATAGAGCCATAAAACCATAGGAGCATAGTTAAAGGATCTTCTAGATCCTTTTATTTTCTTATCAGAAACTCTTTTTCCATAATGGAGGAACACAGCAAGTTAAAAACCTATTTTTATTCTATTTCTTAAAGTAAATTAGATACATGAACATATCATTGGCCAAATACGTCCCACAGGATGCTAAAATAAGCTCTGTTTTGTGTTAACTAAAGATACATTCTACATCCTGCTTAAGGAAGAAATGACTTTATCTCATTTATTAAATAGTATACAACAGTACCAATTAAACAAGGAAGCTGCCCATGCTACCCTCCACTATTACTCTGATAGCAGAGAATTAAGAAAATTAATCAGATAGTGTTTTAATTTGATTTTATGGTTCACTAGCAGTGTAAACTCTGATTCAATTCCACACAGCCTGTAATTTTTTCATTATTCATTACGCCAAGCTAAAAAAAAAGTGAATTTATGTTTCTTCATAGTCATTTGGAGAAAACTGTTGGTTAAAAGTTAGTGGTAAAATCATGCGCCATGTAAGTGGCTAAGTGGATTAATGAATTTTTTTTAGAAAGTACAGATCTCATTAACCAAAGGACCGTCTCCTCATAGTGGATGAAACATCTCAGTAAATTTTTACCTAAATAGCACCAGGCGCTAATTATTTTTTCACATGAAAAAAAAATTAAAATACCCTTCTGTATTAGCATGAGCCAGTCCAGCACAAATTAAAACCATGAACAACTTGGAAAAAAAATCACAACTTGGAAAAAAAATGTTTATGTCATCCAAGATTTATTTTTCCTCACCTTAGTCAGGCTTGGTATTATTCTGAATTATATGATAGTTTGAGTTTTCTGAGATGTGTCCACAATTACGCAGTTGTGCAACACAATATAATTCTCTTTTACACTCCAATTAAAGATGAACTTCCCCTGCAGAGTGTGGCAAAGCAGGCCCATGAGCAGCTGCAGCTGCTGGGCAGTGACCTGCCATGATTCCAGAACTCCACTGAGCCAATGTGAAACATGTAGGGAAGTGATGCCAGGATGAAAGCAAAGTCACACCTATACATACCTCTTTAAGAATCTTTTTTTTTTTGCCCTCCTCCTCCCCTCAAATTGCACCAACAAAGGCATGAAATCTGAAAGAGTAATTTGGACAGACTCGACAATGTAACAGTTTGTCCTGTTCACTGCTTCATGCACTTTTGGATAAACTTCTACTCTGCATAGAAGAAATTTATACTTTACATTCTCCTTCTGAAGTAATGTTCAGCATGTAACCACTCTTGTTTGGTGTCTCTAAGTTTCTGTAAAGGTTTTAAGAGGAATGACTCTTGTAGAGTAGCTGCCCTTATTAATAACTGTGCCTTTATCATGAAGGCTGCAGGGGGAAAAAAAAATTACAGAACCCACCTTGAATTTGAAACTCCAGGGGAGTAATTATGTTTAGAAGAAGCTGCTCCTTGCCAGAAAAGATACAGGATATTTGTATAACTTGCTAAGTGACATCTACAAAAATATTCAGAACCTTCAAATTTGCTGGCTTTGTGTGCTGAAAATTTCCCAACTCTGCTACTGCAACAGCACTGGCTTCCTCACATAAAATACATTTGTTTCAAGATATTCCCTCCTTCTCAGTATTAGCATTCCTAAGTAAAAAGATCCTCTATCAGGAGTGGAAAGACCACTTCACTTTTGCCATGGTTTTGCAGTATGAATTTGGGTATATGCTCTATCCTCAGAAAACACAAAGTATAAAACCACCCTCAGTGGAATGTTTTGAAAGTAAGCTTTCAAACAAACAAATATTTAATTGGAAAATAGCATTTTTATATTAGTATGAAATAATACTTGCCCCCTGTCACATGATTGTTTTACTAACTTAAACAAGAAAAATCTTTGAAATCTGCATTTATTCCTTTACTACTTGTTTCCTACTGTGTGTGTCTTCATGCTGAACTTTTTTGTGCTTTTATAGATAATCTTAAGAGAGTCCATTAAAAAACCCCAATATTAAGTTAGGGTTTAACGTTATTAAATTAACACTATTAAATATTTCAGGTAAGTATAATCAGGTATCTATCCACATGCCTGAGCCACCTAAACAATTCTAGGTCCTGACTGAAGCTGCTGACCAAAACTGAAGTTCTACAGCACATATTAGGATCTAAAATGGCCTGTGGCAACACTTCCATGAGTATTAGTTCAAATTAGATTCAGCATTTTGTCCCCAAATCTGGCAAATGAGCTGATGTCAGCAACACTGCTGCTGCTCTCCAGAGTCCTGATGTAGCAATTTAAATGGGGCAGGCTGACACCTGCTCTTGCAGGCAGCTTGTTGGAGAGTGCTGCAATTCCACATGTGGTTTGTTGTCTGCAATGAATTACAGCACTGAAACCCACAAACGGAAAACACTGTTGTTGATCTTCTGTTTTTAACTTGCTTATTCCCTAATATGGTTTGACATTGCATTTACCAGGATAACACTATTCCCCATGTCTCACATCCTATAGATTCCTTCATAGCTCAAGAATTTCAGAAAACAGCTAATAGTCATACAGCAAGAATTACATCTCGTAACTGCAAGGCCCAGAGAAGTAGATCTTTTCCAAGTTTTTGAAATGGGGGCATAGGTTTATAAATTGATAAGCATGTTGAATTCTTACCAAAGTCAACAGCAGCTGAAAGTACACCACTTCCATAGAGGGAGTTCTGCATTCTGGAAAACTGTGTCCTTTATACTCAGCTTTAGAGATCTAAATCTCTTACAGCAATGGCTGGTTCGCATCAGATAACAACCATTACTTCCCCACATTTTATTTCTCCAGGAAGAGTAATTTACTAGCTCAGTCACTACATATTCACATGGATTTTATCTTCATTCAATGGTTACATTCTTAAAGCATATTCTGAGTGCAGTTAGCTTGAAGTTTTCTTTACTGGCACACTGCTTCTCCTGGAGACCCTAAAAGGCTTTGGGTTATTTTAGCATGACTGCAATTCAACTCAGATCCATGGAGCCTTACACAAATAAATAGCTTTTCCTTTAAAACCTTACTCCTTTCCTTTGTTTTCATTCCCAGAGTAATTTATGCCATTGCTTGAGCACATACAACTTTTTCACAGAGCCACCATGCCTCTGTGCCTTGTATTGTCACATATGAAGTACATCTGCAGCAACTCCCACTGCACTCTCCTGTCTCTTGCCAAAGCCTGGAGATGCACTCTGTGCCTCTATTTTTCACCCTTCCTTTCACCGTTTACTGAAATCTTTACAACAGCACCACGATATTGTAACAATTTATGTAATTTTCTTTTCATATTACAAACCACAGCTACAGGTGCCTGCTCTGATTCCATAACTTAATGAATTGCAGCCAAAAGTTAGCTTCCAGCTCAGTGAGATGCCTGACAAGCCTCCCAGTAAGGTGAGGCAGTCAGTATTCAATGTCTGTAGGGGACACTTAGTGCCATGCACTGCTCAGTCTTGGTCACCTTGTGCTACCCCTATGTTTCCACATATGGTTGATTTCCAAGCACAGAATGTTCCAAACACAAGGGCCATCGATAAACCCAACAGCTGAAGACAAGCAGTCCCACAGGAAACATTCCCTTAAGCATAAAACACTGACAAAATGACAAATTGACCATGAGTGCCGGTCCAAGGTGCAGAGGCTCCCCTGGCTGCCTGGCCCCAGGTCAGGCACAGCCACCTCCTCTCTCACAGGAGGACAGCCTTTCCATCCACAGCATGACTTTCAGAGCCCCACATCTCCAACTCTTTGCTGGGAAGAACACTGTAAAAATAAAATACACTTGGCGCACTAACTTTATCTTATTGAATTGATTTACACTTCCCTTTAATTAAAGGGTACCAAGAAAACATTTGGTTATGGTTGAGATACACAAAACCACTGAGGCCCATTCTGCGCGACCCCTCAGCACTGGCCCAGCAGCCCCGTCCATGTCTCCACAATGAATGACTCCAATGAATGACTCCAATGAACGACTCCACAATGAATGACTTCCACCACTGTGCAGCCCCAGAGCCTCCCCAGATCCTTCCCCCTAATCCCTGACATCTGTTCCGTGTCCCGGCCGGGCAGCGGGGCCGCCAGGGCCTGCTGTCAGTGTGGCCACAGATGGGTAAACACACCAGCCCGCGTCAGGCCGCGTGTGATTGCAGCTGAGAGCTCCGGACATGCAGCACAGCTCTCAGCTAAAGCCTTCGGAGCCTTGAGGAAGCACCTGTTAAGAAACCATCCAAAATAAATTCACCATGAGTCTTTCAAGCAAGAGAAAACCCGTGATCGACAGCGGCAACGCAAGATCCGACAGCAGCGGAATTCAAAGCCCCACTGCAAACCCTGAGCAATTAAATACATAAACAGCACCATTTTTCACTTCAGGGTAACAGTTACTATATCATTTCTCATCTTCCACTTAAAATAGATGCCTTTCTCACTGGAAGACTGAAGTTTGACCTATGCTGACCTAGTTTATTTCCTTCTCTGTGCAAAAATCCTACAATGCCATGTTGTGTGTGGTTTTAAAAGAAACACTCCCATACGGCTACTCTTTAAAATTGTGTCAGCCCCATATAATCAGGAACAGTTCTGAAATAGTCTCTGCCTGACTACTAAAAAAGCTGGATTTATATTCTGCTTAAAGCCTGCAAGGTACAGTAGATGAAGATCAGTAATTTTAGAATTTTCGTGAAAATAGTAGAAAATTCTAAAATATTTTGAAAATAGTCGAAGTATTATTTTCCAAAGCTGTGACACTGGAAACAAATTCCAAAGTCTTTAAGCCTTGGAGTAATAAACAACTAGCATTTTTAAAAAGCTTGCTAGAAATCTTTAAATTTAAGCCATTTTTTCCCCCCTTTAGGGACTCTGGAGGTTTACCTTGGCCCATGGTGGGTACCTCCCCCTCCTCCCTGTGTACACATCTGACCAGCAATCAACATTGCAAGCTGCTTACTAATGATTATGGTATTTTTCAAGAACACTTAAGTGACTTTGGACCATGGGTCATGCTAATGCTCAAGTAGAGTCAGATTAAATATTTAAAATACTTTGCATTTCCCTGTTTCTTTCTGTTTGGGGCTCTCCAGCAAGAATTATGTTGCTTACTAATTTGAGCTGTACACCATATCTGTGTGGTAGAAAACTTTATTTCTCAGATTACAATGTGCTGGCTTTTGCTGGGGTAGAGTTAATTTTGTTCACAGTGGCTGGAATAGGCTGTGTTTTGGATTTGTGCTGAACACAGGTTGATAACACAGAGATGTTTTGGTTATTACTGAGCAGGGCTTACACAGGGCCAAGGCCTTTTCTGATTTCCATACTGCCATTCTGGAGGGGGGAGGCTAGGAATACAAGGGAGGTTGGGAGGAAACACAGCCAGGTGACCCCAATGGACCAAAGGGAAATTCCAGACCATCTGACATCATGCTCAGTGTATAAAATGGGAGAAAGGAGGAGGAAGAGGGGGACCTCTGAAGGGATAGTTTTTGTCTTCCTGAGTAACCAATACACCTGATAGGGCCCTGCTCTCCTGGACATGGCTGAACACCTCCCTGCCCATGGGAAGCAGTGAATTGATTCCTGGTTTTGCTTCTTGTGTGTGCAGTTTTTGCTTTCCTTATTAAACTGTCTTTATCTCAACCCATGAGTTTTCTATCTTTTACCCTTCTAATTCTCTCCCTGATACAGCTGGTGGGAAAGGGAGAGAGTGGCTCTGTGCAGATGGTAATATTTTGCTAAATAATAAAATTCAATGTGTTTCAGTAAAAAGCAATAGACATGGGGGGAACTTATATTAGGAATAGTCAGCTGAAGGCCTAAGAATGCAATCTTGTTGTCCAGGAGTCCAGAAAAGCAAATTCAGTGTTAGGACTTACTAGAAATGGGATTGAAGACACATAAATATTTTGCTGCTATAAAAAAATCCCAAGCAACTAACTGTGCTTCATCAATGTGCTGTCTTCATTCCAAAAAGGGCATCAGAGAATTAGAAAAGATTGAGAGGAAAGGCAACAGAAGTGACCACAGTATGGCATGGTTTCACTGTGAGTAATGACTAGTGCAAGGACTTTCATTGAAGGAGAGAGAGAGAGAGAAAGACTACATAAAGGCCTGGAAGGGCAAGAATGGCAGAAAGCAGGTTAAAAGAGTAATTGTTCCTTTCTTTTTCCAGTACAAGAACTTGGAACACCAGAGCAGACAGCCAGTGGTAGGTTCAAAACCACAGGGAGGTAAGATGCTTTCCCATTTCTAGCACATGATTCAGGACATTGCTGTGGACCAGAGAGTGATCACACCACATAAAACCAAAGGTATTATTCCTCAATGTTGAAATTCCTGACCTGCTTAGAGGTAGCAGACTACACCACAGAAGCACCATTACATCCCTTCCTGTTCTTATACTCTTCCTAATCATCTGCCACTGGGCATTGTCATGGCCAAGACAGTAAGAAACATGTACTGGCACCAAATATGCATTATTTAGACTGCATCAGCTGGAGGCTGCAGATGAAGGAGACACTGAGAGCTCCAGAAACTAAGGACCTGTGCACACAGGAGCTGGAATCTGACTGATTTCTCTCACAGCAAGGACAAGCAGCCAGCTGGTTCAGTGATACTTAAATCCATTCCAGAAGCTCCTCAAAGCTTTTAGTTTAGCTTAACAGACAAGTAAACTAAACTGTTCATAAAGCCATGTGTATTTCAATCAAAAGGAGAAAGGGAGAAAGATAACTCAGTGAAGATGTGTTATGCAGAGCTCCCTAAAGAATATTTTTAACAGAGGAAAAACAAAACCATAGAGCTAGGTTCTGGGGTTCAGCTCCTTCAAAAGTGACAAGCTTTCAGTCCACAAAGCCACATGTTGTGGCCAGCTTATGACTTCCTTTTAAACTTCACTGCAAAGTGGGGCTTTGCAATCCCTTCTAGGGAGCTATTTTCCAAGGTCCCAGCATGGAACACAGCTGCACAGACAGAGTCTCAGGTATATACTCCAATGAGTACCATTGTATCTCCCTCACCCTACATATCCTTTCCAGCATGTCTGCAGGTGGCCTGAGAGGAAAAAGGGTGACAGGGAGGACATTCCAAATCATAACCTTAAGATCCTTCCTCTCCTTCTTCAGAGACTGACACAACATGCACAGTGAAAGAGAAGGATGCTGAGAATTTGCACTGTGCAGGAAAATGCTCACAAAACAAATCCCACAAATTACTCATTGGAATTGAGTAATCCAGACTTTGGCTTACTCAGATTTATGTGAACCAAACCAGCATTTTAAATTCTTATTTCTGCTTTCCTTTAAGTTTAATTAAGCTTGCCTAGGGCTCACAAGCCTATTGAATTTGAGACATTTTTAAGGTAACTGACCTGCAGAGTATTCCTGTGTGCTCTGCCCTTAAAGTACATCCCAAGATCATTCATTCTTTTACCACAAGCCTGACAGCAACATCAAAATCATATCAGAGGAAAAGAGGTTTCTGGTTTGGTATTTTTTTTTTCATATTAGATGCTAAACATTAGCCACACTGAATAGTTTCAACCTCACTGGTAGCCTTAAGTGGTTCTCCTGCAAGACTCAAGATTAGACGAGAGGAGATTTACTTAAAGGTTGTGCTCTCCTGTTTCTCTCTCAGCTCTGAAATTGGGGCTTTCTGAAAGAGTTCCTGGCTCCCACAATAAGCTCATTTGCTACAGGCCACAGAAGCATTATCGAAGACCTCATTACAGTTGTCATAAGCCAGAGCTATTCTGCAACTGACAGGAAAAATACGGGTTTGCAACACTAACAAATGCATCCAATAGCTTCTCCACTCTCAAAACAGGCCATCAATTTGTCAGGAAAAAATAATCCAGAATAAAAAAAATCCAGCTTAATTGACATTAAGCCTCCTCCCTCCCCCTCCCAAAACTCCCTTAAGTCAGTAGGGAAGAATTGTTGAGTAAGAAAAAGATTACAAAATTCAATACAGTGACAAGGTAGCACCATGCTAATGAAGTCATTCTGTTTTGCGCAGGCAAAAAGGATTATAAGGCTGTGTAGCAGGGAAAGGAAAAAAAAAAACAGGGAAAAAAAAAACAGGAAAAAAAAGATATAAATATAGCTCTGAAGCCAAATATTTCAAAGAGGGATGAATCTGAAAGCTATTTTTTTGTGTGCTGGTATTACATTCTAGATCATTAACAAAACAATCCAAGAGGAAAAAATAAAGGCAGTGCAGTGTGGAAAGGAGGATATAGCTAGAGGAAAATTCAGAGCGCCAATTCCTTGTTAATGGTTCAGATTAATTCAGATGGGGTATGGTCATAAAGCTCTAGGGATTCATACATCCCTGCCTCAATTCAAGGCACTAATAACCAATCAGTATTTTAGATAAGACTCTATAAATATTTAAAATTTTTAATCTTTTGAGGGCCAAAAATAACATTTCTCATCATGTCCTTGTCTTTCCCACAGCAACAAGGATGAGATTTCTCAGCAGGCATTGCTGGCACCAGCATGATGTCAGGTGGCTTCAGTAGTGGCACTCAATTAACTTAGAAAGTTCCATCTAATTGATCCATTTCCTGCACCGATAAACAACTGTAAACAAACGCTTCTCTTCAAAGGAGCGGCTTTGTTCACAAATTAGAAAAGGAAAGGGGCCATCTGAATTACACCAGTCATGGCTGTGTCAGGGGTTTTATAATAAACACTATTTTTAGGGCTTTAAATAAGTGATGTGACAGTAAATACCATGAGCCAAATTCTTCCCCAAGTTAATGTGACACTGGTGCTTCCTCACAAAACAATCTTTGCCTTTTCTTAAACTCTTCTGTGTTACTGACAGCACTGTCTGTGTATCATTACACTGTTTTGAATTTCCTAACCCATATTCAGCCTTTCCAATACATGCTCATTTTTGGCACAGGAAGCTCACTACCCCCCTTCACTTACACTTTCATCAAGCCCAGTGTCCAATTTCTGTGTCTCAGTGGATCAACAGGCAGAGCAGTAAAACAAAAGCCAAATCCCTTCTGTTTCTGTTTGCAGCTCCCCTTGTAGTCAGACACCCACCCCCACCATTTTGATAAGCATTCATTTTGTGGTCCTTTTTGCAAACCTATCAAAATGTAGTCAGGAACAATTTCAGCATAAACTTGATGCTGATTTGAAAGAGGCCACAACACACACAGTTACTTATAGTCGACTCCTCCACAACCTTTACTTAAGAGTCTGCTACTATAGCTGTACTTCACCTTGCCAATTCCCCCATCTGTAATTTTGTTTCCTTATCTACTGGAAGAAAATGATACAATCACAGAAGTGTTAGAGTTGGGAGGGACCACCAGTGGGCTGACCTTGTCCAACCTCCCTGCTTAAACACAGATTTCCTAGATCCACTGCACAATGATCATGGAGATATCAGCTTGCCTCTAAATGGTTTCAGATCCAAAATAAAAGCATGCTAAAGAAATGTCTAATTATTTTTGCCACAACTATATTCTCCTTTGGCAGTGGGTCAGAGATTCTTAAATATGCGGGATTAAAATTGCCACTGTCATTTCATTAGCCTAAGTATTTATTAATTAGGAAATGGAAGTCTGTGCATTTTAAATTTTGGTACGGTCACATATTAATTGAGGACTTCAAGCCTACTTTTATTATGGTATAGACTTCACACATCACTTAAGAAAAGAGAGCGAGTGATTGATTTCTGCACACTGTCAGCTGCCTATGTCTGTTTTGACAGATTCAGGGTGTTACCACATCCAATTGCCCTGACTAACATGATTACAACCTAAGACAGCTATTAGCATGCCAATAATGTTTCTGAAAATAATTGTGGCACCATATACTGATTATCTATTTTCAGGAGTTAGGTGCCTTCTATTAACTCTCCCATCCAGACAATTGTGGTTTACCTGAAATATTTTAAATACAGGAAATCAAACCTAAATGTGAATTGGCAAACTGAAACAATCCAACCCCATGTGCCACTTGGCAATCAAATTCCATGGCATGCTCATAGGCACGAGGTGTTGACAAGACAAGAAAAGACCATATCTAAAATATTTTACCAAGCAGCAAAGGAGCTGCATTTTATCTACTACCCAAGAGTTTAAGCACGATATTCTAGAGCTGTCTGAAACTTCAAGTTCAGATTTATGAGTATTGAATGTCTAGAAGAAACAAAACAAAACACTATATATATATATATATATATATATATATATATATATATATATATAGTGTTTTCCTGCCCATGGCAGGGTATGTGTTGGGGAGAGGTATTTGGGGTTTGTGAAATAACTTTCAAGGTTCCTTCCAATTCAAACCATTCTACAAGTTTTTGCAAAATATATACATACCTGCACCCAGAATCAATTATGAAACATAATGAAAATAGAGTAGAAATGAAACATTACAAACATTAATTAGGAAAGGTCAGCTCCAGGAAAATAATATAGTAACATGATTCAATGATTTTTGACTCACAGTGTTAGTCAAGCGCAAACAAGAAGACTCCCTGTCAGGGCAGAGAAGGTAAGTTAGTCCCATGCCGTTACTAATACAATAGTAATGCTCCTTAGAAATTAAACAGAAAACTGTGTTGTAGGGGAGCTCAAGTATTGAAAGGAACAAACTGAAGACAAGTGAACCTGGAGCTCTCCAAGGCCAAACCAAACATGAAATACCCAGAAGACAGCAGCTTTAACCTCCTTCAGAGACATCACTGCTTATAATCCATGGCCAAGATTCTGCTGTTCAAAATACATCAGTCCTGGGTTCCGTCCCACTGGTGGAATCTGGGTTTTCTTAACCTCTCCTCACTCGGAGCAGATTCCAGTGCTTGCTTAGATGTCAGCTTGACCCTGACAGAGTCTACAACACAATTATTCGTGTTAGAGCCCTTCCATGCAAGAAGATCCAAATTAGCACATTCCAGCAGTAAAAGCTGATCAAGTAAATGTTCATGTGTGCAGTGAGTTTGCTGTACCTGGAAGTAGGAGAGGTCCTAAGAAACTGCCTAGGGTAGCCAGACTCCCTGCCACGTTCATAGCTCAGCAATCTAGAAGAAAGTTCCCTCTCTCACAGGCCTTTCTCCAGAGAGCCTCTCTTCACTGATGTAAGACAGAGCATTATTCCCCAAGACCATCTTAACTCCTAGAGCATTCAGAGAACAACTTCACATATGGGAAATAAATTATTTTTCAAAAAAAGTGGAAATAGGTAAGTTATAAATGGAAGAACAAATACCAAACAGAACAGCCCTATTTTCAGCTAAGAGCATTATCCCTTTGTGACTCAAGACACCACAAGAACTCATAGATCTAGTTCATCAAATCCACAAAGACTCCAGACCAAGAGATAAGGCAGCCCAGCAGTACTACTGTCATTATCAGCACATTTAAGAGAAATAAAGTGAAGTTCTGAACTGCTGTGGATTTTCCTGTTTTTAGAAATCTTACTGACCCTGGCAGTCTCAAACCACCAAAGTGTTCACAGAACAGAAAGTACTAGCCTCAGTTCTTAGGAAGAGGTAATGGAAATATCCATGCTGACTTTTAATGGATCATTTTTTAAATACATTGGGTCCAAAGGAGGGGTGTGTATATGCGTGTGCATATACATATTTATGAAAATTAGGTCTGCAAATTCAGATTGAATGGCAAGAGAGAGGCATGTACAAATTAAAACACAAGTGAGCATCAGCACATGCACCTGAATGCTGGTGCAAGGGTGCCATTAAGCTTGAGAGTGTGACTGGGCCATGTTCCAAGTCCACACAGGGGCAAGATATAAATGTGCAGGTGACATTTCCTACATTGTGGTTTTCAGGGGAAAAAAATGCTGGTGCATGGGCTGGAATGGAAGTGTAGCTTATTTGAACATGTTTCAGACCTGGACAGATAGGGTTCCCTGCAGACCGTTCCCAAGAGTCTGCTTTGACATAGCCAGTGAAACCAAAAAATAGTGGAAATTCACACTACTGAATTCTGTTCAAACTGCAGTACCACCCACTGTTTTAACTCGTGGATTCCTGCTCTGGATTTTACATGACAGAAACAGACTGAAAGGTTTCCTAATGTAGGATAAAACTTAATTTGAATGCTGTTAAGACAGAAAATAAATTCTATTTTGACTGTAATGATAAAGACTGAAATCTAAAAACACCACCTGGAATATGACAGTAGAAATAAATATGGAAAAGTAACCCAAAGGGAAAAAAATAAAAGGAAACTATAAAAGAAATTAACACAGACTATCAAATATCTGGAAGAGCTGCATAAAAGAACTGGTCTAGAAGGATGTTTATAAATTACTTCCCTTTCTCAGAGGGCAACTAAATGCTTCTGAAAGAAATGAAAAAGCAGTCAGATGCTGAAACAGATGTGTTATAAAGAGAACTAAAGCTAATAAACTCCTCATCTAAAGCTTAACAGAACAGAAACAAGTGAATTACAGGTATTAAAATTGCAAAACCAGAAGTTTAGTATAAAAGCCAGAGAAAATGCTGGATATAACTGGACAGCAGGGCTGGGGGAGTTCCAGACAAGCCCGGATGCTTCCTGGTACAAAGATCCTGTGGAGAGATATCAGTGAGGCTAAGAGCCTGCAGAGCTTGAAAGGCCAGCAGAGGAAGAGGGGTCAAAGAAGCAATTAAACTAATGCAAACACAAAAAGGCCCAAGACCACACAGGTTCTCAGTATAACTTTATAGCAGAAAACCCGACATTCAAGGTACACAATCTCTACTCACTCTATCTGACATATCTATCAAGCGCAGTTCCCAAAACCAAAAGTGAGGCCAGGTCAGCAGCACAGAAATAAACAGACTACTATGAGTATTGCACAGGTCAATCTTCTCTCTGAGGAGGGAGAAAAATCCTCCCCAGAAAAGAGAAAACCCATCCATCCTCAGTCTATATGGTTTTAGTAGAGAGGCTTCCTATGGAATAAACCCTTGAGGCTGAGGCCCAGGCAGGCAGGAGCTACACAAGCACAGACATGGACTGGCAGCATGGCACGTGCAGTGTGGAACTAAATATACCAACACATCCTACTCTGCTTCCAGACTGGTGCTGGCTTCTAAGCCTATGCTTAGCTGCTGAACCCACAGTTGCTCTACCAAATCTTAAATGGTGAGTGAGGATAATGCACAAACCACAGTAATGACAACATGTGTGGCTGCTGTCTGTCAGTGGTTTCTGTGGGTCCCTTCCAACTCAGAATATTTTTTGATTCTGGAATTTGGCTTAGAGTGATCTCTTTTGAAAATCTCTGGTTTTGAGGATGGGGCTTTAAAGTGACATGAAGATTTGTGTAACCTTACTTGAAACCCATCATCTCCATCTCCCAAACTGCAGTAAAATCTGCAACACTTGAACTACAGAAAAGGAATACATGTAAGTCCCTGTTTTCCTTTTTTGCTATTCACCTTAAATTAATTCCTGTTCCAAAAGAACAACAACCCAGCTCCTCAAAGTCTTGGTTCCAATGTAACAGAATGTACAACTAACATGACAGAACATAAACTTGTTCTCTCATCACATAATCTGATACTCATGCTAAGCACTTTCTCTGACTTGTATTATGAAATATGTGGATGAATTTTAGTAACACAAAGTTTAATGCTTTCCAGTTTTACCATAATTTTAAGTACAATGCTGAAAGAATCTGTAATTAAGCAGCTCCAAGACAAACTAGAGTTTGTGTGGTCTGAACTAATCAAGTATTTATTGCCCCTAACCTCAGTCAGCTATATGAAATTGGTTTTCCTCTTATTATTTTGAGAAGATTTGCAAGATAAAAAAAGCCTACATTTTTCTTGGCTATACACTACAATAGTGTTTAAAGGAAAAGGATTGCTAAAAATTGCTTTTCTGATTTGGTATATATCAACACAGTTATCAAAAAGCATTCTAGATGTCACTCTAAATAGAATAATTAGATTCTGCCCTAATAGCAAATAAACTCCTAAAACCAATTATGGCACCTGACAGTCTCCTTTGGAAAGGCAGGATAACAATGCATACCAAGAGGTAATCAAAACTGTACCAGCCAGTCACAAACTCCTGGGAATCTTGCTGATCATTGAGCTTTGAAGTAGGATCAATAACAGGATATAACATATATATGTATCTCACTGTTTATTCTATACCCAACAGCTGAGTTGAAGCAGAAAGGCAATTACCAGAGAATATACATCCTTCTCAGGTGGGATTGTTATAAGTAAGAGACGGCTTGGGTCTGCTAAAGGCAGAAGAGCCCGCTCTTGTCATCATTTGACTTGGGTATATGATGCACAGGAGAGAGTGTAGAACTCTAAGCCAACTCTTGTCCAGTGATAAAACATTAAAAATAATACAAAAAATAATACCAAATATAATATTAAAATATCAAATTGACTTGTCTGTAACTGAAAATTTATGACAGATTAATGGGAATTTCCAACAGGAAGATACCTTGTTGGTCACCGAACTCACATGGGCAGCAGAGTGTCATTTCAAGTACACATTTACAGAGTTCTGCCTTAGTGCTGTGCTACAACTCCTGCAGCTCCTGGTACACCACTTCAAATGCACAAAACATCTGTTGGTGCTTTTTCAAAACAAAATTAGTTTTTCACTTCCTGAAAACACTAATCTGCTCCTTAAAAAGCAATTTTGTTTTCCTCTTGCTCTGCTACTGCAACTATTATTGGAAAGCTCTACTGGAATTTCCTCACCCTAGAAAGCAGCTCTTCAGAAGCACTCTTCAGCTGAGATTACACAGGGCTTGTTTAGATCTCTCGGCATCAGCACTACCCTTGGGCATTAATAACATGTTTGCTTATTCAGTGCCCCTTCTCCACATACCTATATATATTTTTAAGTAGAACTAGTAATAATAGAACTGTATTTTAAATAGTGTTTCCCTCTGTGTTTGCACCCTTGCAAACTACAAGGCAAATTCTTAGTCTCTCCTGCCTTTTGTAAGATGAGACAGCTCAGAAACATGAACAGAACCAAGAACAGGATTAAGTGAAAAAGTTGATACTTTCTTCTGGAAAAATTTTTGCTCCAATTTTTCAAACTTAGAGTTAACTGGATGATGACAGCACTGGATGTGACGTTTTCATTCAAGGGCAAGATGCTTATTGGACAGTTTGTTTTATCATAAAAAGAGTAAATCAGCAGCAAAAGTGATCCTGTTCTTTGGTGGAAATCTACAGCACAAAGTAGCTTTACCCCCTACTCCTATCATCTTCACTGAAAACCAGCAAGACTGACCAAGAACATTACTTCTTCAGAAAAGCTGAGGAAGCAAATGATGATGTTCAGAAGATGGGCACATCACAGCTATCAGCACTGAGTTAAGATCTTACAGAGAAGAAGCAAAGAGGAAATATTAAGGGGCTCAGTAAACATCAACCTGTCAGTGAGGCAGAAATCAGAGACCTTCCTTTCTGCGGATGCAAAGCCCACAGAGCCACTAGCAGCACTCTCACCTTAACTGAGAAATAAAATCTCCAACTTCAGTGACAGACATTACCTAAAAGGCAGGATGAAAATCCAGCCCACTGAGCTACATTAATGTACTCAGTGGAGCTCTTTTGACTCGTAATGGGAGTATTCTCTATTGCCAAAAATCCTGGAAATTTCCATCTTAACAACTGTATAGCTGTCAACTGTATAATGAAGTAAAATGGAGATGAGGCATGAGTAACAGGCTTGAATGGGAATTTGTCATCATAAGAGGGTCTGAGAACAGAAGCAGGATCCTTCTCTCTTTCCAGGGTGTCTGAAAACAGAACGAGCTCATCTCCAGCCAGCAATGCCACCAGCCTTGTGTTTCCCATTGCTAATTACCCTTAGCAGGAGGAAAGAAAGGACATGGGATGTTCCAAGTCAAGGAGAGAGCAGATTTAAAAGTGAAAATCCATGCCACAGAGCCTGAAGAATGCCCTGTAACAAGATCTCTTTGAAGCCAACAACCTACCCAACTGTGAGGAACCCTCCTGCCTCCACTGGCTCTCCTGGTATGAAACCGCAGAGCATGAGTGAACCCTCAGATTTCCTACGGGAATGCACCGTGCAGTCACATGGACCTTTCAAAGGGGACAGGTCCTCCCATTCGTAACTCTGTGATGACTTTCTACAACCACCCAGTTGCTTTCATGGCAATGCAGTATTAGGAAAATATCTGATGTATTTTTAGCTTTCTTCTATTGTAGCTTAGCAGCTGGATTCAAAGAGAGCGCCAACACCCTGCGATCGACCTCACCCATGTATGGATCACTAACATACACTCTACCAACCAGCCGCGAGTCCTCTAAAACATGACAAAAAGGACCAAGGCAGGGATTACAGTTTTTAGGGTATAAATCCTCATGGATCAGGCAATCAGTTGCACCTCACTGTCATCCAGATTACTATGGTTAATTAGCAGCTTTTCATGTCTCAGTCAAACCTTGATGGTTCAATTCCTGTTTTTTAAAAAATACTACTACTACATGTAACCTGAGAGAAGACAGAGGACTAAATGGATTAGTGACCTGATACAACAACAATTTGTATGGCTTGGCTTGCCATAAATCCTGTTTAAACACTATCCTATTGCTTAAAGCTGGACAGTCAGTGATCCTCAGCCTGCTTGACCTCTTATGGAAGTGACCAGAGCAAACCACTTTTGAGTAAACCAAACCCCAGCCTGTTGGAGACATGCCTTCACTGGGCAAGGTTGAGAAGGGCAGTACAGAACATGGCTGAGCTTGAGGCAGAAATTTAATCTGTGCTGGGGATATTACCAACTGGAAATATTTGACTTAAAGAGTTACGTGTTTCCATATATTAACATACTTCCCACACTTGCTCACATCTGCCCAAATAAGCTATGAAATAAATATTTTCCACATTGTAAATATAGCAGATATTTATAATGCTCAGTGACACATCACTTAATCCAGAAACCAGCTTTTACAGCTAAGCCTTTCATGGTACACATCAGCAAGCAAGTAAACAAGTTGAAGAAAATTTTGCAGTTTACCTACATTTCAGTTTGCACTTCTCTTGTACCTAGAATTAATTTTATTAACAAAAAATAGCTTAACAGAGTAACACCCAGTACAATTGTCCTTGAACAGAGTAGCTTGTGTCAAGAAGAGCAGCTTCCTCACTCTCATCTGCTTTCTGAGTATCAATCCAGTGTCTGATGCACAGAATTAGTGAGATAGAATATAAGTATAAAAGGTTCCTTGCAAAGCAATTAGCCTCTTCGTTTAATTATATAGTATTTTAATGAGCTCAGTTTATCACATTATATAATACCTTTCTGTCAAGTCTATGTGCAACCTTTTACTTTTGATATGAGTATCTCAGATACATTTGTTTAGTGAATTTTAAATGAAGATATTCTTTCTCCAAAGCATTTAGTTGAATTTTAGTCCATCAATCACTGGGTTTTCTTTTCTGAATTTTACCATTTTTAACCCAATAAATACTAGGTTTAACTGGATATATCCAGAACACTAAAGATGCAGTGAGTGAAACAAAGATACCCCTTCATTAAAAGTTTTAGTCTGGTAACATAATAAAATAGGTCTTAAAAAGGCTGATTAAAAAAGCTATAACACATTCAGAACACATTTTAGAGCTCTTTTGTTTTGCCAAGACTTCAGAAGCTAACCTGCCTACCAAGGTAGTCAAGTAATGAAATTACTTTGAAAAAAAAACTAACCCAAACCTTTTTCACCTGGCAGAAAACTTGAATGGAATATTGTAAACAAATAGTATGGAAAAACCCCTCAAAACCACAGGATGTTAACCAAATTACATTTACATTAAGACAACCATAATAATGAACCTGCATAATAATTCAGAGTCTTTTTTCTGGTATTTTCAGCTTTATGCAGTATTAAATTTAAAGTGAAAAAGGCATTCACTAGGAAAAAAAACACTAGTAGAAAGATGAAGCAACATCTTCCACATTTTGTACAAAGTTTGTGCGATTGAATGATTACTACTTGTCCTCCATTTAAATAAAAATTCTAATCATACTTTTCTGAAAACAGCTATCACAAAAACTGCTGGAAGTTTGAAATCTATTCCAGATATTGTCTAAAATAAGTACTAGAGTATTTGTGCAGCTTGTAAGAAAGGAAAAGGAAAAACTGAGGTAACTGCTTTTTGGAAACAGGTCAAAGACTGTGAAAGGACTGATGGCTGTAGAACTCCTCTGCTACAACTGAAGCCCAGCACTAGGCCAGGATTTCTGTAAACATGACCATAATATATGTTATAACTGCCACACTATAGCTACAGATTAGCTAGCTTTATTAGCAGGGAAAACAACAGAATAAACTGAACTCCTTCACTGATTATAGAATCAATTATTGAAAGGTTTTTTTTTGGCAGGGTGTTGGGTTTTTATGTTGTTGTTTTTATTCTGTTGTTTGGGATTTTTTCTTGACAGAAAAATATTCACCCTCACAAGAATCTACAGACGTTGCTTTCTCAGTCAGGGTTAGTTCATGCACTATTTTACTAAGTTAATGGCAATTCACTAGAAATTTATTGCAGTAGGATTAAATCCTAACAGACCAGTCTCCAAAATAAACCAACAAAAATTATGTTTCCTCATCAGCTAAGTGGTGACAGATACTCAGATACAGTATCAGAGACACTGGTAATTCTTGCAGAAGTCTGTAGGGAACTGAAATGTTACTCTAAGCAGTCTCAAACGACATGTATTTTCACAATTTACGTTGTAGTACTGCTTCAATATGCTATTATTGACGATCACTTTATTTTATTTATTCATAATGTCTCTCAGTGCAGCACATGATTTGGGGTAGTGTGATCACTTCACAGGAAAGGGACCTGTCATTAGTGTTTTGATCTCACCAAACACCCCCATGTTTTTGCAGGCTAAGATAAGCAGAAGACTGCTCAGCTCTTCTCTCATGCTACAGAGTGTGGTATTTACATGCCAAACGCTCTTAAAAGCTTTCTTCTGGGTCAAATCATCTCACTCCTCCAAGCAATTTCCAATTCCTTGATTCAGGTATTATTTTATGTTTCAACATTCAAGTTGAATCTACCTAGAACCTTCCTGCTTTCAACCACACATCACTGTTTGCTCATCTGACAGTTCCTCCTGAGCAGCCCTTGACAAACTGCTGCTCACCCTTCTCCCCCATTCCTTAGTTTCCGGATCACAGAGACCCACAAGTTAACCCCTCACTAATTTTGGCTGCCTCTGCACCAGTCTCAAGAATAGGTTTTCCTATTCTAACATCTTCTACATCAGCCTCCCCTCTGGATAAATTTGACAGAAACTTTTCTCCATTTTTTTCCTCCATCCTCTGTCATCTTCACCTTAAAGCACCGCTCACTTAGCTCACTTCACTAACCTTGTACACACCTGCTTGAACAGTTTTTAATCCACACAAGCACTTTGCCTTGGATTACATGGCTATTCGTTTTCCCCAAGAAATTCTTAGGAGGAACTTTTTGGAAAACTTTTAGGAAAGCAAACTAATTTGCCTCATCTAGTTTTCCTTTATCCTCCATCAACTTCTTCAGTAACGCTGATAATATAAAGCACTACAATTTCCTCACCAAAGCCATGTAATTTTGACTTAAGTTACATTAACCTAATTTTCCCCTTATGCTCTTCACGAAATCTCTGTGGGACGAACTCCATATTCACTTACATAAAACCGTATCAGGAAAAGTTTAAAAGATAATTGATGGAGTTATTCATGGCTATTGCTGTTCTAATAGGAAAATTCATTCCTCAATTTCATTTCCGAGAGCTGAAGTAAAATTAAGTTATATCTAATTCTTATGCTTTCCCTTGAAGACAATCTTAATTTGCATACCCTTTAAGGTTTTCAGGAGCACTTGTTAAAAAAGAACAAGAAGGGATTTTGAAAGTGCTTACTATGTTCCATTCATACAATAACTGTTTTATCAAGAAATTTACAGGGTACAGATTTACTGTTCCATCTTGTCATTATCTCTACTATAGTATTTGAGTGATTTACTACTCCCGAATTTTCAACAGATCTCCTAACTTTCTCCTAAAACATTAAGATTTGCTAAGGTCACACACTGATTTCCATTAAAAAAATGCCCTTGGAATAATAATTTCCCCTTCATCTTCTACAATGAAAATAGATGTAAAATAATTCATAACTTCCCTGCCACCTCATCATCTACTTTAGCTATCACTCAAGTCCTGGTCACTTTAGAGCGACCAGCCCTGTAGTCATAGATAAAAGGAGGACAATGATCAGCTGATATTTCTGCCTACAAAGCACAATGGAAGATAAAGCTTTATAATACTGATCTCCTTAACTCATCATGAGAGCCACCTCATGCAGGCATGCCAGTCTCTCTCACTGCTTCAAGATCCAATAAAAAAACTAAAAAAGAGCTTCAGAGAAGCTCCAATGGGATAACATCCTCAATTTATTTGAAGCTGCACCTTGGTAAATGGTTTTAAAGCTATTTCACTCTCTCCCTTCACATGAGTATGGCTCTTTCTGGCGAAATCTGTGCACTTACTTCAGCAGTATATAGACAACTCTCACACTGGGCAATATTGCATATTGTCTTTGATTCTCCTGTTTCTCTGGTGCTGAATATACACAGCACGCTGTAGGGACACAGACTTTTACTTAACGAGTCTAAGCCTCCTGAAGCCTCTCAGGAGTTTCAGCAGCAGGAGTAAGTGTGGAGTTCAGAGACCAAGTGAAAGGGTCAAAGGGGAAGGATGCTCTCAAGACTTTTCAGGTGTATGGTATTAGCTTAAACTCTCTATTAAGAAAACATGCAGCCTCAGTAGGAGTTTAATGCAACCTGAAAGTCCAGCTTAAACTTGGTTTCCACTTCAGAAAGTATTTGTGTCTGTTGGTCACGTGACGAAGTACAACCAGCCCCTGAGTTCACTCCTGCTGCTGGGCTGCCAACACATCTTGATCTGAATGCCTCTGCAGAGGAGAGTGAGCTCTTCCAAAGGGTTTGGGTGGGTTTACCAGGCAAAATTTATCCTCAGGCCTGCTCCTCACTCCTTCTCTAATGCTCTGAAAATGTTGAGTCTGAGTGACAGGTAAGGACAGATTAGAAGGAACAGTGAAGAGCGCATTTAAATGGAGAGAGCTTAATATGACTTATGTGTAATTAATCTACAACATTCATTTTCCATTCATACTCTGCTTATCAGCCTTCAACTGAAATATTTCTTCTGTTATGCTAAACCTCCTCTGGACATCCATAATGTTAGTTAAGGAGCACGCAAAACAAAAAGTGTCTCCTTAAAAGAGCATCACATTGGAAACATCTTTGAACTAGAATATATTTTCTTCAGAATACTGATGTACCATACATCACAAAAAATACACCCATGAGAAAACACAATGGATAAACAGAAATGAAATTCAGCACGAGGCAATTCCATCAGACTTTCTGGTGACCTTATAAACACAACAAAAAGTGCTATTCATATATCACCTAGCCAAGTCAATATTTATTTTCTTGCTTTACGCATGCTTTGCAGGAGTGATCTTAATCATAAAAGCAAGGCACTAAAACGCATGGTTTGGTCCAAAACCTGTTTTGGCAGGCAATATGCAGATCTCCCCAATAAGCTCTGCCAACATATCTCAAGCCAAACTTGCAATAGTCTGACCTAAAAGGACAAGAAGACTGGCAGAAATGAGACTACAAACATTTCCCTCAGGAGTGTGCTGTGCGCACAGACTCTTTCCATGTTTGTAAGGGGGAGGGGAAGGGATTTTCCATGTCTGTATGTGTTTTCCACATATATTTGCCAACAGATCCTAGATTATCCCCAGAGCCTACTTTGAACGCCAGGATAACTGCTCAACTGTAGGCAGTATTTCCTTTATGAACATGGAGACTTCAGAAAAGCAGGCCGGATCTTGATTTCTGAGTTATTCTGGGCACACTAACAAAATAAATGAACCCTGGCTATACCTCAGTGTCACTGAGAACAGATCTAAGCCCTCCAGTCTGCAGCACCTCCTGAGATTCCGGAGTTGAAAAGTTAGGCAAGCATAAGAACAGTAGAGGTAAAACCATGCTGGAATTGTTTCTTTCCATTAAAAAAAAAAAAAAAAAAGTTAAAAATTCACATGTATCAATTTCTTGTTTCTAATAATGTCATTTTATTCTTGTGCAAGTACAGTGAATATAAGGAGTGTTGAGACAGAGATATAAATTAGGTTAAGGCGGTAATCCCTCTCTTACTCTCTCCCAATAGTCGTGATAGAAACATGCTCTTAAAGACACCACAGAGCAGAAGTAGCTGCGCAAGGCTTGACTGTCTGTTTCATCAGTGCGACATACCCTCCATGTAAGCTGCCAAAGTACCAACCCAATCCTTTTTATTTCCTCCTTTGTCATCATAAGTATAAGTCTAAAAGCTTTTAGTGCATTTCCTCTCAGTTAAACTCAAATTAGTCTCCTCTGCTGGACTCCTACTGGGATGCCTTGGTCTATTCCCAGAGCCCTTGCTGAGAAAAGCCCTTTTCAGTCCAGCAAATCACCTCGGTACCTGCTACTCTGACAAGGCTGACGCCATTATTTATTACATAATAAGCTCTCGCTGTTGAGGGTCAATTATTCCATTGACTGGGCATTACAATAATTCTTGGTAATTAAAAGAGGTACTTACGTGAATCTAGATGCATATTGAAAGAAACATTAGTCCTTTTGTTATCTTGGCAAGCCCTTGTTCCTAGTCAGCCCAAGCAATTAGCATCTTTTGGCAATCCCTGTCAGCTGGGGTTTGGAAAGCCTGAAAAGAGGGTCACTCAGATGCTAATTTAGATACAATTGTGACAGCAGAGTTTAGAGGGAGCTGCTCCAAAGGCACCATCAGGGTTTAATAAAGCAAACAGCTTGGGTCCCACTGACCCTGCTGAGGTAATTAAAAAGACTGCTCTATGTTGCTGTGCCAAATGGGAGAGTGGCATCATGAAGCTGATCCACAAAAACCATTTTTAAAAGACATATAATCACCCATTTAATCTGCTCATTAAACAAATCTCTCATGCGGACTTAACAGGAATTAGCACTTTCTAAAAGGCAAAAATTGACAGAAAGCAGACTGTTCAAATGATTCTAAAGGTCGTGATTCCTAAACGTTTTCCCATTATTATTATAAGCTCATTTAATGCGAATGTATAATATTTGGGGTTATCAGTGTTCAAGACTACTCTTTTAATGCTGTCTTTATGGGAGAAATATGAACATCCACTTCTCAAAGCTAAGAGGGTGCAATGACATCAGCTAAAACAACAGTAGGATACCCAGTGCTACAAATTTCATGTAAACAACCCCACACTCAACTCACAGCAAATTCTGCAGGAGTACTGCTGACATTTTGTTTCCCAAAATTCATCCCAGTAAGACAGCTCTTGCACACAACTATTGGCTCGAACTCCAACACACAAGTAACATTAGGTACCTTGTAATATCCACCTCTTGTGTTCCTCCAAGAGTGTTAAAGAGAACCATCAGTACTGACAAAGCAAAATTACCTTTTCCTGCTTCAGAAAAAAAGAGTAAGACAAAAAAAGTTCCTCCTCTTTTGTACAAAGCAAAATTAAAGTTCCAGGGGTTGTAGGGAACTGAGTAAAGACAGGAAAATGTCTTCTGGTGTGACAACAACCTGAGGTGTATCACGGGCAAGCTGTCCTACTCCATGCAGAACGTAAGATTTTTCTTTTTGAAAAGTTAATCTGCTTTGGGTTGGGGTAAGAAGAAAAAAGGAGGAGGAAAACATAGAAGACAGAAGGTAATTCCAGCTGATTTTTTTTTCCAGTTTTAATTTAGTACTGAAAAAATAATCTCTGTACAATGTCTGAGAGAGAATGCGGCTGGTAAGTCATTGCAGAGGTTAAGCAATGATACTGCTCTGTGAGTACTTCCTATTTCACTGTGCTGCAATCAAATACAGCCTCCAGGATTCCAGTTTTCTTCACCCTCCTGATAATGAGAGACTACAATATCAGGGAGGCAAACTTGTCCCCAGAAAAATAAATAAAGTCATTAGACATTGTAGCATGCTCAGCCCAGCCACTAAACTTTCTCAGACTCATGAGGCTCAATACTGTATGACCTCATCATTGACAAGCTGATATTCTACTGAAAGCTGTTAATTAAAGACTCTAGAGATGTTGCCAGCATACTTAACATCTCTAGATATAACTGATGCATGCACATCTTTCACAAGGCAATGTGCTGAGCTGGAATGACAACCTCAATTCCACACAAGCTCAATACTTGTCATGTCCACCTTATTTGAAAATGAAAAGCCAAAATAAGATTAGAGCCTTACATGCATGTAATTTGCTAGATCAGTGTTTCTCATTTTGTGATCTATGGACTGGTAAACCATTAAATAAGTGTATAATTCCTTTTAGCTCTCAGAGTAACACGAACAAGATCCTTGTTGTACAGACAGACACAAACTTATGACTTTCCCAATGAAGACTACAGAGCAGAGTCTGGCAAACAAGGCAAAGACAGCCACCACTGTGGTCATTGTCAGACAGCTGATTCAGCTGAACCACAGAACTGCAAACATGAGTTGTTCACAATTCTAAAGATCACCAATTTGCTGCAGTCATATGCCTGGTCAGTACTAATGACCTGACAACATCTGAGTGCTCTTTTTTCTTCAGCCCTAAAACATTTCAAAGTAGAAAAAAACCCCATAACTTCTCCAGAGGTCGCTTAAGACTGGTGACAAGGGAAGTAATATCCTACCTTAGGATATTTATCTGTGTATATAGAAATACTAATGACACAAGGGTGCGTTTTTCCTCCCTCCAAGGGGCAGCATACAGGATGGACCAAGCCATATCAGAAATTCAGCAAAAAAAACCAGCTACCACCTACAGTTTGCAGGAGCTGGTGCAGTACAGTAGGAACAACCATAACCTTGGAAATGGAACTCAGTATCATACCTGAATATCTGCAGATGTCCCCAGGAAATCACCTCCAGAAACTCCTAATCTATATTCTATAGGAGTACACCCAAGTTAATTAGGCTAAGGAACAATGATGATATATGTGGTAACTCTTATGTGAATTCCATCTATTTCTATCTATATCTGGTTATCAGTGCATGCTACTTAACTTGCCTTGGCTTGTTCCTAAATCAATCCATCTATACCTGGAACAAAGCTCTTAAAAGTGAAAAGAACTTCAGCAACAAAACAGAAAAGCTCACACAGGCAGGGGCAGAAACAGTCTTTTACTATGAAACAAAAGCTGAAACAAGTGTAGGACAGGGTGAACTACTGGTTTTGACCAGCTTCCTAAATACTTTATTTTACTATTTTACTTCACAGGTTCTTTTTTTCTTAACTCAGTGTGGGCAAGAAGGGGGTCAGGAAGATGACAATAATGCAAAAAGGATGGAGAACATAAGGAACAGCAGAAAAAGAATGAAGCAGGAGGAAATAAATCATCAAAACTTTATAACCCTAGAGTGCCTCACAGGAGAGCAGAGGAAAAAAAAATCAGACCATTCATCTTCAGCATGTTTGCTTATTATCTCCTGGGAGAGTTTAAGATGTTATACTTGACACCATTATATGTATGTGCAGTTAACCTCAACCTGTACTATTTCTTTGTACCTTTGCAGTCTTATACATGCACACAAGTCTCTTTCTTGTACTGATAAACCATGCTCAGCTTCTCTGTATTGTACAGAGAATAACTCTTAGAGCAAATGATTACAACTCTTTGCCTTAAAGTACACTTTGATACTGACATTTGAAAAGGGCTCTGTCTAGCTCCAATAACTACACACTCTGTCTGTATTCCCTACTATCAAGGATACTTCCTAACACACTTGAAAAAGTAATTCAATAGCTGAATAACCACAACTACACTTTCAGGTCTATTTAAAACTGCAAAAACAATGTGTTCTTTCTCTTGGGAGAGCTATGCTACCATTTGGTCAGACAGCAACACATTTTGGACACACTTCAGAAGTAGTTGCATGCACTGTGAAGATTTATAGTTGGACAGAAATCAAGGCAGGGGTGCAACTCCCTGGAAAACACTGAAATCCATCCACAGATGAACCATCACAGAAAGTCACAGATGCAGTTTCCTGACCAGTTTGGCTGTGCAAGGAGATGGGAAAATTCAATCAACATTTAGTACATTTATTTTCTTGAAATGACTCTCCATGCCACAAGTGAATCTTTTGTTTTGCTGCAATACATAATACTGTGCTTACCTCCGCTTCTCTACCAGCATATGTGACAGTCATTCCAGGCATTCCTTCTGCAGCTTTTTTGTTTATTTTGGGGAATGTTTAGAATGCTTTTGTGTTGAAAAAAAAAAAGAAATAAATTTTTAGAAGTCCTATTCTAAAAAAAAGACTGAAGGAGTCATCTTTAGAAGAGCTTCTAAAAGAACAAACACAGCTGCTAAGAAATGAGTAAAAAGTTATAGGAAAAAACACAAGTAGGTGCCAGTTCAATTTTCTAATAAATCTTAAGGCAGAGGCTGTCCTTTGATTCTTGTGAATTTTAGTATTCTATCTCAAATGTATAGTTGGGGTTTTTTCTCCAAAAAGTTATTTTAAGTAATGATGAAAACCCATCTTTCCACTAGCAGCTATTTGTAGTAATAAACATATAAACTATTAATATGAGCAAAAGTTGAATTATTAAAAGCATACTTCAGAAAAGCAGCATTAGTTATGCTTCAAGCTCTCAAACAGAATTGACAGATTGAAGACAATTTAGGAAGAAAAGCACACAGGTCAATTTATCCTCAACAATGAATATTCATTTATTTCTGGTCACTGCCTAAATCTGCTTTTCCAATTCCTTTATTTAACTGTCTGAGGTTATAAAGATATAAACCCAAGATCATCTTATTATTAGGCCCACAGCTAAAACATAAAAAACTCACAATAGGGATACAACTAGTTTAAGAACATATGTGCTCTATGTTTACTTCTGTCTGGTAAAACAACAGCGTCAACTGGAATTTGAAATGTTTTCTTTATTTAGATCTTGCAGGCTGAACAATAAGCCCTGACAGCTCTGTCTCAGCCCTCTCAAGGCTTGTACCAAATGAAGCCTAAACTCGCTATTCAGCAACTGCACCGGCCATGGATGTCTGGAATTTGTTATGTGCACTCATCCTTAAAATGGAACAGCTGCTATGAAAGGCTGTTACAAGACACCCAAGGGGGCAAAGGTTCCTGTGACACCCTTATCTACAACCTGATATGAACAGCTTTTGCTGCTACCCTGCTTCCATCTCTAGGTATAAAGTTACATGATAGAAGGCCCAAAACACTCCCTTCAGTAAAAGAGAAAACTTGTATGGCTTCTCTTCCTTTTCATGCCATTGACTGTGCAGAGGATTAGATCACCTTTAAAATGTACTTATTTAGTGTAACACATCTGTATGCCAATTTTAAAGATATGCGTTTTAGAAAACTACATTTCTACAGCCCTACCACCCCCACACACCTTTTTATTAAAAGCAGCACGACAGTCCTTGGCCATGCCATGCTTGCCTTGCTCTCCTGATTGACTATATAGCCTATAAGCCCACAGACTAGTTAGTTGTATGAGGGGCTCAACCAGGATTTTGCTGTTAAGGATCAAAAAGCAATAGCAATATAGCAAAAATAGCTCTCAGGGGAAATATATCTTGTTACTGCCAGAAAGACTATTTTTGTAAGAGAAGCATTTCTGTAATTCTTATTAGTTAAATAAAAGACTGGAAATAACCAGAAGCATGAAGACCCAAGGGTCTGAGCTCCCATCAGAGTAAATGGCAGATTTCCCACTAAATTCACTGGATACACAATGAAGACCAAATGTGGAATACAGAAAGGAAATGATCAGAGGAAGGACTCTTGTTCACAAATGCATTCTGCATCTGTGAAGTTTGTACCTGTGAGTGAGTTCATAAATGAGACCAGCGTCCACACACAATACAACTGTGATGAGTTCAGGCTCTGGTGGGAAAATCCTAAGAACTACTTCTATTTTAAAATAGAAAAGACAGCTTCATTTTTACAGATGCACAGTACTGGGCAAAGCCTAATGTCTTTAGAGGGTGTACTTTTCCAGACTTCCCCCCCTGCCATCCCCACAGCCTGTGCTTTCTCTGGTGCTTGCTGAGGGGACCCAGGGACTTGCCACAACCTGCAACCAACTTCCTCCTTCCACCAAAGGAAAGTACTATTTCTTGATAAAGTTCCTTTGATATATCAAATCCTCTTTCTAAATTTTATATGGCAGAGATAAACAGGTCTGTAAAAAGACAGACTTGCCCCAAACCCTTTTATGCCTACATAAACACAGCTATAATTGCAACAGATAATCAGCTCTACTTCAGCCAAAGCTCAATACCAGCTTGTAGATGCATCTTTTAACCAAATCACAATTTATTTGGCTGTGGGAATGAAATCCTATTCCCTATCTCTTTACAGCCACCTTGGGGATTTTGGTTTGCCAAATTTCCTTCCACTCCTCTTCAAAAGAGCCATGATTCCCAGCATCACACAATCCCATCCTCTATCAATGCTCAAGCCCAGGGTTTATATCCTGAAGTTTATATCCGATATATGCTCTCTAGTGGGACAAAAGCCTTACCTTCCCAAGATCATGAATAACCTACTCTTTCAGATTGAGTCAGAAATTAAAATCCCAGAGCAATAATATACCCAAGAATATGTCGGGAAGTGAGGAAGAAAGAAAAATCAGGGGAAGATGAGACAAATAGACTAACACGGAGTAAAACATGGCCAGGCAGACATAGCAGTAGTATTTGTTGCAACAGGGACAAGGATAAAGTGAACCTGGTTCAGATGCATCAAGAGACAGGTAAGTGCAAGCCACAGACAACACACAGTTCTCCTGCAGAGCTTGGCTTTCCTCTCCACCTCAAGAGACAACCCCAACGCAAAAATCCCTCTCCCTCTTCCAGAGTCCTTTCAGAAACCACTGCACTTGCTATAATTCTAAGACAGGTAGGTCAGCTCTGAGTAAAGGGGGGGATGAATTAAAACTCCTTTTTCATCAGCTACTACAGTACATGTTGGCCATCTGTCAAAGGAACAGAAGCTGCCTGCTTTGGGCATGTCTGGAAGCATGGCTCTGTATCTCACATGGCTGAGTCAACACTGTCTTCCTTCCCTGTCACAGACTACTAAAGTAATACTTTAAATACTCATTCAGTATTAATATACACATTTTTGATACCCTAAAATTGGTGTCCCACCTTAGGTTTACCATATTAAAATTATCTTGGACTAGACACTTTCTCACAGACTTGTCCAATTGAGTATTTGCTTCACACTTCCAGCTCCCATTCCTTGATGCTTGTGATGCCATTTGAACCTGAATTCTTTAGGGCAAAGTCTTGTCATTGGAAATCATACTAAAAACAATGAAATGGCAGCAACCAAAAACCTTCCTGTTTGACCCCCAGCACACTCTTTTACTTCCTACTGTTGAGCTTTTGATTGATTTTGTATTTCTGCTGCTGTTCTAAGGATTCTTTTAGATTCACTGTTACTCTATCACCCTGAGGAAACACTCACTGGGATCCACTTCAGCCTCTCCTTTTTAAAGTCCTCCTGGTATTGTTTTCATAGTTCAGAATTACTAAGTCAAAGGTTCAAAACAGGAAGAAAAAACACTCACCAAAATAAAACCCAAACCACCTGCCTAGAGCTCTTCTTCCTCATTAAAAAATGGATGACTTGGACTCCAGGTGTTCTTTCAGCCCTACCACACTGAAACCCCTACTGAAACAAAGCTCTTGAGACAAATCCTGTGAGCTCACTCTTGGAGGTTTTTTTAGCTGCATGTGTGTCATCTGACTGCAATCTGCCTTTCCTGTGATCCAGCAACATACTGTACAATCAGATTTGTACTGCACTTTCCTCTTTCTCTCTCTCTTAGCATTAATCCCCTCCTCTGACTTTCTCCTGCACAACTATAGTGGGCTTGTATTCCCAGCTAGACAGATGTGAAGTATACCCTAATTTTGTGTCTGGTCAGTGAACCTCATGACTGTTCTGTTTAATGCATACTCTGTTTTTTGTGGCTGCCACTAGACTCATTGTTTTACATCTGTTTGCATTAAAGCACGTTTTCCACTGAATGACTCAGACACTTAAAGATCCCAAATCCCTCTCAATAGGGTTACATAAATTCTGAAATGTTTGCTATTCCCTTCCTCTAAATTCAGTATAATCAGCTAACATTTACTACAATCTTAGATCTGATATTCTCATTTAAATTATTTATGTATGTATTATTAAATAGATCAGTCCCCTTGAGTATGCCACTGAAAAACCTATTTTCAGCTAGAGAAATTATCATTTGCAGACACTGTATGCAACCTGCTTTGAGACCCTTTTAAAGCCAACAGGCCATTTTTGCTCCACAGAGCATGACTCTGTGGTTTAACCAGTAAGCTCCTTTATGAAACCTTATAATTTGTTAAAGTGTCATTAATTCACACGGTTTCAATTTTTCACAGTGTATTTTTCTCATAACATGAAAAAAAAAAAATAGAACAGTATCAAGATGAATCTGGAAAGCCAGAATTCAGAGTAAAGAACATGTGCTCATTTCTCAAGATTCCCAATTTTCTGTTTATAACATCCTTATTCTGATAACAATGGCAAAAATACAAATAAGTTATTCAAGGGAATTTCAAGCACACAAATATGACAATCTTGAATTTAGTTCTTCAGCCCTTTTTGTCTAGGGTCTTACTCACTCATTTTTCCTTAAAAATCATCAGTATTTCTCTGACAGTTGGCAAGTAAGAAGGGAAATGGTTTAAAAGATCAAATTAAGCAAACCTGATTGAATAATTCAGATTTGCCATGGGACTCAATTATTTCTATTAGAAATCCTTATTTTTAAAAGGAAAGAAGTTATTTTCTTTGGCCTCCAAATAATTATTTCTTTTACTTCTGGAAACGTTGAAGTAGTGGTTTCCTGAGGTTTTACATGTTAACTCTTTATATTTTTCCTGAGGTTTTACCTTTTAACTCTAGCCTGAACCAACAACAGATGCCGTAAGAGATATTTTCCTCTTTGCTATGAAAAGCATCATAGAAATCAATTTTCAAACCAAAAAACACTACAGTATTAAAAAAAAAAAAAAGTGAAAAAATGCATGGGTCCTCTTACAGTAGAGCTATTTCTCCCACTTGTGTAGATGCATTTATGGATACAATCAGCCCTGCTGCAGAAGACCTACACAACCTTATGCAATGTCAGTGCACCAACCAGCTGGAGGTCACTGCTGTCCCCATGTCTCTCCAGAGCACAGAATCAGGGATAACGGTGACAAATGCCAAGCAAGGCAAGCACCACGCTTAACCACAAAAATTCCTGAGCCACAGCAGCACAGAACCACCTCCAGATGATAGGTGCACTCACCCACCACAGCACCACTGAGGAACTGCTCAGCCCGGCACCAAGGGCTGCAGTTCCTCAATCCTAGGCAGCCTGCAGGGCTGAGTCAATCAGACATTAGGACTGTGCTGCCTTTCTCAGCTCTGACTCTGAACACCAGAAAAAGAAATGGGTTGCCCCATTCAGGGTCTTATTCTGATGGGTGACATGCAGTTAGAGAGGACTTCAACTGAAGGCACTTGAGAAGAACAGAAGGCTTGTTAAAAACCACCATCAACACTACACAATGTGCAAACTATCTGGAAGAGCATCCCCTGCATCAAAATTCACTGCAAACCAACTGTATTAGACTTGATAGCTCATATCACAGGAAAAGAAAACCCAACACCAAAAAACCCAAATCAAAACCCTAATCAACACCTCCCCAGCACATTTTATTTAAAGCCAGCCCTGAGGGTGGAAACTTCCTGTATAGAAGCCTGCTTGTGACTGCAGAGACAGACACATGGCTATTGGCCTGCTGTCCTTATCCCACCTCTGCTCCTGTTCTATTCCCCTTCTCTTCCAGGGCAAGATGTCAGCTAGGTGATATGGAGTCTCTGGGAAGTTACACCTAAAGTGCAGAGTACAGAGAGGAAAGGGTTACTGACTTTGCACTCAACAGGTCTGTGTCGTTTCACAATAAGCCAGTTAAATCCTTTCTTTCTCAGTTATTAGCATTTATACAGAGGATTTTTTTTAAACAAGAATCTTTACATGACTTTAATTAGGTCATGTCTGCAGAAGGATAAGGCAGAAAAAGGCCCTCAGAATTTTAATTTTTGGAGCAGAAATGATCTAAGTTTTTAAATATACTTGAAAGTATTCCCAGGTTTTACAAAGAATGATAAAACTAAGCATAAGATGCTTTTTCCAATTCAAAATTAACATAGAGTATCTTATAGTTAAATATAACCCAAAAAGGACAGCCTCATCTAGACTAAAGCTTCTTCAAGAAACAGTGCCATTAAATCACTACACTTAACAACTGTCAGTAAAAATCTCACATGAAAAATCAAATGTTCAAGAAGTTTTTGGACAAGGTTCTCAGGCTCTTGGTGTGATTCTTGGGGTTGTTCTGTGCAGGGCCAAGAGCTGGATTCGATAATCCCTGTGGGTCCCTTCCAGCTCAGGGTATTATAGGATACCATGAAATGGCTATATAGGATTCAAAACTACAAGTAATGAACAGAAAGATGCACTATTCTGCACAGAGTGGTGCAGTAGGCATCCTGACCCCCCAAGCAAACTGATCCTGCTGCCAAGGAGTAAGCTCCTACCTACCACTATGATTTTACAAGTGTGCCGGAGACTTGATTCCAAGCGTAACGCGTTCCTCTTTGTATTGTACTGCTCTCACCACCACTGAGAAAAAAGTGCTTCCCCAATTTGGGGCACCATTAGCAGATTCAGTAACTATATTCTGCAACACAGCCCTTACTCTGCAATACAGAACAGAGAACACCTCTACTTGAGAAGCACCTGAGCTAAGCCAAATGTATGGAAGCAAATAGGTGGAATGATTCTGTCAAACTATCAAAATACAGTAACACTCTTAAGCACAGCCTGTGACCTACAAGAGAACCTCCTATTTAGAGGTAATGGCCGTGTCTAAGCTGCACAGAAAGAACAGGCTCAGCAATTTGTCTAGGTTTGTAAAACTTGATGACCTCCTTGCTTACTTTCTGCACCACAGGCTACTGACTTGTCTTTATGCTTCTCCTCTTAATCATGCTGGAATTCACAGATTTCATGCACCTCGCAGGAGTCTGGGCTGCAATACATTCAGCCCAATCCAGAGTTCATAAAATGGCATGAATTCAGGCTCAGAGACAGTGACTGTCCCTCTCCAGAGGGCTCTTAGTCTGGCCCAATTTCTCACCAATAGATTTATTTGTAAACAATATGAAGATTGATAGGCGGACCACGACACAAGAGGCCAAGAATCCCTTAAGGCAATGTGGACTTACTGCAACTGAGCTTCTGAACCCATCAGAAGTATCAATAAATTGATCTAGCATGTGTAAAAGCCAGGTATTTATCTCTTTTTCAAATCCTGGTCTGAAAAGATGATGAAAACAGTAAAAACAAGGCATGCTGAGGTCAGCAGCATGTCCTAGCAATGGATGAAAGATGATTCATTACCAGGGATGCAGTATTGTTCTTCTGGCAGACTTCTTACCACTCATCGTACCGTCTTGATATAACAAAGTGACTTTTAAAGTATTCCATCATTCCAGTCTCAAATCCTAACAGCAGCCCTCTTAAACTTTGGAATATACTGGCTAAACTCAAAGAAGTTTGGCAAGAGACCCCATCTTGGCAGTAGTTCAGGTTCACTCACATTTTGCTGAACTAAGAAGGCGGACAGAGATGTTCCAAAGGCCCCTTCAGGTGCCCTTGGGAGAAAAAGGCTGTAGGATAAATTCATGTGTGAGACAAATAACAGAAGTAACACTGTGGTCAAACCCTAACAAAGTAAGGGTTTGACCACAGGGGAAATTACATTCCATAAATAAACTGCTCCAGGACATGAAGGTCGAGTAAGGGGTACCCCCTGATAAACAAGTACTTGGGGATGCAAGGATCCAGCAATGGGCTCTTGCAGCCCAGAAAGCCAATGGTGTCCTGGGCTGCATCCCAAGCAGCGTGGACAGCAGGGCTAGGGAGGGGATTCTGCCCCTCTACTCTGCTCAGAGCCCACTGCAGGGCTGCATCAGCTCTGGGGCCCCAGCACAGGGAGGACAGGGACCTGTTGGAATGAGTCCAGAGGATGGACATCAGGATGATCAGAGAGATGGAACACTTCTACAAGGAAAGGCTGAGAAGTGGGATTGTTCAGCCTGGAAAAGAGAAGGCTTCAGGGTGACCTAACTGAAGCCTTCTAGCCTCTGAAGGGAGCCTACAAGAAATACAGAGAGAAACTACTTACAAGAGCTTGTAGTGACAGGGCAAGTAGGAATGGCTTCAAAATGAAAGAAGGCGGGTTTAAATTAGAGGTTAGGACTCTTTACAGAAATTATTTACTGTGTGGGTGGTGGGGCCCTGGAACAGGCTGTTGAGAGGGGCTGTGGATGCTCCATTCCTGTTTAAGGCCAGGTTGGATGGGGCTCTGAGCAACCTGGTTTAGTGAAAGGTGTCCCCGTCCTCATCTGAGGGGGTTGGGACTAGATAACCTTTAAGGTCTTCCATGGCCATTCTACAATTCTGGGATTATTTCAAAACACCTGAGACACCTTGTGTATTATGGCATAAATCTTGGCTACTGGAGTTTCTTCTGACTGTGGAAACACCCAATGAAAAGAAAATCTTTGTAGTGCAGATTATTTGTCTTAAAAACATTTATTAATTGGCAACACAGTGAGAACATGCACTAGCCTTTTCCTCCTTCAAATAAAAGGTCAGATCTCACCTTGGTTCGACTCCACAGGAGACAACTCCTGATTACTGGCAGTCAAAGTGCTTCTTCCTGAGTTAACATTTCCCCTGATTTAGTTTCAGTCAGACTTTCAATTGCCTTGTGAAAATTTACATGGACTATGTGACCATGCAGGAGAGCAAGTGAAAAAAAAACCCCAACCACCCAGAAGAGGTTCAAAGAACATGAAATATTATTTGGAGTCAATACAGAACTCAAACAACTGAGCAAAGGAGAAGCTTATCTGACACCTACATAAACTGAAAATTACAACACACTTCAGGAGCAAAGACAAAAGTAGAAATCTACATTCATGATTGTATTTTATTAAACTGTGTTTCAGTTGGAAAGTTGGCAAGATCCAGAGTGATAATGAAGAAAAAAATCAGTAGTGTAGCCATCTCTGGACTATTCACAAAGCCTTAGAAATGGAGCATCAGTAACTTATGACATTGGTGGTGAACTGCAAGAAATAAAAAGGTAGCCAATACTGATAGATCTGTTATAAACCATCATTCAATTGAATGACAAAATTTAAGTAGTGTGTGTTCTTGTTTTGGAGAACAACAACACTGACAAATTTTATCACATATAGCAATATGTTCTGCAATTCTGCTCTGCTGCAGAATTGCCTAGGAGAAGACCTAACCCAAGTCAGGACTTGACAGTGCCGGAAGGTTAACACCAAGCATCCTGTCTGCCTTCTGTAACATGAAAGGGAGCTCAAGAAAAAGAAACTGGGAACCTAGCTAACTGATAGGACTGCCACAGAAGGTGGAAGCAGGTGGCAAAGTTTCACCCATGTTGCTAAATCAGAGTGGCACTAAGCTTGAAGTGCCTTCCTCCATTGCTTCAGTCACTTCATCTCCTATGTCAGGTATACGGCACCGAGTATCTCTGGGAGCACGGGCAGGGTGTTCTGAGCTGACATGACCAGGGAGTGAAACAAAACAAAACAGTACTTGATGTGATACACTAGAGAGGCCAAAGTGGGCTTTTGCACTGGCATGGAGACATCAGCACTAACTGTAAGCCATCTCATGTGGAGGTGCATTCAAAGTCCTTTGACACTGGGGGGGTAATTAAGCCTACAGCATAGACTGCTTTGGAGGCTCTATGGCAAAGAACAACAGATATTCTCTATATTTACACAAAAATTTTTTATTATTAGTATGGCCTGAAGCTACCCTTAAAAGATGAATTGTCTTATGTGTTAAATGGGTCATCTGTCCAAAATAACATCAAATAACAGAAAAGGGGCACATATATTCAATGACCATCACTAACATACAAGATCCTTGCCTGATGAACAGAGAAACTTCCTTCATGCTACAGTACACCAGGTGGAGAGTTACTCAGTTTCCAAAGTGTATGAAAGCAGAGGAGGTATACTGCAAATTTTCTCCTGTTCCTACAGGCTCCTGAGCAAAGGCCAGGCTCATGTTGCTTACAATAAATTGGCAAGAGTTGCCAACACCAGAAACAGTACATGAGGAGCTTGAGGAGGAATTCCAAATGATGCAGGCTCAGAATAATGGGTTAAAATGAGAGTTTTTGGATGCTGAAGCTTGGAAAGATTATCTGGGACTTAGCGATATCAAAACGGTGGAGCTTGGCCTAATCAAGGAAAGAGATAATTAACATAGAAAGAGCACAGCTTTGAGCAGCAGACACAAGGGCATACAAAAATGCTCATTATCTCCAAGATGCATTTGCAAATCTGAGTTTAAACCTTATTTTTCCTCAGGGAATAATGGCCTGAAACCCCCTTTAAAATTAATCCCTTCCATTTTACTGTTTCAGAAAGAATAGGTGCAGCAAGCTATTCAGAGTAGACAGGGGCAGCTGGGTGCCACACCACATCCTTGCTCTTAAATTGATTCTGAGTTGGAATGAGAGAAATTTTGGCACCCAAAATGGTGGCAGAGTTCAGCCCACACAAGTAGAGACTCAGGATGGATCCAGTCAGACCAGCAAGCTGCTTTTGCACCTGTTCTGGGAAGGAAAGGGGATTCTTTGCCAGGGCAAGAAACACTTCAGAAAGAGGCTGGCACCTCAGATGGAGGAAGGATTGTAGTTTTATAGGAGAGAAGGATGATGTGAGTTCCAGAACCTCTTTCACAGCTCCATAGAAGGCCCCTTGACCTGCTCGCAGTTCCTGATATAGATCCTTAGCCAATAGATCCTTAGCCAGACTCAAAGGTTTCAGCACTAAGAAGAGAACATGTTACAGACTGTTATTGTGATATTGTGATATTGACCTACTCAGTGCTCCACTCCAATCTATACACCAGGGCAGTTTCAGCAAAACTATCAGGGCATGCATTAAAGTATGAACTTGTTCTCCAACTCTTTACTCTGCACCACTGCTTCCCACACTACACTTTGCTGCACTAAGACTCCCATCAAAGCTCATCACAGCCTGCAAGCTTGAGTAAAGGACTGGCCTCTGCCTTGTTCTTTTTAGACCAGCAAGCATGGTGGGAAATGACAACCTGTTTCCTGATCTCTTCTGAGCAAAGGAATGCAGGCACTGAAAGAAGCAGGTAGTCACTAGGAAGGCAGAGGAAGGATAATGGGTAGAGAAAAGAAAAATCAAGTTGGGGGAAAATGATTTCTAAAAAGCAAGTCTAAGCCCTTTGGGTGTTCACACTCCCCTGCTTCTACCTGCACCTCTCAGCTTACTCCAGTGTACCTGTGAGAAGACTGACAACTGTATGAACATTATACCATGCATCTACCATTACTGTGCTGAGCTTGCATGCTGTCTGTTATATGTCAGTCCAGGTGTCTGCTTGGTACAAGCCATGCAAAGGGAGACCCAGTGACATGGTACTGAGAAGACCACCTCCCAAAAAAAGAAAAAGCAAAGTGCTTAGTCAGAGCAGAAGCCTCTCCTCTGAAGCCTCTCCTGCATTTAGTACCCTCCAGACTGGAAGCTTATTCATAATAAAACCCAGTGTTCCCACTCCCCTGTCCTTTCTCTTCTCATGATCTTCCTGTGGTTTGTAACCATTTGGAAAACTTCAGGGGCGTTCCTAAGTAGTTACAGATGTGTAAAGGATGCACACTACAGGCCACTTCATCAAGAGGATGACATAACCCTGCATGCCAGCTTCAAAAGTGGCTCATTTAATATTGAACTCAGAGACAATTGTCCCAGACTTGCTTTGTGCCTGTTGAGAGTGATGGGATTATAACAGCAGCTGGCAGTGCTCTGTTCCAAGAAAGCTCACAGCATTGTTCAGTTTTGAGTTCCTTCTTCCTCTGTGGAGCCATTTGATCCTTAATCTCTTATGGATTCTTAACCCTTTTGATGTATTTCTCCCCTTGACAAAGTTTTACAACACATCTTTATGCCAAAATGTGGGTGAAGACTATTAGTAAGATGTTACAGCTGTGCATCTATTTTGAACACTGCTTACAAATACTTGTCAACCTTGTATTTGAATGAAGAACTGCCTAGCATGTATTTTATGAAATGAAGTACAGAGAAATAATATTTTAAATTCCACTGCACTGCTCTTCTTGAATCCAAGTGTGTAACTGGAAAACACCGTCAAGATGTTGCATGGCATCTGTGACCCCAGGCTACCAATGCAGCCCCTCTAGCAGCAGTATCTGCCACCTGCCTCTCACACAGCACAAAAAACTATGCTTAAAAACACTGAAAGTTAATAGCTGTCAAGAAACTTCTGCTCTGTCTTTTACTTTATTCCTGTTCTGCTGGGACACTCTTTCAGGACCTGCTTCGCTTTCTCTCAGCAGTGTCTTGTAGAATTAAAGGATAACTTCAACTTGCTGTTTATGATCAGGTTTCTTTCCCATATGAACTGAGGTGGCAAGAGACTAACATGATAGCTTGGGACAAGTGGTGGCTTCTACAAAGATGATGATCAGAATTGTGAAAAAACAGAGACCAAAAAAAGTCAGTGGCTTCAGAATTAGTCGAAATCTGTGATAAGCAGATGACAGAACTGGACAGAAGATGGTTCTGGTTGAAGAGAAGGGGAAACTGCACAAAGGGTCACCAACATTACAGTGAATAAAGAAACAATAGGGAAAAAAGACAAGAGCAAGTAGTGCAGTGTGGTTTGATAAATGTCAGATGAAATCAATAACATGGAATAGAAGAGAGTAATGGTCTACAAAAGAACTTGGGACACATAAAACAACGTGTTTAGGGCAGAACTGCTGGAAAAAAGCAGAAGAGGAAAATAATGCTGGATATGGCAAGAAAGAATATAGGGTGGCTATATCAGATCTTGATTTCACCTTCCTTAAATATCTTGAATAAAGTGGAAAAGAACACATGGAAATCAACAAATGTAGACAACAGATGGATGGGAAGATGACAAAACTGGAGCAGTAGTTCAAGGCTGGGAAATGGCATAGCCAGGTTAAAAAAAATGACCTTGAACTAGCACTGGCGAAGTTTCTAAGAGTATTATACAGCTGAAGTACAGTATTTCAATACTGTCATTAAAATGTTATGTATATACTACTTAAATAGAAATATTATTCATTACATGGGTTTCTTTTTCACCACCTGATCACTGGTATACATCCCTCTCTAATTCCCCCCTCCATCTCCCCCGTTCTTGTCTATTTACTCAGTTCCTACTATCAAAAAATCCAATAAATCTTTATTGAGTTAGACTTATACATGAACATATCTCCTCTCCAAGGAACACATTTTAATAATTTAGATGGTGGCTCTGTACTGCATCATTTCTCTGACTTCAGGGGATGATGTGGTGAGCTAGAAAGCTAATTTGGCAGGCTTAAAAATTACTGCATTTCCACGATTATCCTATGTTCTAGTTTTCAGTCTGACACATTTGGTGTGTATGAATGGTTACTGTATTCCACACACCCATCCCCAAAAGATTTTAAGGAATATATCATCTTGCACACAGCCCGGTAAGCAGCACTATCAAACATGACACATGCACCCAAGTAATGAAAAAAAATTACACAGCACTGCAAGCTATTTTTTGAAGGCAAATATGCAATTACAGAAGCAGTCATATTGTAAAACACACATTGATGGTAGAATTAAAGTCATATTAAAACCCGTCCAAGCCTGACAGTGACACTGCTCAAACCCCAAACTAGATTGATTCTATAGGAAAGCTAAGAGCTACTTGGGATATTTTCACCATAAGAATTCAACAATAGAAAATTTTGATTACTGCAAAGGGGGAAATTCCCAGCTTTCCAGCGAGAGGCACAGAAAGGTCACAACCTATGAGTCTATAAAATCACAGCAATAATTACTTCAACATACTAAAATTCCCATCCTCTCAAGCCTTCTAGCCTTGGGCTCCAACAATAAAAGCCTCCACTTTCCTTAGCAGATATGAAAACTATTCTTAATAGATTAATTTGATTAAAAACATCCCTGTTGAGTGTTTTAAATGGCATGCATGAAAACACTACCTGGTTGAAAGCATGTACTGTCTCATGTCCAAAATAAGAATTGATGAATCCTTCTCCCCTGCTATCAAATTCACCTTCTTTCTTTATAACCTTAAGACAGGTTCAAACCCATCACTGGCTTGCAGCTAAAAAAACCACTTAATTTGAAATGCTGGTCAATATAAGGAGAAAGTTCCACATTTGAAAAAATACACACAGAGAAAACCTCTTTGGATATCCGATTTAATAAATAAAATCCCCCAAAAACAGGCAGACCATGGAGGCAGAACAGGAGGCTTACTAAACTTTGGAATGCTGAATCCTAACTACAGAGCTCAGCTGTGGTGAAGAAGTGCTCTGCATGTCACCATGCTGACCAAAGCCCAGCAGTGCAGCCACACTTCTGACTTTCATATTGATTTTTTCAGTTCAGAACAGCACTAGCTATTTTTTAATGTTTCATAGCTCAGTTCTGGCACAAAGTTTAAAACTTTCCAAACTGCTTAACAGATTACACAAATGGCCAGCAGTAGCTAAGCAGGGAGAAAGAGCTCTAACTCAGTAATATATTCTACTGTGATAAATTCTGTTTCAGCTAGACTCTGATTCCTGTCCTAGTTAAGTCCCACCGGAAGAAAAAGAAAAAAGGAAGGAATCAAATGTAAAGCAAAGAACTTGTTGAAATGACTCTTCAGGGCCTTCCCTGCAGTGCTGGCACTCAAAGCTATACCTGGGCTCCAGTAAGTTTTTAGCCACAGCAACACTAATTAATTGAGGGCACTTTGGAAAATGCCCTTCAATCCCCTGCTGTGACTGATGGATGGCTCCCAAAATTTCTCCCTCAAGTCCTTTCTGCTCTTTTGAAGCTCTGCTGTATAAAGCACTGCAGAGTCTGGGGGGAAGGAGCAGCTTGCAGCGGATGGGATGCTCCTGGGGGTGGTTCACCGAGCAGGTGTGAGGGGCCCAGGGGTGAGCAGGGAGCAGGACTGTGGCTGCCAGCCCTGCACAGCACGGGGGCCCTGCAAGGAGCCGGCCAGGGAGGAGGCAAACTTGACACTGCCAAAGTGTCACTTACTCCTCATCTGTCTCTGAGCAGCAAGAGGGAAAACAGTGTAAATCCAGCACATGAGAGAAATAAAGAGAAAATCTTACCTACAAAACAATGCAGGTATGTTAGTAGAAATTAAGTCCCATATGCATCCAAATGTATACAAAATTTGCGGGGCAAGGCAACAACCACGGTGACCTGAGAGGATTGTGACCCACCCTATGTGGAGATACACACCAGGGTGCTGGGCAACAATGGGTAAAGAAGAAGGAGGAAAACAACCATGCCAGTGAGGCTGTGCTGTGTGCAGATTTCAAACACTGGATGCCTCTCTGTATATCAGCAGAGAAGCCCACAAGAGGCAGAATACAAATCACAACTGATTTTATTCCAGCCAAAACTAGCAGCAAGCAGAGACTTCCAGGGGACTTGGACTCAGACTCACTGTACTGAAACTGATGAAAGAGTGTGCCTTATGCTGCTCTTGACAGGAGCAAATGATTAAAATTCAAGTTTCTCAAGAATGGCAAAGCCAGCCAGAGGCAACTGACCCAGAGGCAGCTATTGAAAGACATCAGGTGCGAGCAGATCTTGCTGCTCTTCTATTGCTAAATCACACATTAGATGATGTTTGAAGCTAGCAGTGTCAAGGGTGAGCTGGGCTGAAAGGGGCAAGAACAACACTAGATGTAAACAACAGCTAAAAATAGAGGGGAGCATAAAACAACATACTAAGTGCTCAGCAGTTTGCCCTGAGTTTTTACCACTGCTTCTCCAGTAGATACTTTCCACAGTAAAAGAAACAGATTTATGACAAGCTTAAAATGAAACTGTCGGAAAGACCATTAAACTTCTGCATATTGCCACTTTCAACAAAATTAATGTCAGTGTTATGTGTGACAGGGTCTATCCTTGCTTGACTGTTAGGCTGCCTTTTTCCAGTTCCCTGTTTCTATGACCTATATTTCCAAATGTCCATCAATACCCCCGAAATTCAAAGGCACAAAACCTCTGGTCTGTTCATGGATTCTCTTGAAGAGCAGTAAGAAAAACTTACAATGTCAATGTATTGCATGTAGCTCTGCTTCTGCTACAGAGACAGCTATTTAACAAAATAGCTGCGAGTTCGGAATCCAAATAATTAATCTGATTGTTTGTGACACCCCCTGGGTGCCTCCTGGCTCATCATCTGCCAGACATAGGTGCCTGCACTACAGAAAAAGACAGTGGCACAGTCACAGTACATAAATATTTCAAAGTGCTGTTTAGGAAATGTATTTTGAAAGTGTTATTGACAAACTTTGTTACATGAAGAGAGTCATTAGCTTTGTTTGCACTAATTTATCTAATGTGCAAAGGAAAGCAGCTAGTCTAAAACCCAATGAACGTTCAAATACTAAGCATTATTATTATTATTGCTAAGGTCAAGTTCTTCCATTTGCAGCTTTTGCTCTATAGTTCTGACCTTACTAGACCTTGTTTTCACACAAACTCCCTTGCCAGCACATTTTAAACAAAATTAAATTTTCTGATATGCAAATATTTGAAGACAATGGAATTGAGATTAAAAAGAAGACCTATCCTAGAAGCTGGTTTCCCTTTCAGGAAAAAATCTTGCTTTTTTATGGATCAATAAAGTTAACTGTCAAATTTTAAGTGTATGGTAAAATATAATCAATTAACAGTTACCTCTAATACTGCCACTAGAACCTGCATCTCAGTGCCTTTAAAACCGCTTTGGCTTTGGGTGACATTGTTATTTAAACTTCTAGGTTAAAGCCAGCAAAACCAAGGATTCTGCTTTGGTCACAGACTGTTTACATTGTTTGGTTGGTTTTTTACACTTTTAAAATTCTTTTAAAAATTAAAGCTAATATATCAAGCTCTTATTCAAATCAGCTTCAGCCAAATAGTAACTACTACTACTTAAAAAGCAGAGCTGAAAAACCCACTGATCTGAAAATCACTTGTTAACTGTTGCAGAACCACCCTTCTCCCCATCTTGAGCTCTGCAGCACCCATTGAGGGATCTGTCCTCTGAATATTTTGGTGGGGGAACAGGGGGAGCACACATTCTTGGACCATGTGAAGTGATGGAAACGCTCTTCCAGGCACTTCTGGGGATCCAGAATCAGACAGAGCACCAAAGCCTAAATTCCCTGGGAAACAAGCGAGTTCACTTCACGTGATCAGCACATCTGACTTTCAGTACATGGCACAAACAGCTACACTACCTGCAGAAAATTGCTGGTGAATATCCAGACTCTGAAGACACCTAATGTTACAGCTACAGTTTTCCTGCTCCATTTTGAGGCTGAATATTTGGAACATGAATAATGCCATTAACGCAGGAGAATTAGGTAAGCCCCATGGTTTTCCAATGACTTAGTTTTTGTCTGTACTAATTTTACCTCCAAATCTGCATGTCTGAAACTCCACACTCTTCAAGTCTGCCTAAAGTGATTACGTCTTCTCAGTAAATCTTAGATTGTTCTTTCTTCTGGCTGCAGAGCTGTCTGCCTGCAATTTCTCAAAAGAGAGCCAGGATTTCATATCCATTGGCCCCTGCATTCCTGCCAAAGCCCTGCAGAAATGAGAGCTGCTGCAGCTGCCAGGGTTTATTTACACACATTCCTGCCTCAAATTGAATTAATGAGCATAATATAACTCAGGCAATGTCCTCCACAGCTCTTGTTTCTCTTTGCCCCTCTTGACATTTCTTGCTCTCACACAACCCCTCTTGTAGTCTGTCTTAAAGCAGTATCTAAAGTGATCTTGGTGTAAAAAAGGAATTGCAGACACATTCAGGCTGATAAACGTGTATATACCTTGCTTACAGCCTGGTTTGTGGAAAGCCCAGGATCACCTTAATGAGTATCCAGAAGGCTAGATTGAACTTACTTGCTGTGTTCACTCTAAGTTTGTCTGTTTAGCAACAGACTTCGACATTTAATCACTCCAAGACCCGGCCTTGCAAAGAGCTCTGATGCAACAGATGAGAGCAGCTGATGTGACAACATATCTGCAGTCGTTAATGTTCACACGCTATATTTAGTAAGCCATTCCTACAGGTGTCTCCAGCCCATTTCCGTCTTCAGAAATCTGGAATTCTGCACCCACAGCATAAAGGGTCTCACCACTAACAAGCCCTTTAGGCACTGCATGGACACATCACATAGAGGAAAGCTGCTCTTATGCTGCTAACCAGACCAAAGCAGTGTTTCCAATACGTTATGGCACAGACAGAGCTCAAAAATGTTTGTCCAAACATTCACATCCATATGATTACTGAAGTTCATTCTCCCCTATATTATCACCCCATATAAAATGTATCTCTCACAAACGGTATGAAACATGTGAGGCTTGAAAAGCTTAGAACAAAAGCCATATACTTCTACTGGAAGAGTGCTAAGAGAAAATTAATAAAATCTTCAGTGATACATACATTTGCTACAACAGCACTTAATCAGCAACATTCACAAGAACATGGCTGGCAACAGACAGGGTCCACCTGTCTCACAGGGGGGAAAGGATCTTTGCATAAGAATTAGCAGATGTCACTGAAAGAGCTCCAAACTAGATCTGAAGGGTGAAAGGGATAAAACCAGGCTCACCAGACATAAGCCTGGGGGTAGCACTCCATAAGGGATGGTGTGAGATTCTTTGGTCTGATGTCTCAGTGGGGGTAGGGGAGGAAGATCCATGCAGCAGCAAAGACGCAAGCGTTACCAATGTGTCAGAAACTGTGGAAGCTCCTGAGTATGGTCATGTAGGAGTTAGGGCTTCTCCCCAAAAAAGCCCAAGAGAAATGGATTTACTCCAATGCCCATAGCATGGGCAACAAAGAGGAAGAGCTGGAAACCACTGCAGAGGAGGAAAGCTAATGATGCATTAATGGGAACATGGTAGGATGACTCACACAACTGGAGTGCTGCAGTGAGTAGAACCTCTTCAGATGGGATGGGCAAGGAAGGTCAGGTGGTGGGGTAACCTTTTAAGTTAAGGAGCCTTATGAGTATCTAGAGCTTGATGGTAGTGATGACAGGGTTGAGGGTTTATGTGTAAGGATCAGGGGAAAGGTCAACAAGCCAAATATCATGGTCAGAGTCTATTACAGAGCACCCAAACAAGAAAAAGAGGCAGAAAAAATATTCCATAAGCAGGTGGGAGAATCTCAGGATCACTGGCCCTTGTTCTTGTGGGGGAGTTCAACTCACTAAATGTCTACTGAAATACAATACAGAGGAAACAGTCTAGGTGACCTGCTTAGTGGAAAAAGGAAAGGCTGTGGACCTTGTCTATTTGGACTTCAGTAAAGCCTTTGACACCAATTCCCACACCATTCTCCTGGAGAAACTGACTGCTCATGGCTTGGATGGTTGCACTGTTTCCTGGATAAAAATCTGGCTGGATGGCTGTGCCAAGAAAGTGGTGGGGAATGGAGATAAATCCACGGGTGGCTGGTCACTGGTCGTGTTCCCTACGGGTCAGTATTGGAGCCAATCACATTTAATATCTTCTCATTTATCTGGATGAGGGGGTCAAGTGCAGATGACACCAAGCTGGAGGGCAGGAAGGCTCTCCAGAGGGACCTGGACAGCATGGATCCATGGGCTGAGACCAACTGTATGAGGTTTAACAAGGCCAAGTGATAGATCCTGCACTTGAGCCACAACAACCCCAGGCAGCACTACAGGCCAGAGGCAGTGTCTGGAAAGCTGCCAAGCAGAAAAGGACCTGGAGGTGCTGGTCAACAACTGGCTGAATATGATCCAGGGTGTGCCCAGGTGGCCCAGAAGGCCGATGGCATCCTGGCCTGGCTCAGCGAGGTGTGGCCAGCAGGAGCAGGGCAGGGACCGTCCCCCTGTACCCAGCACTGCTGAGGCCGCAGCTCCAATCCTGTGCTCAGTTCTGAGCCCCTCAGTGCCAGAGAGACATTGAGGGGCTGGAGCGTGTCCAGGGAAGGGCAGCGGAGCTGGGGAAGGGTCTGGAGCACAAGTGCTGTGAGGGGCAGCTGAGGGAGCTGGGGCTGTTTAGCCTAGGCAAAAGGTGGAACTTAATGCTCTCTCTACAGCTACCCAAAATGAGGTTATAGCTAGGTGGGAGTCAGTTTCTCACCCCAGAAAAAAAGTGATAAGAACAAGAGGAAATGGCCTCAAGTTGTGCTAAGGGAGGTTTAGATTGGATATTAGAACAAGTTTTTTCATTGAAAGGGTCCTCAGGCATTGGAACATACTACCCAGGGAAGTGGTAGAGTCACCATGCCTAAAGGTATTTAAAAGACATGCAGATGTGCACTTGGGGACACTTGGCAGTGCTGGGTTAATGGTTGGACTTGACAATCTCAGAGGTCTTTCCCAACCTTATGGTTTTATGATTCTGTTAAAGCTTGATGGCAGCAAAGAACTGGGGCATGGTGTGTGTGCAACTTTCAGTGTCTTTACTTAGAAGTTTCCTCTCAGTTCCCTCTTTTTCCAACTTTCAATATAATTCCATGCACCTCATTAACATTTTCTTCCTTACACACAGCTGAAATCAAATACACTTGTCAATAAACTTTTGTTGGGTCTTTGGAAAACATTTTGCATTTTGTGGCTGCCTTTTGGTCTGTGTGAGGATGCCAGTGATTCAAGAGTTCAACTGCTCTTCCCATCTGTTCTGAATGAACAGTAATGCTGAGACCCATTAGCTAAATGAGATTTTGCTTAGCCCCAAATAACAGCACTTTGTATAGGTACCTGATTGACAGAGTCTTATTTTCAGTTGTTCTGCTCACCACCAGATACCTGTCTGGTTATTCCATATATTCACTTCTCCCTCCTTCATGTTTTAAAATTTCTTGTTATATATAATACAATTTTACAGAAGCACAATAACAGTCAACTAAGTAAAATTATCAAAGAAATTCCTCTGATTTCTCTTTCAGAGTGGACAAACTTCACTTGAATTGGGAAAGGCTTTGCCTGAATGCAGTTCTTCTGAAGCAAAGCTTGAAGTAATTACTTTTCATGCTTCTCTGAAATAGAATTAGCCTAAAAATATCCCTTTTGGTATATCTTTCATACAAATTCTTTCAGAACCCCACAACAAGATTACTCTATAGCTGAAAATAAAATGCCTAATACTGGTGGTTCTACTGAATGTACACAGACTGCTGGACAGCATGCTGCTTAGCTAACATGCTAACATACTGGAACCCAAGCACTAATGATGAAGTGCCACAAGAAAACCCTTTAGATATTTACTACAACAGATGGCTACTCCAAAACACTGCACAAAAGAGGTCCTTGCAAAGGTGACAGCCATTTTTTTGCAAAATATAAAATGACACTCTGACAACCATAGCATCTTCTCTTTGAGTCATGCACACATTTCGTACACCCATGCAATGGCAAGTTATGAATTGAGTATGGTGTGGAAACTCATTCCCTCAGCATGTCCTTTGTTCAGTAGTGGGTACAGCTCACAGTTTATTACAGGAGCACCTGATGGCTGGTAGGTCTTCATCCTTTTCCTTCTCAGAAATCTTCTAACACGAGATACAAACCATTTCAATCCAAATGAGAGTGAGATGATGAAAATAAGTTTGCATATAATATTGTTCTAGCTCATTTCTTTGAAAAGGATCTGCCAGGTCCCAGATACTGAACAGGGTAAGAAGTAGTAAGTAGTACTTGCAGAGAAATACTGTTTAACACCTTGCATTCGGGATAATTTATTGAAAACAGAAGAGCCATGTTGGGTCTAACTTTCATTCTACATTTCGGCCACTGTACTGAATCGTCACTCAGCATCCGCCATAAAGCACTCCATGGTACAGAGAAACAATGTTTATACTTGCTTATCCTCTTTGGTGTGTGACAACACTACTGCCCAAGGTTTCTCTGCACTGGCTTGCTGACTGTACAATAAGCATGAAACTGTCTTATCTAAGCCATATCTCAGAAAGGGGAGATATGTCCAGAGCTGCAAGATGTAGCTCTGCAAGATGCTCAGCATAAGGCTGCAGCTCCTAATAGTGAAAGAAACTCCTTTTCCAACATCAGCCAACTGAGAGGTACCATTGCTGGGTTTTATGCTACAGAGACCAGTGGGGGCACATGTAAACATAACCAACCCCTCCACACTTTAGGCATTATATTATGGACAGCACCTGAATAATTTTCTCCTTTTCTCCTTTCAATCCAATTGAATCCAAAGAAAACACAGCTCTCTGGGGACACTCCTTCCTACAACTTCTATCAAGAGTACTGGTATAAAAACACCAGCTCAAGTGCTGCAAATACCCAAATGAGGAAATACACTCCACAAGCCAAATGGGTGCAGCAGTCTGACTTCCTGCACAGACTCAAAACCCCAAAGGCACTCTCAGAAGTGGCTGCATTCAGTTGCTTTTTGCCTGCCACATCCACCAATAGAGAGGCAGCATGAGATACCGTCGTTGCTGTCAGCTCTTGAGTTACCAGGAAAGCCATGGGGCCAGGCTGCTCTGGCTGACCCACACCAGCAGCCAGGGCATTTGGAGGGGCTCTACTCCTTCCAGCCTCACTACTCCTGTATACCGATGTTGCCTTAGAACAATGTAAGAGAGATCATTTCTACTCCTCAGGGCTTTTTGGATGAAATTTTGACATAATACAATTGGGGGGAAAAAAATTATCTCATGAAACATATACTTTAGGGAGGAAAGGGAATAAAGGTATGTTTCAAATTGATCTGGAAATATTTTCCCATGTGACATAGTTATGCTTGTCTCTTACAAAAATGAAATCTGCTAGTGAAGGAAAGAAACAGTGGCATGGAGCACAGATTCAGCTAAACAAACAAAAAATCTTCCACAAACAAAACTCCTTTATAATATGTAAATTCAAATAAAAACATAACGTGACCCTTCTGTCCCCAAGGAACGAAGGTAAAAACAACATCCCAACCAACCCCCAAATATCTGCTATGGGGGCTTCCCTGCATTCATCAGAAAACCAAGTAACTTAAGTGTGACCAAAGCAAGCCATAAAACCACTAATTCCAACTCACAGACAGTCACCTCCTGCCCTCTGGAATAGATCCCATCTGCTGCTCCTCTTACTTTCTAAAGGATTCACAGCTTCATTGCTATGAGTTTAAACACACTTTTAAAAGCCATCTTCTCTAAACAATTACCCTGCTACCTTCCTTTGTTTCTGTCCTATCGATTATGGGAATGGCAGCACGCTGGTCTGCTTTCACATCCTCTCTGCCGTGGCCTTCCTCATCATGCCAGATTGTTTAGGCAACAACATCCACACAGGGACAGGATATTGCTCGATGTCTTCACAGCAGCTGGAAATGCATCTGGTTTGCACACCCGGCAAGCTGGCAGAGCAGCGCTCAGCAGTACCCACATGTTGAGGCAGACCCACTCCTCCTGGTTACCAAGCCTCTTGTGCTGCCACCAGCCCAGCCTGTGCAGGACACTGCTAACCTACAAACTTCATCTGCTAAAGATGCTGCAGAGGCTAAGTGCTGCTCCATGAGAGGCATAAAAACTGCTTGGCTGCTTTCCACTTTTCCAACAGAGGAACAGCTTTCTCTTTTACTGAGATGCACACAAACCCTTGTCATACATGACAAACCCACACTGTAGAGCTGCTTGGTTTTCCTCCTTAAGTTTCTAATGCAGAACACAGCCTACATCAGGAATGCTCTGATCCAGGAGACAAGTCATACATTCTTAGTTTGTCCTTGCTTGTCAACGGGGCTCAAAACACAGACTTTTTTTGTAGACATGAGCATTAGTAAACACTGCCTCTGGTACAATACAGTAGCTGCCTTTGTATATTTAAAAGGCAGCTGTTTCTAATTGAGAAAATACGGATTAGGATGTCTTCCAAACATCTTTCCATGAACTTGCAACAAGGCTTTGCTACTTCTAAATATAAGAATAAAGCTATTTGGGAAAATTTTGAGGGACGTGAAGCAACGATGAACTCCAAATTGAGGAAAGATGCAACTTCTGAAGCACAGTCCATTACTACAGAATGGTAATTCCATCCTGAGTGAAAGAACTTGGTTCCTGAACACTGCTTTTCCCCACTCCAAAACCAATAAATCGAGATAACGGGCAATTACACTAAAGTGTAAACGCTCTGTGTTTTCATTTAAGCTACTGAGCAGCATTTACACGTTAAAGCTACCTGATCTCCAAACCAGCCTTGACCAGACAGCATGGCTAGAGTCGCAGGTTACACCCTAACACTGAAGAAAAAACAGGTGACCACCTCTGCACCATCTGTACAACCTGTAGGTAACCATTCACAACCACTCCCTTTCCTATTGCTCCCCCATCTAATGCACTCACCTTCCAGCCACAGTTCTTCTGCAGAGCAGGGACCAAGAAGTGAAGGTGAACACATGAACACTTGGGAGAAGTTTGAAGCCAGCTGACCACCTTGTTCTGCACTGCCAGTTTCCAAACCTGAACGAGTATTTATGCTTCTGGCTTAACACTATTTTCCCATGGCTCTATATAGGAAATGCCAGCACAGTGCTGGGCACAGCTGCATATACAGTCCTGCTTTAAAGCCTTCATAAAATATTTCCTAAGGAGAAATTAAGTGTGGGACATCTTTCAGAAATATTTAGAACAGGTTTGTGTCAAAGTTGCCAAATAGGTAAAGGAGCATGTTTTGGGTGATTAGCCTGCGTTAAAATAAGCATGCTTAATATATTAGTTTCACATTCATGACTTATAAAAATATTAATTTATCTCCATTTTTTCATCTTTGTGGTGTATGACATAGTACAACACAATGCCAGAGATCTAGAAGTGAGGGATTAATTTCTGAAAGCCATGTGTGGCTATAAAAACAACAAATCCACTCCTTCAACAGATGCTTAAAAATATATGCATGCTTCGTTAGTCTAATTTGTCCGCTCAGAGCCTAGTCCAAAACTGCAGAAAATGTTCCAAAACCACATCAAGTGCCACGGAGACCTCTGTGCATAATAACAAAAACAAACATGATCAGCAGGCATTAAGGACCTCAATCTGCAGGCAAAGTCTGATTTGCGTATAACAGCTGGATGAAGTTTTTTCACCAACCAAAGCACTGACACCACAATGTAATGTGCAACTGATTGCAGACAAACAAACCACAATCAGAACAGCCAATTTTCTAACTAGCACCAAACTGTGGAAATATGAGAAGCCAGAGAGAACAACAACAGAGACCTCTGGAAAACAATTCAAATGTAGAGAGTAAGACAAAAGTATTCTGGACAACACAAAAATGTACATTAAGCTGTCAGCTTTGCAGTGTGGATTTGGAAGGGCAGTAATGTGAAACCTGTTTATTACACCACAATAATGATTATTATCTTGCCTCCAGGATTTTTGGGGGGTGTTTCATGTTGTTTCCAAGTCTTGAAAACCATGAAGTTTTCTCACATGCTTTGGTAAGAGCTCAATCAGCAAGATCTCAGAGAGCGCTTCAGATTGAAGGCCAACTACAAAACCAACCATCCAACCTGAGTCCATCACACCCTCTGTCTACAACACCTCCCTCCCTCAAAAGCCAACAACAGTGCAATAGTCAAGGCCAGCCCATCTTGCTAATGCCATACACACAGATGAATGGGAAGCTTTGATAAAAAAGGCACAGATGTCTTCTTAACAAGCCGTTAGAACAAGCAAGTCCTGCTACCGTCACATCACATGGCATCAACCAGAGATCTCCACTACTGGGATCTTTTAAAAAACATCTTTAATCCAGGTAAACGCCATGTGCAGCTTCTTTAAAAGTCTTCATAAGAAGATAACCTAGCAAGAATCTGATAGTTCAACTGGACAAGAAATAAGTATCTTCTGTCAAGGATGTGCAGAGCACTGGAAAATAAAAGCACACCTGCAATTACAGCTATGAAAGTGGTTCTTACATGGAGCTGTTTCAGCTATGCTGGTGGTAAAAGTATTTGGACTGTGATTCAAGAAGTCTTTCAAATGCAGCTGTACAAAGGTAACTGGGAAGTACAGCAGCCCCAATTTCAAAATATCCAGCCATGAGGTTTTGATGAGATGGGCTTCCTAATGACATCCTAAGATCAAGATGATTGTTAAACCCCAGTTCTGCAACATGACTACATATAGCACAAAGCAGAAGTCTAACAAATTAGAAACACCAACCTGCACTTTAAAATAACCACAGCACATGTCTGTCTCAAAAGTAGATTAAAACCCTTTCCTTCAGGCAGAAACCATGAGACTGATACTCATCTTTCTAAAGGTATTTCCTTAATGGTAACAACAACAAATGGAGCAGACACAAAATACAACACATGTTAAGGTAAATAAAGGGGAAGAAAGAAATCGCAGCTATGTAGTTCTTTCATCATCAACAAGCAGATGCTTCGAAAGGGTGATAGGAATACTCCTTTTCCTGCCAACCCTACTCTCCCTTAAAACAAAAAATTTCTGCTCAAGGTGGGGAAAGAAGATACCTGTTTTTATTTATCTTAGATAATGTCTAGATCAAGACTCAAACATGAGCACTTTCAAAGCATCCTCTTGTACACATATGCATGCTTTCAGGTACAGGTATTTAGACATGTGGGGGGTGGGAATACCTGCACACAGACTTTAATTCCATACAGTGCACTATTATTCCCACGAACCTAAAGTATGCTTCAATTCCAATGAAGAAATCAATACAGAACAGAGCATTAGCAGCATATTTCTTGCACCATATGTATGACTCATATAAGAAATAAGCACAAATGCTAGCATTCACTGTTCCCTTCAGGGCATTAAATCTCCATCCCCAAGCAAACAAACAAAATACCCAGGACTGCATGAGGGCAGGATGGTGGCTAATGTGCTCATCAACAAAATACCACTGGGCTATGAGCTACAAGCCCTGTAAGTTCAGGGACATGATAATTAAATAGGAGCTCACATCCTCAGAGTGGCACATTTTTGTACCACTTCTTCCAGATAATGAGTATCAAACTAGATAGCTCTTTTTAAAAACACAAATATCTACTTGCTTTCAAAAATCTGTGGTGGTAAGTCATAACTACCCAAAAGGCAGGAAAGGACTCATATATTGTAAAAAATACTGTTATCTGGAAGTGACCATTCAAAAGCAATCAGTTCTCATCAAAGCATCTTGGCTTTTGTAATTTTTTGTCTTTGGCAAGACAAAAAAAAGGCACCAACTCTTCTCAGTGTCACTGTTCATGTTAATATATTAAAAAAATTCAGTTGAAAATATACAGAAATTCAGGAAAGCCAAGAGAGCTACCAGAGAGTTTGCTTACATTATTATTTCTGATACTATTAAAGAGAAATTGTGCATCTGAAAAGGTTCTCCCAAAGCAGAAAGAGTTTTTTCCCAAAGTACCAGATGCATACTATTGGAAGACTTCTATTAAGGACTACTGGGATTTTAATCATGGCTTTGTCTTAATATGTCACAAGTACTCCATTCTTAATATTGTAGTGAAAATAGAAGAAATATATTGACTCTGACAAGAGAGAATAAGTAAGTTGCTTTCCTTTGCCCCCAGGGAGGAAAAACGGTATTATATCCCTGTGAAAATGCTCAAGATATTATGGGCAAGAGAAAGAAATACTTAGTGCAAACAGTTTAACAAACCCCAGCAGAAACAAAGCATCACATATTTGAAGTCTGCCAGGTTTCATGCTGACATTTGGTGAAACAACACAATAAAATGCTTCGCACCTCCTGTGCCTTCTACTGATGGCACAAAGTCCTGGCGAGCACAAATGCTAATGACTATTCCAGCTAAAATCAGCTTCCTTCAAATGCTGTTAGATTTGCATAGTATGAGGATCTAAAATATCCTGGAGTTCAGTTTATTTGAAGATAAGCCCACTAGCAAGATCTGAAACAAGAACAATGCCTTTAAGACACCTTATTATTTATAAATGAACAAAAGAATACAGCAAGAGTAAAGAAATTGTTAAAGTTTAGGCAGCAGGGCAACTCATTTTACTGACTAGAGCCTAACACAGTCCCAGCTCATTTCACCATGAGCTGGTTTCATGACAGCAACCGATTACTCAAGAGACTCTGTGGGAGTTAATGTGAGTGGTAAACAAGCTCCCTTTACCTTGGGAGCTTTCCTTGATTTTACAAAAGGATAAAAGCGAAACAAAAAAAAAAGAAAAAAAAACCCCACATTTTTCAACGGCTGCTCCTTCTCTCAAAAATACAAGAAAACTGGTAGAATGATATTGAATCCCTCTAGCACACACTGAAAGCCATAAGACAGCTTATTTGCTTGTATTCAAAAATCATCTCTATAGAATGATCACCTATCCTTAACATTTCAGATTGATAATTACTGATCCACGTACACAGCTCCACAAGTACTGGACTGGGACACTCCACCAGCCAAGGTAAACATGTTCTCCATTAAAAAAAAAAAAGGAGAACAGATTATTTTCATTTTGGCAAGATATTAGTACCACTTCTCAAGTTGTAATGTCAGAAAATCAGAGCATAAAACCAAAGGCTAAATACAACCACTTTGTAAAAACATGGTCAAGAAAAACCAAAGCCTTATTAATGTGAAGGTTTTGTTCCAAGACCTGTGGTTTTATATGCTGCAGCAAACTCTGATGACCAGCACAACATGAATTTTGCTTAAGTTCCAATAAAAAATAAGAGTCACTTTTGGGAAAAAAAGAAAGGCAACAGCAAGCTAAACCCCATAGTTTGGCCCCTTGTGTGTGAAGCAACATTTTGCCATATTGTCTATATATTAGAGGGCTGACATATTAATGGCAGCACTAAAGTCTGCTGTAGAGGACAAGTTGTTCTTGAGTCTGCATGATACTGAAGTCAAATTATTGCCTGATATACGAAAATGTGAGTTAGAGCTACTGATGCTGTGTGTGCTGTGAAACATGCCAAGATCATCAAGAAATACTACCAGAGGACTGAGGCTTTGTCTGTCAGTCACTCACCAGCCTGTCAGCTGTCAGTCTCAGCCATAAAAAGCTGTCCATGAAAATGTATCATAGTCTCCATTATCTTCAGTGTTTTAGAGCATAATAATAAAATATGTATTAAGCCAGAACAGCAACAAAACCATGCCTGACTGCTCTTGAATACAAATGTGGGAGCAATCTGAAAAATCTAATTGGCCTGCCAACACTTGAGTTTTTTATTATAATTTTCTAGTACATAAGGGTAGCAATCTAAGAATATAATTTCTTGAAATTATTAGACAGATAGCTTTTCTTCTTTCTGTATCCCATCTTTGCATGGAAGTCTAAACTTATAACCCAATGCATTTTTCAGGTAAAGCTGAAAGCCATTCCAATCTCTACAAAATAACTTTTTATCGTAAAATTACAAAATCCTTAATTGTTACAATTGTTAATTGCTATGCCCTTATTTTAACTATGCATTAATCTCTTGAGTGATTTTGACAGGCCTGCTATTCGATCTTCTCACCAGGGGTTGAAATAATGACACTGAAGGGAAAATTTTACTACCTGGAGCTCAGCTGACATGGAAGAAACAAATCCAGAATTCCTCCAGTACCATAATCAGCAATGTATCAGGTCTCCTGCTTCTGACCATCTCATTCTATTCTCAAGGAAATTCTGTTTGTTTAGAATGGATGAAGGTAAAAAGCAACAATATGAAACCAAACATATGGAAAAGAACAAACCCGTGACAAAATGAAATCCCAAACCAAATACAACATTTTGTCAAACACACAAAATCTTGCCAGGACTAGACACTAACAAAAGAGCCAGTACTACTGCCATCACAGTGAATTGGGAATTGTCATGCAGTACCCACAGTGCATGTTATCATGGACGATGTCAGTTTGGGGGACAAAGAGAGCTCTTCTCATGAGGAGACTAAGCTAAATGAATACAGGGATTAAGAAAAGGTTAAAATGAAGCCCAAGCACTCTGACTAGAGCAGCAGTGCTTTGCCAGCACCATGTGAGCTCTGAGGCTGACAGCAGGGAGCTGTGCTGGGCCGTATCCCCAGAGCCAGGTGTTGGTACTGACCTGCCCCAGCATGTCGGGCGCGATGGGGAACGTAGGCCAGATGGCCGAATACACGCCGAAGAACACGAGCCAGAGCACCATGCTTCCCCAGACGGCCAGGTGACTGAACTGCCAAGAACAGGGAGAGAAACAGAGTTAACACACGGCACTTCCTCCATCCACCCAGTCCAGAAGTGTTTCTCTGTTCGGGTCTCTGTCGGTCTCACTCAGGCCTGTCTACTGCTCTTGGTTTTGGGCCAGTAGCACAGGTTGTTCAAACAGCACAAAGCACTTCTCTTTAATCTTTGCTTCATAGCAGGGCAGACAGATACTCTTCTCAGCCAATCTGTCTTATTTGGATCTCCAAAAACTCGTCAGATTTTCCTTGGAACCATAATTTCTCTCATCTAGTTCCTGTATCCTGTCACGCACATTCCAGATTCAACATGTAAATCAAGGTAGGAATTTTCAAAGGCGCAGGTTAAAGTTCACATGGACAAATCCCCTATGGCCGTGTACACATACAAGCCATACACATCACTTACCTTCTCTGGAGGAAGATTCAGTGTTGTGTACTACCACAATCAACATCTACTGGTCAACTTTGCCATTTGTTTTTTTGTTTTAAAGGTGTTCTAACTGATTTACACACATGCAATACAGCTTACATCTTTACTGGTTCTTTAGTCTGTAGACTCACTAAGAGAAAATAAAAACTATTAAATGACCAAGAGCACATCCAGCAAAAACTTCTTCTCAGTGGCATTAAAGTAATTTTTCCTACACACCCAAACTGTTTTTTGCTCAGATGATTTAAGTTGTTTTACTTTTACACCACAGTGGATGGAACCAGTAATTTCAGTTGTAACAAGCAACTGAGCTCATTATTGGCTCCAACTTTTCTGGATGCCAACAACTCCTGCGGCTGATGACTTTGGCTCCAATTCAGAGAAGTACCTGCATAAATCTTAATTACTAATTACATATGAGTTCAGGAACACGGGAATGAATTCACATACTGGGTGCTGGTGGACACAGCATGTTTGTTCAGCTCTCAGCTTTATATTTCCTACTGGATGACTATGTCTGTTGACTTTTTGAACAGTATGTCTGAGAACCAAAGAAGTGTCTGATATTGTGTTCTGCTTGCTGTGAGATAAATAAAAACTTCTGGAAGAAGATTGCTCCTAATGTGCAACCGCTGGACATGCTCAGAAAGGACAGCTTTCTCCAGCACAGGCAGTGAAAACAAACAAGCAAAGAGCCTGCAGCACCAGTGCAGACTGGCAGATAGTTGGGATCAACTAGAGACTACCTTACAGTAGAAGCATTCATACAAAATGTCAGAGGCAATGGAAAGAACACTCTTCTAGGCACTCTCAGAAAGCTGGAATTTTGTGTAACCCTGAAAGTTGCTGGGCTAATAATAAGCAAGACATGGGATAGGCCCCTTCCTGAAGAGACACAGTGGGCAAGAAGATTTGTTTTCAAACTTTGCTATTTATTCTGTTTGACCCAGGAGATCTGACCTCAGTAAATAAACAACTCCTTATGTAAAACAAACAAACAAGAAACAAACTAACCAAAAAACCCCAGCCCCAAACCCCCACATAACCAAAAAAAAACCCTCCAAAATACCCACATATGTGCTCAATTCTGTTTAAATGTGAAGAAAAGAAGGAAATTGAAGGATTTTTTTTAAATCCTTCAAGAGGACAAGAGGGATTTTATCCTTTGAGTCTACTTGCTCTTCTGAAAACTGAGCACAATTCACATCAAGATTCTGACTAGAAGCCCTGCCCTGGTGAGCCACTGTAATGCTCAGGTCCCCACATATCAAGTACTGCAAGGCTGCTGCAAGCAGATTCTTGCATATACGCTACACAGAGGGTGTGGCTCTCCCATGTATCCTGCTTATCTGAAACAGTTGCTACAGTGTGGTAAAGCAGTGATGAAAAAAGCTCTGTGTGTTTGGGAAAAAGCCTACTGCAGTGTTCCACACAGGCCCTACTTAACATGAAGCTACTCCACTCAACTTCAATGGGTGGATTTTATTATCCATTATGTTGCCACTTTTATCAGAGCCTTTCTTTCCACACTAACTACTGGATATACCATGGTCCCCAAAACTTTGACTGCGTTTATTATTTAAAGTTTTCTGTTGAAACCACCTTGTTCTCCCTTGTGGGTCCAGAGTGTCCCTCTCACTCTCTAAACAAATTGCCTGTAACCAATCCACTTGATGATGGAGAAGTGGCTTAACTCAGTGTTGTAAATTTAATACTCTTCAAGTAATCTGAAGATTCTCTGTGTGTTGATTCACTCATAGCTGAAACTATAACCAACATCAGATTTTGAGATGATGAGAGTCACTGTTCTAAGCAATAGGGCAGGATTTAGAAGTATATATAGAAAAAATGGATTCTAAACACAACTGTTGTGTGAATAACAATAATTTATCTGTAAAATGCCAGAGTTATAAAACTCCAATATCTACTAAACATTATGGTATCTTTTAAAAAATAAGTTTAGGAATAAGGGGCCCATGATTATCCTCAAGTGGCTGAAAAGACACCCATTACCTATCCAGGGAAGAGGATAGAACAGAAACCATCAAAAAATTCACAACAAAACAGGATCTAAACAAGCTCACATGCATTCAATGCTGACTTGGTTATATGCTTTTCTGGTGCACAAGGGATTAATTTAAGGATTTTTGCATTTTAAAATGTTGATACACAACACAGAACTGATGCATAAGCAACAGCAAAAAAACACTCAAATTTTATTTTCAGATGAGAGAATGGGGCAGAAAATATTAACATCTCCTTAACAATTAAATAACCCATACAGACAGCATTTCATCTTTAAAATTCAGAACAGATGTCAGCTCATTGATCTTCACAATTCCTCTGGGAGGAATGTAATAAAACATTTTACAACTAACAGAAGCAATGAGGTTAACAAGACCTAAGCCAAATCCTTGAAGAAACTGGTAGAATAAGAATATGTGTCCTCAAAACATCTTAGCCTTGAGGGCAGAGTTTCTTTGTACGTCATGAAAACTGGATTCCCATAAAGTATCTTATTGGTGTGCAGAAAAAGAGACTCCATCAAAATTTAAAAAATTGGTGTTTCAGAGGGGCTAGGGGAAAGGAAGGGAGAAAGGTGCTGAAAGTTCATCAACACAGGAGCCCTTCCCTCCCTGTCCCTCAAACTCTTTGGAGCTCACTGCCCTGCCGGATTCTGTCACCTATCTGTAACAGAGCACTTGCCCATTTCAAGCCAATAACTCAAATCAAGGAAACAACATAACTATTCAACTGACATCCTTATTACACTAAGTTTCAAAAAGAAAAACCAAAAAAACAAAACAATTCAACCAATGTGGAGTCACCTCTAGTTCTTTTTACCTGGATCAAAGATGTTTTCAAGCCTAGCTGTTTATCTGTGGGCAGACACCTTTCATTCCCTATTGCATTAATTTTGAAGGAGCTACAGACTACAAAGGATAATTTTCTTGATGCATTTTCTTAAGCAATTTCAGTAGTATGTTGATTTCACGCAAAATTCTGCTCATTTTTAAGTAGAGATGTTGACAATATGCTTTTAGTGTGCTCTTCCCACTTCTGTCAGGCTGCCCTTTTTCATCACAGATATCGTGTGATCTACGAGTTCATTCCTCTCACATTCTGTACTTAGGGAGCTTAGCAGCCTACCCTTACATGAAAGACCTAATTAGAACTCTGAAGTCCCAAATGATTTTTAGTACTTCTTATCTGTATCAATACTCATTAGGGAGGAAGGTGTGCTAATAAAATAAAAGATACTGGAAAGTACTTACTCTAGTCCATGCAGTTGTTTCCAAGCCAGCTTTCAGACAAACAGTGACTACAACATACTGCAAGGAAAAAGAAGAAAGAAGACAACTTCATTACTAACACTCTCAAATCCCAATCTCCCCTTTAAGCATAAAAAGCTACTACCATTTAGGCAGCAACCCAGGAACTTGGTAGGGGATGCAGAAAGGACAGAGCAGAAACTATTGTTGGTGCGTGTCTGGGAAAAAAATTAAAAGGAAGAGGGAAAATCATGCACTCAGCATCAGGTTGATTTTTTTTTTAAAAAAACTCACATATTTTCTTCAGGTTTACACCATTTTCTTGTGGTGAAAAAAAGGCTGGAAAGAAATTCTACCATTCAAAGATTGCTAGGATACACAAACTTACAGTGTAAACTATGTTTCCAACAAATAAATAGTCAACTCCCTGTCCATTTGTAAATACTGCATCTGAAAGAAGAAGATAAAGAAGATCACCTTTGTTGTCAGTTTATCAACAGAATGGACAAAAGCACAAGGAGATTTTCAGGAGAGAATAACTGGCCCCAACCTTTCCTTTTTGAACATCGAAAAGCACTCCTAGAGACCATGAGGTAATGGTAATGCAGAAGTTGTGCTCAGCTGGGCCTCAGACACGGCGCATGGAGAGAGCATCCATCCATCCATAGCTCCAGTTGCCTGAAGCTGGCCTAGCAAAGGGGCAGTGTTCACCAGACCCTAACATGTAATTTGCTTGTAAGAGCTGAGGTATATCCCTGCCACTTTTTCTGTTGCTATCTGTCCTGTAGTGTAACTTCTAACAATATTTATTATTTGCATGCTTGTGATGAAAAAGCAGTAAAACACCGGCTGACTTGTGGTGAAAGAGAGCTGAGCTAAGAGCAGGGACAGTTTAATTTGTAAAGGACACATATCAACATGTACAATATCTCACTGGAGGTTAGTTCCATAACTGAGCAGTACTCAGTCTCTGGCCACCCGTTCTCTATCAGCTGTGCACAAGGGTGAGTACATACATGCTAATCTATCATTTGGAAGTGCCAATCTTGGCAATACTTCAAATGTCATTTAGTCTCTCAGCCCTTGCTGAATCAAACTGGAACACCATGAAAACACATTCAACCACCACATGAATGCCAATTGAACTTGTACTCACAGGAGTTTTCAAGCATTACTCAAGCATGATAAGTATTGCTATTTTCACATGTTTTAAGACAACTGCTAGGGAAATACATGAACAGCAGGGACAAAAAGGCTTATGATAAAACCTTGGATTCATTCCTAAACACATACTGCCTAGCAGTGTGAGCAGTTCTGCCATGATGATGCCTTAAGTTTCAGCTTTCATATTATCCAGATTCTGTCCTGCAGTAGTATATAACTCTGAACTTCATATCAAATGCTAGCAAGTTCTCCTCACAGTTTAGTCAGACAAAACAATTCTTTTCCAGCCCAAGAACCAAGGACACCATCGCAGCTTCAGGCCCAAAAGGTATAAACAACAGCAAATTGAGAAGAGCAGTCTGAGAGGATGGGACGTAATGACCTGAAGCTGTAATTGGTCAATGAACTCCAATATGTAAATGGACCAAAACTTATACAAGTGTGAAAACTTGTGACCCACTGTCCAGCTTGGGTGTAGTCTCAGCCAGGCTCTTGTAGTGCCCAAGGTGCATCCTTTGAAGGTCTTTCAATAAATACCTACTTTATTTCTTTAACACTGTCTAGCCTCCATTCTAGGTAGCCTCTCAAGGCATCAGTAATTTTGTTAGATTTATTTGGAAAACTGGATTTGACATTCTTAAACAAAAGTTGTGTGCTTCAGGATCAGTAAATATTTAAGCCTATAAAGAAGAGTTCCTGGCACCCTGATCTCTGTGATGAAGATCCAGTCTAGCTTACACCTAAAAACCCCTATACATTTATACAGTACAATTAACCCAAGCTTACTTGTTTTGTTTTCCTTCTACCATGCTGCACGTGGCTGTCTCCAAAGAAGTGACAGGCTCTGAATAGTCCCCAAAAGTTGCTAGTTCTGTATCTCTGCTTTCTTTTCAATATTAACTACTAAGAAACAGCAGCAGAGTGACTAACACTGCAACTGGAGCTAAAGCCTGAGACAGCTAGGTTAGGAGCTGGCATGGTTTCTAGCCACTGGCATCCTCCTCAGCCCAGCTCCTCTGCAGTGGCTTCAGCCATTTACCACATCATTCAGGGACACACCAAGATTTTACAGTCACCCTGCTCTTTCACCTGGTGCCCATGAAATAGGTGGAGAGCACTAGGGAACTTAGTCTCCCATGCCAATTGAATCGTGTTGGTGCCAAAAGGCTCAGTTTAATGAGAAAAAGGCATTCCTGAACTCATCAGTTTTGCTAGAATAAGCTGACATGACACAGCCATGCTCTGGTGTAACATCACAGTGAACATTTAAATAATTGAATACGTTTTCCTGTAAGTCTCAACTTCTTTAGAGTTATCTATTTTAGTGCAGTAAGTTAATGTCTTTATTTTTCAGTGTTTTCCATGACCTTTCACTTTGGGAGGCTATACAGTCCTGAAAGGAATGACATTTGTGCTAATGAGAACAGCAGCATGCTCAATGAACATTCATTTCTGAAGGTATACAAGTGCCCATTCCTAGACTACATGTACTTCACATCCTAAGGAACTCAAGAGGTTAAGGACCATCCCAGTGTGAATGGCACATTTTTGTCTCTGGCACTGAAATCCTTCTTACACTTGGAAATGCAAAGAAACTTGAAAATTCAATATTCATTCCTCTCTGGAAAAAAAAACTGAGCAATTTATTCAAAGGAAGTCAGAAAGTTAGCCTCTGTGCTGGTATTTCTGTCTTATAATTCTAATTGTTGAAATTTAAAGCACATTATCTATTTGGGAACTACAAAAACCTCTATGGAAGACTATGTAATTTTAACTGTAAACACTACAGATGTTAACCTAAAATTTCTGCAGTTGAATTTTAAAAAGAGCAATTCGAGGTTAACATTTGTCATAAAAACAGTGTAACAGAACAACAAAACTCCTCAAATCAAAACAAAAACCAACCAACCATAAAAGCCCCTCTCCCACAAAATGAAACCTTCTTTCAGCCCATGTACAGATGAAAGGCAAGTCCCTTTATTATATGGTCCATCAGCCATCGAAGTTCCCACTGAGGATATGATACTGACATTTTGATCAGCCAAGTACAGTAGCATGAATCTAATCACCACAAGTATCTTTACTATCATGCCTCTGACATGAGCATTCATCTTCCCTCCCTTTTTATTTCTTTCACCTCCTCCCCAGTTAGTCCATTCTGGAGCCTAGAAGGTTTTCTTAAAATCAGTGTTTTCCACGAAGGAGTTTCACTTGTGAAAAATTAATGATTTTAGATAAATATTCTCTTCACCAGCCCCAAATTCCTCATTTGATCTAATGCTATTTCTTACCACAATCAAAGAACAGATTTTCAGCGGTTTTTCCCACCTACACAGCTATACTGGAAAGCTAGGTAGTAACCACATGGAACTTACTGGTCCCTGAAATACCATGTAGCCGCATTACCCTGAAAGGTTGCATTACCTTGAAAGCAAAACTTAATAATAACCCTAATTTGTACACCAAAGAGTCTTATTTCCCCAGTATCTCTGACCCTTGATCTGGTTTACTTCCATTCCAGCCAGTTCTTTTTCACAGTACTGCTTTATGGAATGGCGGAGTTTCAACAAGATATAAAGCAAATGGTTCTAAGGCAGCTGCTGTAAGAACATTATTCAATCAAATGCTGAGATCTCAACACACTACCATAAAAAAAAGAAAAGGCATTTCATAAAACATCACTCAGTATTTGGGTAAGACTTCTTAGCAAAGCAGTAGTTTCCTTTTTCACCTATTAAAGTCACTATATGAACAATAATTATGTTAGATTAGAATAATTTCTGAAAGCCACTAGACAACCTGCCAAGCTCAGCAGCTAAAGACTATTGAACTGTCTGGCAGCATTATTTCTTGGGACTTGTCACGACCCCCCTTCTGCAAACACACTGGTTCTGTAAGACTGAACATCAGTTACTCACATAAGAAATAATGAAGCCCTTACCATGCTCCAGCACTTTCAGTGGAAACCAGAAAAGAATGATGGAATGGATGAGGGCATTGATGCAGTGACCCCAGAAAACCTGAGGGAAAACAAACCAAGCCATCAGTAAAGTCCAAAACTCTTGACCTCCCTCTAACTCCTAACAAACACTTCATTGTGTAGTTTAGAGTCAAAAAATGTTTGTCCTGAAGTGAAATACTCAAACTTCTGCAGGATCTATTTTCTCCTACAATTTCTGCTCTTTCACAAGAAAACACTGGTCCAATTCGATCATTTTATTCTACCAACTTGAAGCATAATAGGCAAGCCTGCTTCAGCTTAAGATCTTTATTGAAATAAGGCAGACAGCTTGAGTCAACTTTGTTTAATTACCTCAAAGAATAATTTTAAAAGAGTGATTCAGTATTATGAAATATTCCATTTTCTTTGAATGGATAAATACTTTGTGCCCCACAGTTATAACTAGCAGATAATATAATTTTGCACAAACTAAAGCTTTATGTACTCTACAATTTCCTCTCCAAACAAAGCAATCCTACAGCTTCCTTGATTCAGAAGTACATTTAGATGTGCTCATTATGGAAAAGACAGAATATCAAACACTGGCATTTTCCAGCATTTAAACAGCAAAATGAAGTAAAATGTGTTCTTCAAAACTCAGAAGCCCAAATAAGCCAATTCAAATTCTATTTTCCAAAAGAACTACTGGAACAGAGCTATGCTAACTATGAAAAAGCATCCTAGTAAAGAGTGCTGTGACAAGACATATGTTAAATAAATCCAGGCAATGTCATCATGGCTTATCAGTAGCTGTGAATTGAAAAATCATGCTTGGATAGGAATCTAACATTGAATCAAAGTTTATGGATATTTCAGGAGTAGTTTCAGGTGAAGTTACAGCATAAAATCCTTTTTTATAAACAAGGATGTTCTTTATTTAAATAAAAAATAATCCCTTGGAAAGAACTGGAAGGCTGAACAATCACTCTCAGTGGTTAGCATAAAGCAGAAGTAACATCAGGAAATAAGTTATTTTTTGACATGAAAAATCTGGAGTATCAGAATGTTTATGTTTTTTCTTAGAGTAACAGAGTTTTCCTTACCCTTGTGTTGAAACCATCTGCATTTTGAGTGATTTTGTATAGCTGTGGAAATCGAAGCATGCTATCTTGAGTACACGACCGTTCAAAAATTCCCAGAGTAAAGGGTGGCAGTGCTGTGAAAATCTGCAAGGAAAGCAAACACAAACTGAAAGCAGCTCTTAGTTTTAAGTGTATCTCATATAATGTTTCTTTATCTAGACAAAAGCAAAATTCTCACAGACTTCAGTGAAGACTTACTACTACCTAGCATGTTATTTGGCATAATTTTCAATGGTCAAACATTAATTTGTAACTCTCAAATATTGACTTGTGAACAATAGAAACATGAAAGAAAATTAGTATTATTAACCAATAAATTAAACCCAAGAAGTTAAGTTTCTGATGTACCAGCAAATCCAGCAAGGGTCAGACACATCGGACTGCAATGGAAAGACAGTATGAATTTTTATAAAATAGCCTTGTGGGAATAGGTTCCAATATAACTGCAGTTGTAGCCATAATCAGATATGCAATGTGCTTAACCACTGCTACGTTTACAGACAGAGTAAATGTGGAAATCACATTTAAAAGAAAAAATCTACTGAGCAACAAAGGCCATTCTGCATTATGGTACTTTGGGGATTCCCCCGGCAGGCATGAACTGATAGGAACAAATTAACTGCAGTGTGTGTCTGTGCTACGGGCAGACGCTTGGATGACCAAGCCTCGGACGCCTTCCAAGACAGGCAGCAGGACACTCTGCCAGAAGCAGAGTAAATTAGCCTCCACTGACTTTAACATTGCTGCTCTTGAAGCATTTCCAGGATCTGAGGCAGCTCATTTAAAGCCAGCTTGGGTATCCATGCTTCTTGTGGTCCACAGTGCAGGCACAGAGGGAAAGTTATACCAGGGTGCAAGTCAGAACACTAAACTTCATTCACTTCCTTTTACATCAATAGTTTATATCAGAAACATCACTTTAAATCCTATACATACATTTATTTTTACCAGTTTGAGAAGTGTTCTTGAAATTAAGAAGCAGGTTGGAGTTATGAACTGTGTCTAGGATGTGTGCACATTTGGAGAAGGTGGGCTGTGATTCCCACCAGCAGCACGCTGGCAGCAGGGGAGCAGACAAAGAACAACGGGGAAGAACAGAGACGAGTGAGAATCAATAATTATAGCCCTTCATCCAGTGGGAATTGTGTGTCTTCACCCCTGAAGTGATAAACCAGATGGCTAAAATGGCAGCAGGCTGAGAGTAGAGAACTGAAACTGAGAGCACTGGTCCAATATATTCCAAAGAAGACCATGCTGTTATACAGCTTTAACGTACTTCCCCTGGTTTCCTGTGTTTATTGGGACATTTACATTCTCACTTGAAGTAAATCTTCCAGTGGTTTTGATCACCAAGGCAAACTTCCAGTGTGAACTAGTACAAAATCAGGAATTACAAAGCCATTATGATTTCATACACTTCATATTTTAATGAGACTACTAATGAAAGAAAGGGTTAATCTGCAAAGAAGAGAATGACTTAGTTAAAAGCACTTCAAAATCTCAGCGTGAAATATTGTGGAAGTCCCCAATATCTTACAAGCACTTTATTCTCCATGAGTCCACACAACCAGTTCTAATTTTAGAAAATACTGACCTCAAAAAACAAGGTTTAGTTTCTGATTACAGAAGATGAGTTTCATCCAGAAGCTTTAGGTAGAGTAGATAGTTTCATCAAATGAGGTTTAAAGATAATAGATGCAAATATCTAAACATGAATGACAGAGACTGCATAACAGTCAGGAAATTAGGGTGAAGGGAATCAAGGGAATGATAAATCCTTGAATAAGTATCTTCAACTAAGAGTATGAAATCTCATGGAATATGGGGGCTTGTGCCATCATTTTAAAAATTAATGTGACAGAAGTTAAGTGGTTCCATTAATACAATTCAGTGATAATTTGCTGGCTTTTTCTGTATTAGCATATATTTGGAATGAGTTTTTTAACGAAAAATTTAAATTCCCTCCCTGTGAAGAGACTTTTTAACACTACCAGTGTCCTAGCAGTTTATAAATCCAGGCACTGGGCCACTTGTAATATTGCAAAGGTAACACTCTCAAAAACACCAACACAGCTCTACAGTATGCTACAGAACTTGGTTCCAGAGATCCTTCAGACTTTTATCCATGTGACTGATTAAATAATATTACTGATTTAAGTAATAATATTACTGATTTAAGTAATTAAGTCATATGACACAGGGTAGCACCCCGCAGGCCATGTTGAAAATCAGAAACCACTCCCAGACTGCTGATGACACAGTGATGCAGCTTCTCTTCCTGTACCTAAGGGAGCACAAGTCAACCTGAAGTAAATCCTCTCAGCAGCTAACTCTCCAGGGTCTGAAGGGAAAAAAAATCATCAAAACTCAGAGATTAGGAGTATTTTGAGCATGATCTGTAACGAAAATATTCAGTACAAAACACTGAAAATGCTTTCAAAGAGAAAATTAAATTCTATCTAAAATCTGCAGATCTTTATACAGGTTATATTAGGTTAAACATTTCTTTCAAGGTGTTCTCCCAAATTTTCATTTTGCAATAAAAGTGAAATTTTTAAATTTTATTTTCCCTATCTCAGAGTGGATTCCAAGTGGCTTTTACAAATGAACTCACCTTTCCTGACATACACTTAGGACAGTTACCAGTGAAAAATGGGACACAACAAAATAACATAGTAGTCCCAAGCACTATCAAGTCAAAACATGCAGCACTTACCACGTTATACAGACCAATGCACCATCGCTCAAATAAGATCTGCCCGGAAAATCCATTAACGAAAGCAAACCAAAGCTGGAAAAGAGACAAGTTACAAAAAGCTTTAGATTACTCCTGCAGTCCATCCTTCCATTCACAGTAGAGGAGAAGGATGTGGAATACGGACCACCATCTGGAGAGAGATGCTTGTCATGCTCTAAAAATAATTATCAGCAGTGCCAGGCAGTTACTTTCAAGTCTTACATTTTAAATACTGGCCAAGTACTCCTCGTTTAAAATAAAATACTCAGGCTATGGAGCAATTAGTTGTATTTACATCATTGCTCTAAAAAATAGATGGCATCAAACTATTACAAAATCCTTATCACTGGCAAATTAATATGCTTGCAGCCAGAAGCCTGCCTCATTTCCATCATGTTTGCTAAAGACCAGAATTTTCAAGATAACTGCTTTGATGGATGTTCTGCTTAACTTATGTTGATTTTTACAGTCCTGGAATTACAATGATATCTACTTGTCAGTTACATGATCGTGATTATACTGTAATTTTATTGTTTAAATTATGCAAACATTATTATTTATTAAACTATCTATTTAATAATTAAAATTGGAAGAGGTTGCAAAACAGGCTGCAGAGCCTTCATCCTTTAACAAGTTTACAAATGCAACTGGGCAAGCCCTGAGCAACCTAGTTTGCATTTAATGTTCACCCTGCTTTAAATAGAAGATTGGGCTAGATGGACTTCAAGTGGTTTTCCACCTGAGGGGATTCTGTAATGACACAATCCCAGAAAACAGCTTTAAGCTTCAGTGCAAAGGTAAACTCTTTTCAGCATTTCCATGGATGCAGATTCTTTGAGCATATTAATCTTGCTTAAGCACCTTTTTGAAGCACAAACTGCTGTACTGGGTTGGAACAAAGTTTCTTAGTGGACATTGAGAGAAGTTTAGGGAAACAACATAACAAAGAAGGGGAAGAATTATAATTTTCCAAGTAAATTGGAAACTGAAAGAACAATAGCAGTTTAAGGGCGTCCTGAAACAGTCTGTATGTGAAATCATTACACTTATTAGATAACAAAAGATTTCTGAGAATTTCTGGCAACAGTCCCTTTCAAAATCTACAGTACACCATATTACTTTGTTCAAAATTATTTCAATATTGTGTGTGAGAACACTCCCTCTAACCACCCTGTTTCAACATATTTTGTGTTGCATTTACTTCACAAGTCCATGTTGCACTGGATGCACTATGCATTGCAGATCAGCCAAGTGCTAACCATGCCCATTCCCTTCCTGCTCCCTGAGAGCCCGTGGCACTTAGTGCCAGGTATCTTTTCTGACACCATTCTGTCACTCATTGGGCAGCACTCTCCTACCAGCATCATTTATTCTCTGGCTCACTTGTGCAGTATTAGTGGCCTAGCAGAATGTCTCAGATAACAAGCAGTTAGCTGTACATCATCTGATCTCTCCCTGCTCCCACCCAAAATGAATACAGAATAATCAGGGGAAAAAACCCCCCCCAAAAAAAACAAGTAGAAAATGAGACTGCATCAAGACCTATCACCGTTTTCATAGATGCAATATCTAAACAGACCATGACTCTAACATGGGACAGAGGCAACTTCATGCAATATTAAAGTATTTACAAGGTTGGAAAGAACATAGCTGTTCAAATAGGCACTGCTGCAAGACATGAAATTCACATGCTACACAAAAGGAGAAAGGGAAACTTTTTCACACAATATATGGCTGGCCTATGGAAATGTCTCCCAGATGATGCTGTAGATGCAAAAGGCAATTTGAAAAAAAAAAAATCACAGAAGGAATGCTGGTGACCAGATGAGTCTGCCAGAGAACTACCACTGTTCACAACCAGAGACTAGGTTAGTTGAGCTCTTATTTCTCAATTCTTACAGCTATTATATCACCATTCTTGTTTGATATTAATCATCGGTTCTAATGAACTCTCATTGTTCAAGTAAGAAACAATGACACTGATTCCAACTCATCTGTTTATAGCTATGCTTTGCACAGTTGGTAATCTGTTTAAAATTACTTCCTGCAATTTTTTAAACTGTCAGCTGCTCTTTCAAGTAGTGAGGTTCTATTTATTTCTCACTATATTACTCTGAAGCTTGCACTTTTCAATACCTGCTGCCCCTCTCGCAGCTTGTAGTTTACAAAGTGCCCTTGTAAATTTTCTTAAGGGCCAACAGTTTCATTCCTCTGTCACTTAGATGAAATGCACCAGCCTAGTATAAACTGCAAAATATTTCTTGGGTTTGCTAAAAAAAAGTGCCTTGTTCTTTCCCATTGCCAAACATGCATTCAATTAAAAGAGCCTTTAAGGACTCACCTCACCAGCTCTGTCCAGAAGAAGGACAGAAGACACACTCTACATCCCAACTTTTTATCATGAGTTCTATCTATTGCATTGCTACCTTGAAGGAATACTCTCTAAACCTCACTCTAAGGACACAGTTAATGGCCCAAAGCAGCACACTGGCCAGTCACAGTCTCACCCTTGCAGTGTTCCAGCCACTTCTACACATCAGCTCTTCAAAATAAACATATGAAACCTCTTTGGTACAGAGCTTGAGGACCCAAAAAGAAACCACAATTTATTTGGGGTGTTCAAGTTAGGAACTTGAGGGTTTATTCTAGGAAGAATCTGAGCTCTAAAATAGCATGCTCCCAGATATTTAAGCAATAATGATCTAGGCATTTATCATCTCCAGGTTTGTTGCAATTAATTGCAACGATGAATGAGGGCAGCAATTCTAGAAACAATAAATAGCTCACAAATCAGAAGCCTGTCTGGCTTAGTTGGCAACCTGACTGTGCTCTGCTCAGTTTTCTAGATCCCACTGGGCAAAGCAAACTTCAAAGGTTTGGTAGCAAATGATGAGGCCTTTTATAACATTGGCTCGTGCTGCTTAGGAAACAACTGCTTTCTGAAACCATAGCTTCCCACAACCAGTCCTCCAGCAACAGACATAGCTGATTATCCATCAAGAGGGTAAAACAAAGCAGCCAGAATGTCTGTAGCTAGCCCATGGCTAGATGAAAAGCCCTAAACCAGGCAAATCTAATATATTGGATTCTTAGATTCACATTTCCCAACAAAAACATTAGCAATAATGATAACAGAATCACATAAAATATGGGAAGAGCAGAGCTGTTAGGATGCCTTACAAAGCAGCAGACAGGCTGCCAAAGCACAAATGAGAAACACCCACTCAATAGACCAATGCCTTCTACTCAGGATGTACCAGAACTGCATGGTGCAGAATCCACTAAAGACCCAATGTGCTAACACCACATTGAGATGAATGAGTCAATTTAGGAGAATATTGAGATGTCTGACTGCAGTAAATACTCTTGAGTCCTCTGCAGCATCTTTCAACATTTTTTTTTCTACAGAAAAATTTTCCCCCTATTTCAAAGGCTGATATAATTTGGATAGGCAAGAACTAACATTTAGAAAGTTCAGTGTCTGGCCAATCCAAAAGTCCAAGTTAAAGTCTTTTTCTTTCAGCAGTATCCACACAGGTAAAAATTAGAGGTGAGAGCATTTCCAACACTTACAAGTCTTCACGCACCACAGGTTCCAAACAGAGGGGAAAAGTTATCACTGTCACAATGCACTGGGAAGTAACAGGTCTGCTTGTTTTCTCCACAGATTCACACTACCAAAAGCTGACTGACAGAAAGACTGTCGGATACTTTCTCATACTTCCTCAATATCTTCATGTCAAGCGTAAATCAGATACTCTAAATAAAATACACATTTATTTTGAATTTAACACAAGCCATAAACTGCTATGCATGGTTTAAGGACCAGCTGCTTGTAGAGAGAACATAATGCACCTGAAGGTAAATAAATGAAAAAAACAAACCCAAACTCTCCACCTTAATGTTCATGTTAACAAAATGTACTGAATATATTTGAAGTTGCAACAAGCCACGCTTGACTCAGACTCCGTAAGCTGGTAGGAAAACTTGCCAAGTCTGCCTGGCTTGCCAAGCTCCAGGGGTTTGTAGGGCTCAGCTCCAGCACTGCTATGAACAAATGGACCCACAGTTATTAAACCTCTTTTCTGGCTGGAAAAAAGAAATTTTTTCACTTTAACTATTACCTAGCTGCCAAAAAGCTGGAAAAGCTTATTTGTAACTCAGCTACAAAATATATACCTTTCTCCTAAGAAACAAGAGGTCCAATTTAAATGTAAAGAGATTCAGACCTAAGGCTGAAATCTGGGCTGATACATTGCTGTGCTTTGTTATAACAGATATTGCAAAGATGTGAAACTAGTAGGTACTGTGCAAAAAGAAACTGCAACATTGCAAACTGAAAGCTAGCCCATGTTTCCTGCCTTGAAGTGGGGTTGCATTCTTTAAATAAGAAACTCCACTGCTGAAGCACTCGATGCCAGCTGTGATGTGGGCACTTTGCCACCAGAGAAAGGGGAGAAGGGAATAAACCAGAGGTCAGCAAAAGCCAACAGATGGTAATACTTGGTTAATATTGACTTCAGCTGCAGGCAAACTGAGGATCTCAAGGTAAACAGTCCCACACTGCTGTTTGGAGCTACACAGCACATCCACCTGCTCTAGAGTGTATTTTGAGAAAATATCAAGTATTATTTTCAGAAAGTATTCCCACTTGAGCAAGTTGGAAGGCAATTTTAATTGCATTATTGCTTCATGCATAATTACTGCAAAATTAATGCCTGAAATAGTAGGAACTAATTTATTTAAGCGCTCTAAGGCACTGGGATAGCAAATCATCTCTATTCTAAATGTGTATATTTATGAAGGCTTGATAATAGACAGCTTAACGAGTACTAGAAATGTTTTTCCAATTCTGCTAAAGGGCACAGAAAGCTAATGTAGTCAGGGTACCAACAATTGCCACAGGCATCAATTATAGCCAGACTGGATGCCTTTACTATTCAGAAATTAGTTAAATTCTCAAAATACCCTCTCTCAGCACACACACATTTTGCATGTTCTTACCAAACAGGCTGATTTACAGTTTGCCCAATAAAGCAGGTTTGTGTGCCTCCCGTGCAGTTCATTAATAATGTATCCTGATTTAAGATCTCTCATTACAGATGTCTCTCTCAACACCAGCCTCTTATTCCTACCCAAATGCTTACAGCCTTAAAATAATCCCTTCATTAGAGAATGTACAGCACCAATTTTATAATGTAGGCAAAGTATGTTAGTAATAAGATTTGACAGGGTAGGCATGGCTGTCTGAGACTCACTTCATTTGCTGAGGAATATTTCCCTTGCTCCTTTTATTCCTCCCAGTGTTTAATAATTCTTTGCTGAAAACAGATCGATATTTTACAACTGAAAAGAATTTGCTCTAGGCCTGTGCACGCCAAACAAGTGCCTATTCAAGGTTAAAAATTATCTCCAGTCTTAACAATCATTTTCAAAGTTTCACGCTGCTTTTGTCTCATTAAAAACACCCTATGCACTGACTGCAATGCTTTGTCAGATAGATACTAGAGCAACCACTACAATAGAGATTTCCTGGCTTTAAATGCTGATTTATTAAATAAACTTGAAAAATAATCTTGAACATTTATTATTTTTCCTATTCTATTTTTTCTACTCCTGACTTCATATAGTTCATATTTCAGCATACTAAAGAGCACAGATTTTATCAGCTTCGTTTTTCACTGTTTACAGAAAAGGAATATGCAGAAAATTTTACTCCTTCCTTATAAAAACAGTTTTTGTGCTCCTCTTCTCTAACTGATCAGCTGCTAACATGCTTCCTGCAAAGCACAAGTAACACTCAATAGAGAGGCAAGGTCAGAGCAGAATGGAAGGGGGAGAGGACAAGAGGAGCCTCATCCCACACTTGGACTCACAATTCTTTCCATTTCAGTCCTCAGAATATTTCTGAAGACCTAAAATAAAGTAAGAATTAGCAAAGATCTGGGTTTTTTCTTCAGTGGTTCCCACTACAGAACAATTATGCTGCTTATCCCAGGAGTTTTGAACACTGTGGTAAGATACCACACCTGCAAATGACAATGCAGCATACATCAAAAGACCTTGACACTAAGGCCTCGTCCTGCAATATTTGTCCCCAAATACACTAATAACTGCATTGAAAAACATGACAAAACACAGCATGCCCTGCCAATGCCTTTTTTTTGGGTAGTGGTTTCCTTTTTTTTTTTCCCCTGGAGTTCCATGAACATCTGATCAGTATGCTAAATTATCCTATCCATGTTTATGTCACTGGTAAAATAAAGGCACAGCTCATTAGACCACATCGTTCAGAGCTCTAACACAACTTGGTTTTAAGACCTTATGAAATCACATAGAGAAAAGGCAGGCTATTTCTCCACCTCTCTTGGTGTGAAGTATTACAAGGACTTTTTGTCTAGCACACTAATTGCTGCAGAAGCATGACTATGATAATGTGATTAGAAATGGCCTGCCCTGCCAAAGGGCAGATGTACTTGTCAAAAGATGTGGTTAAATTTAGCAACTTTTCATAACATTTCCCTTTTACAAATATAGGCAGCTCGATTCTGAGGTTATTCTTCATCCTTCCTTAAGTTTTCTGAAGAAAGCTGACACTGCTACACTAGGATTTTCGTACATATATATGTGACACCCTTGAAGTCACAGGACTCACATAGTAACTTGTCAAAAAAAAAAAAATTAATACCCAGCATGGTTCAGTCAAGCCCTACCAGGATGCAGTTTCAGTCTATCTGCATGGCCAAAGGGGTCTAAACCCATAGCTAGAGCAAACCTGCCACAACTGATGATGCTGGGAATTTGCATCATTATTCTACAAAGTACCCAGGGTGTCATGCTCTGGCTGGGAGTCAGGCTGAGAGGAAAACAGGCAGGAGCTTGTTGTCCACGTCCTCCTCCCACTCCCAGCCTGGGGAATGAGGAGGGCTCAGCTGCTTGGTTGGCAAGCTGGGAACATCGTGCCAGGCCACACTGTCTGCTACTGAGCAATGGAAACTCGTGCTATGGACTCCCAGTGCCATGAGCCTTCCTTTACAAAGCTAACAAATGTAAAGACAGGTTTCCACTGACATGGACATCATCCTTATGCACACAGCAGCAGTGACTACAGGGTTGCAGTCAAATTAGGCACGTTAACATGTCTTGGGGGGGCTTATTTGGTGGGGTTTTTGCCCCTTGGATTTACCTAATCAACTTCTTTAACTGCCCTTGGGTACTAGCACATCACTGTGGAACTGAGAAGTACAATATGGCTATTAATAGCTTACGGTATCTCCTCAGCACATAATCATGACAGACTGGTCTTGATACAAGTCTCACAACTGTGTAATTGACCCATATCACACACACAAGATAAGGACATGCTACTATATGGTTTTAAATGATCTGCTGGCTTTTCTGAAGCTATGTGGTATCTTTAACCACTGATAATATAACAGAAGTGCCTTGGATTTGTTATTCCTAATTTGTTCTCTAGTGCTGAAATAAACAAATGAAAGAAAGAAGTTTAACTATTTACATTGATAGGTGAGAAAACATCAGTAGTTTCAGGTAACTTATCCAGCTGAAATTCTGCTAAGCACTTGGAGACCACTAAGAAAATACATGCCCAATAGCAAGAAAAGCAGTATTGGAAATAGAAGATTAGGCAATTGTGGAAGAAAAAATGCTAAAACTATAACCCAAGTAAGGGCAATGGAAAGAAAGCACAGAAACAGCTACAAAAACCATCAACCAGTCTGGTACCGATGTAGAAGCAGAAAGAAAGCCAACAAAACACACAGCACTCCGTGACTGAAGCCTGATAATACCACGAGTCAAAAGTGAGGCTGAACACGCCAATGCTCTTCACACCTGGGATATGCACTAGGGCTCACTGCAACCTGAATAAAACACATCACCACAGAATGCAGCAACAAATATTTCCACACCTCTCATCCCAAAGCAAAAACAGATTGAGGCCAGGAGCTATGACACTGATCCAGCTCCAGAAATAAGCACAGAAAATGCAGCACACGCCCCCATTATCAAACATACTGTGTATTTGGGAAGGGGAGAGTGGAAGTGAAGATTTTTATGAATGTAGAAGTATTAATCCCTTAGGGGTAAAGGGTATCAGGATGGAGCAGGATAGGTATTGAATTAGAGAAAGAATGTTTAGAATGGTATAATTCATGAGGAAAATGGTAGTACTTTTGTTCTTAGTTTCTTTCATTTCATAGCATTGTCTAGCTGGCAGTTTCCATTTAACCTACATGTAGCTTAATAGAATTACAAGCCCACTCAAATGCATTCTTTTATACCTGCATATGACACAATGAGCAACAGGATAAAAAGTAATAAGGAAATTAATATTCATTTATTGTTGTTAAAATATAGTTGTGCATTCTTATTTCCTGGATATGAACCTTTGCAATGTGTTAAGTAATCAAAATTATTTTAAAATTTCCAAGGAAGAGATGCAATCTGTACTGACTGAATAAAACTGAGAGTGACCAAGACCCTGACTGTTATTATTCAGCTCCTATTTTATAGGACATTTCACTTCAATTCTTTCCCTTCTTACTTTTATTTGCAGAAGTCCCTTATGTTACAGTTATAAATGCAGCTTCACAGACTTTGCTTTTCTTGTCATCACATAAAGGAATCCTTCTGCAGAGCTGCTGAATTAAATGTAATAGGAGCAGTTCTGTAGCAAGGTCATTTTAGGTCTGGGACTGCAGTCCCCCTAGGATTCCCTGTTATGGCTACGTGAAGGGCCAGGTTTCCCTTGCAAGTCTGTTTTTCCCCCCTTCCTCCCTATGAAATAAAATTCAGTCTCTGTAAGACCTTGAATTAAGCTACTTTTATCCAGGAAGTTTATATGAAGTTTCCTGACAGCTTGGAACCCAAGAAAAATAGCAAAATTAGCAACAGAAAAGCCAGACCACTACAGAAACTGTAGCTCATCTTCTGTCATACTGACAAGAGTAAAACCTTTACAGGGTAATCCCAGGAGCAGCCCATGTTTCTCATTACCCACAACCCTATTAGCATTTCAGCACAGAGACAATATTCCAACCCAAAACCACTATGATACATGATGCAATCTGAAAAGTTTCCCGGTACTTTCATTGCATTTGTTCCATTTTTATTAATACATCCATTTCCTTGGATGTCAATGGGGCAATCTAATAATAGACAGGACCTAACATTTTGTTTTGTACACAACTGCTTTTAAATATGCTACCCCTTCCCTTAAACTTCAAAACTAGTACAACAAAAAAATCTGTCTCCTAGTCTCCTTATGTCTCCACTCATGTAGAAAATACATACAATATTGGTAACTTAAGTCTACATTTATTGCTTTATGTGCTGGCAAAAGCTAAAAGAATTGAGTCCTAAACATCTTTTGCCAAAATACACAGCACATTGTAAACACGTGCAATCACTTCACTAGTAAATTACCTATTGATGTACTTCTTACTACAGAAATAATGTTTGAACTTCTTCAGGAAAGTGACTAGCTTGCTTTCCCTGCACAATATACAAAGAAATTCTTGCAGTGTCTTTAAAGCATTTGCTGTATCTTCTGATCGAGCTGTGTACAAAGAAAACGAAAGCTTTTCTTTGCTGAGAAAAATACTTTAGAGAAGAAAAACCTGTAAGCTTAAACACAGGAGCAAAGTATTCACATGATTCCCAAATTCAGTCTAAGATTTCATGATGTGGCTTTAGGAAGGCATTGCACATTCACTCATGACATCAAGCACACAGAAAAGACTACTTCTTTTTATAAATGACTCTCCTTCAAAGGCTGGGTAATACAGCAGAGACTATGGCAGACTGATGATGTTTGCTACAAAGCAGTTCTTACTTTCACAGTATTCTGCAGATTTTTAACCAGAGAGAATTAACTTGTACCATCACCTTCTTGCTGAGTGAACTCTTCAAGACAAATGACCAAATTGCCCCCAAACATGGGCCAGGGATATACATCTGCTTTCTCTTTTTAACAAGTTCCTCAAAACCACAGGAAGATTACACACAATGAAAATCTGAGTAGACACTCACAGGAATGAAGTCCATAAATGAGGTTTGAGCTTTGGCAATGCTCTAAGGACCAACTCTGAGAATGAAGATGCATTTGTCATCTTTTACACAACACAAAAAAGAAATATGATGAAAGACTAGCAACAAGCTTACTTTAAAATTAGCAAATACATATAAACCATAAAACACTATTTGTACAAGACCCCAAAGCTATTTTGGACGCCAAATGAATTTATAATCCAAGTAGAATTTCCACAAGCTAACTAGCATAAAGAAAACAAGTGCTGCTAGCTTCTAATACTGCAGAAAATGGGAGGCAGGGACAAGTGTACAGGAAGCACCCACACCATGATCCCTGTGGTCTAGGTGCAGTACACATCCCTTCTACTGCTCCAACAGCAGCTGCACTTCAGAACTAGAGTCAGGTGCATAAAAGCACCTGAAGAGTACAAGAAGTAATAAACAGATGCGATCAATTTCCAAGCCAGATGAATTAAATGCAGGGGAGATGTATATTCATTCCCTCTTAACAAATTATTGGGACAGTGAATTCTTCAGAACACAGCACAGGCTCCAAAGACATTCTTCTGTATGGAAACCATGTATCATGCAAAAACTTGTCCAACTAAATAATAGTTATGGTTTCCCCCTTCTTGCCTTCTCCCTTCACTCTAGGTAGGGGCAGAATACATCTCTAGAAAAGTAGCTCTCCCAGGTGCAGAATGTAGCCATTCAACACTTGAATGAAGACGCAATAAGACCATTAAAAAAACCCCAAAGGAACCCCCAAAACAAAAACACTTAATGTAAACTGAAGGTGACCAGACAATAGGAGCAATCAGCTGGATGAGGAAAGTCCTGTTTATGTCATATGTGATACAGAATCTTTTCTCCTTGGAAGCATCTATCAGTGTTCCCAAGGTCTCAGTGACTGGGGAAAGGGCTCAGCTCCCTGGAGGAGCATCTCAGTTCCACCAAGAACTGCAAATGCTAACTTAGCATAAGAGTCACAGCCATTCAAACAAACGAGCTGATCCCACCCACATGCCTATTTTTAAAAGCATATACATGCACTCCAAGCCCTAGGAAAGAGTATGAACCACACCATCTCCAGGTACTCAGTATCTGCAAATATCCAGCTCTGTGGATTTTCCAGGTCTCCTGTGCCTTGCCTATGAAGTAACCTTCACAGTTCTATTCCTTTGTGATTTTCTTGTTTCCTCTTAAGTCCCTGTATAAGTCCTGCAATAGCATCTTGCTTTAAATACAAATTAAGCTGCAGCTTTATCCAACAGAATGAATGTGAGTTGATGTTACATGTGCCATACTGTGAACTTGCCACATCAAATGAATGCTCGTTATTTGCTGAACACGTGCTTTTTTCTTTGTTTTTATAATCATGGGATACTCAAGAGTTGCCAGTACTCAAAAGGAGTCATATAAACTGATTTCTTCAGCATCCTGTTCTATGAAAAAAATTGCCCAAAAGTAGACCTGGCAATTCCTCACTTCTGGTTGCATCCCCCCTTACATCTCTGGTTTCATCTCTTAACAGTGGACAGAAAGGAAAAGCTTGTATGCGCTTCTGTAGAATCCAAGTATTTGTTTTCTTGCTGGTGGTCTGTTTCTTGGTATCTGAACTTGAAGTCTGGATACATGTGAAATGATTGCATTGTACTTCTGGGGGCAGGGGGTGATTTCAGCTGGAAGTTGAAATAACTTTCGCTCTGTTTCAGAAGCATAAAAAATATTTTGACCCTAAAGAGGGCATGTTGAATGTGAGGTAATTTAGATGATTAAACCCAAGCTGTAGCCTTTACATTAGGAAATATTTCCTAAACCATCAAATCCTCTTTCCCTCAAGAGGAAAATATTGAGTAGTATTCAATTAGGACACTGTTGTATCTGAATAAAAGAAGCATGTATTCATGCTAGAACCTGATACTAGTAAGAGAAACAAGACACAGGATAACTCGCCAGGAATGATGGAAGGCACCAAGGGCCAAACATTTGTATGTCAGCACCCTGCAAAGGTCTTCCAGCCTCATGCAGCCCAGGAATTATTAGTGTCACACACACAGTGGCTCTAAGGTTGGGACTTTTCCTCAATGAGTTATTTTCAGGGAACAAAACCTCAACTTTGAACAGCAACTTCTGAACGACGATCACTTATGCAGGTAACCACTTGCCATCTTAAAATGATCTGAAGACCCAACATTACAGCAGTGAAAATGGACTGGCTGCTATTTCTGGGGATTAAGCAAGATGAAAAGAAAAGCTTTGGGTTAAAGACATTAACTGTATTTATAATTTACCTGGAAAACACATAGTTTACTAAGGGTAGAGAGTCTGACATGTAAATTCTGGGTGTCTTTCTCCACAAGTGGTTGGATATGGTTGCATGAAGTGGTACATTCTCTATTGTTAAAATTGAGTGACTGAGACAGAACCCAATGTAAAGTGGTTTAAAATTTCTCCTAATATTTGAGCAGTGCAACTATAATAACAAGCTTTTCCCCCCACCTTTCAACTTTCAGAGCTAAAATCCCCAAACAGTGAAGGCTACTTCTGACATCCTCTTTCCCCTCATATAGTCATCCAAACTATAAACAAATGTTCCCTTGCCTGCCATACGGACTTGTCTACACTAGGAAGTTACAGTGGTTTAACTGCGATGTGATTGTAAATCCACTTAAATTGGTTCCAAATGTTCTGTGAATGCTCTAAGCCCGATTTAAACTGATATGATAGCCCAGATAGTTTGTTCCACAGATTTAAAGCCTGCATTTAAAATTTAATTGATTTTTGTGCTGCAGTATGGAAGACAAACTTAAATGAAAAATCAAGTCTGTTGTGATACTCTATTTAGAGTTGAAATGACTCTTCCTGAGAAAATGTTCCTGAGAGACTGGAGGCTGGGAGAGTCCTATGCAATACAAGGCTGGCTTACTTTGTTCAATTCTAGGTGGGTCTCTGGTGTCTTTTGAGGAAGCAATAGCTATGCTGTGTTTTTCAGTCCTTCCAGAGAGCTGACTGCCAGTCTCATAGACTTGTGTCTAACAAGTCTAACAGGCTTGTGTCCACACTGCCCAGTGTCAGCAACCTGGAGGAATAGCAGGTTGACTGTCTTGTGGCCTTTGTGTGCTTGTGCTGAGTAGGCCAACAGTGTGGAGTTTTTTTACAAAACTTAAAAGGGCTGGAAAGAATGAGGTTTTTGTTTGTAGCATTAGTGAGGTCTCGTGTTGTGGATAGAGGGCAAGATAAGAGGGTATTTGAGGGTACTAAGCCTACCAACATGATTTAAAGGCCTACACATATTGAGGGTGACAGTTCTCAGACTAGCTGTGGGCCATATGTAGCGAAAAACATTTCATACCTTAAATGCTTTTGCCCGTAGATAATCTTTCTTATGTTTAGATTAAAAGACTACTTCTCTTACCTCTTAGCACCATTGTTTAGCAAAAATATTTTTCCCCCATCCTGGCCCCAAAAGATTTGGGATACCACTCTATTTCACATATATTGGTTATCAGCCCTATTTTCTAGGTAGAGTTGACAAAAATCTTTTGTTACACCAAAGTATTTCATATTGCCAACTAATCACCTTTTTGACATGTTGAAATTTGTGGAGGCAATCCCTCAACTTTGACTCACTGGTGTCCTGTTCATAATGTTCTTTTCCTGTCTTAGCCAGGTAGTAATAAACCATTGCACTATCAACTGCTGCACTACCTTCTGCTTCATGTAAAGGCTTGCACTTGAGCCCAGTGTTTTGAACCCACCTAAAACTCACAGTCACAAGTTCTGGGCTGCCCCCAGAAGTACAGTGCAATCATTTCACATGTATCCAGACTTCAAGTTCAGATACCAAGAAACAGACCACCAGCAAGAAAACGTGGACTTGGATTCCATAGAAGCGCATACAAGCTTTTTCCCTTTTGTCCACTGTCAGAGACACAACCAGACATGTAAGGCAAGATGCAACCAGAAGTGAGGAATTGCCAGGTCTACTTTTGGGCAAATTTTCATAGAACACGGTGCTTCTCGGAAAAAAAGTTTATATGACTCCTTTTGAGTACTGGCAACTCTGAGTGTCCCATAATTATAAAAACGAAGAACAAAGCACGTGTTCAGCAAATAAAGAGCATTCATTTGATATGGCAAGTTCACAGTATGGCACATGTAACACCAACTCACATTCATTCTTTTGGATAAACCTGCAGCTCAAATAATATTTAACACAAGACACTGTACTCAAAACTGCTGTGTCAGATTTCCCCCAAAGAACAACAAAAGAAGAAAGAGAATATTGGTAGTTATAGGTTTTAACTGCACACAGTGTTAAGGTCTCTCACATAAGATGTAGCACACAAACCTCAGAAAAGTTCTTTTTCATTTGTATGGACATTTTAAAACCTTTCAAGTTTACTTCTAATACAGCAAAATTATTCTTCTCAACACAGCACTAGATTTAGAATTATAACCAACAATTTCAATGTTTTATAAAGCAGAACTTACTTATCGTGAAGTAAATCCACTGCCACAAAAGAATTTGTACTTTGGCTAATTAAAAAAAAAAAAAAACAAACACAAAAACCAACATACAAAAGTACATCACAAAAGCACACTGCAAGCTATTTCTCACAACTGAAAGGTCTCCTTCTTACCACAGCCATTACAGACATACTTTACTTAGCCTGCTCTGCATGCTTTACCATCAACATGACAGAGAGGTTACAAACAAATTATAAAGATTCCAGTGTTCCAAAAAGCCACCAAAGACAGTTGTATCATAGCAAAGCAAGTAACTCACCTTTTCACAACTACATTTTTAGCAATTCCTTCCATACCTTATACCAGATTAAGACAAAACAAAACCTTTGATAAACTGGTAACACTTACCTAGTTGACACTACAGTATAGCAATATGATCAAGTTACTTATCTTTATGGAAATCTTAAAGTAACCTTTTAGCTACACACAGCTTACTTGTTGGCATTTGAAGGCAAAACCAAACCTTGCTCATGAAGACCTTTGTCTAGGAAGTAGTTAATTAGATCATCTTCCTCACTATTAAGAATATTTTTTAATATTAAGGTTTGAAGGTTCTAAAAAGTGTTACTAAGATTACTATCTTCCTGTCGGCATCAAAATACAAAAGACAGGGAAACAGCAGGGTTTGCACCTCAGAAAAGATGTGTTTTTTTCCAATCCTGGCACCTGGACTCTATAGAAATTCACCTGAGAATAAAGGAACCAGCAAAGAGAAAGCACTTTCTCTATTCTACAAAAATTAGGATCCAAACATTCAGATGGGTACCCTGTGAGAATTTCTGAGAAAAATTAAAAAAAAAATTTGAAAAGTACAAGGGGAAAAATGTTAAAATACTTAAAAAGGAAAAGAGCCTTGTGCTTAGCAGTGGTTGCTGCTGAGAGTGAAGTGTGAACAGAAGCTTTTGGCTTTTTTTTTTTCCCTTTGTTTTTTAAGTAAAGCCGACTCATAAGCCTTCTGCAAAGAGTTCTATAGTTGAATAATTTAGCCCATGGATGATGCTTTATTAATGGCATGCTTCAGACGTTATCACCGGAAAACTGGATAGAAGCCCAGATGTCTGGTTTAAGACCATTTTTATTTCCTGCATTTTCAAAACATTGCATGGGGCTTTAGCTGCACGATTCAGACAAACTTAATGAGACTCATGCAGCTATGCCTGCATATGTTGCTTTGAAAATAGAGAAGCACTTGGTTTGGGTTCTGCTCTTCTAAAGCTTTCCCTGGAGTGATTTAAAGGTGTTTTTTCCTCTCAGTCTTTTCTCTAAAGGTCTTCTACACTTTACCTCACCATGTCTGACAGATAAAGAGTTGAAACTTTGGACACCTCATTTTTTTGAAGACTTCAGTATTCTGGCCTTGTGTGGTACTGTAAAACCAAACAGCAAACTGCCAGGCAATCAAATTTAGCCCAGTGTGTCACTGTGCTCAATTTAATGGCAATGGGTTACTTCAAATCAGAACAATGCTGTGGGCACTGAGCAGAGTTACAACTTTGTATCAACATATGTCATTTATTAGGATTGATTACTGCTTATTGTAAACCATTTTAATACCCATATATGATCAAACGTAATATAGTTATTCAGGTTCAAATCAAAACTTCAGTATATATATTGTATTACACACCACACATCTCTATTGGAAAGCCATGACGTAAATTGTACATTAAGGAAAAAGAGAACCATACATATGTATAATTTACAAGCCATTTAATAAAATAATTTTGCTATATTGCTGTTGATAAGCTATAAAAATAATAGTTTTACTGCATTTTCACTTTTTCAAATAGTGGAAAATACAGATTTTATGATTTTCTTTTATTTTCTTTAAGCATGAGTGTTAATCTTCCCCTTTCTGAGTTTATGAATTGGCTGCTAAAGCAAGGGTTTGCCCCAGTCAGCTGGCAGTTGGAAATCTGCCTTCAGGTCCAAAGAGATTAAATCTGATAAAGATTTAGGACTTCACTCTAACCTCTCAATTCTGCAGTGACATTGCAATAGAAGAGTAAAGTGGAATATGAAGACTCACTTTGACATTTTCAGTGCTCATATTTTATAGAAAAAAAGATACAAGACACCATGTAAATACTTAACTTTGCAACAAGTTCTGAGAGAAAGAGAAAGCAACACAAGTGAAATTGCTTCAGGGAAGCCTTTACAAGAAAACACATAAATATTGTGAAGAAATAAGATCACCTGTGGTAGGCCAGCAGGAATAAACTCAGAGAACAAACATCTGCAGCACAAGGCTCTCTTTGCTTCATCTAGGAAAGACTGACATGTACACCAAGAGTAATGATGCATAAGCTACACTTCTGAGCTGTATTCATAACCTGTGTGATAATTACAAAAGCCATGACCCCCTAGAAAACATCCTCCAGAAGTTCAGAGATCCTCCTGATCCTGACCAGTGGTAACATGATAGAGACTATCACAAGCATGACAACAAGCCTGTAGGGTTCACTACCTTCTTGTTGGCTTTAGCTGGAATGATATCTTCAAGTTTCCTGCATTTCCTAAGACCTCCTGCCCCGGGCTCTAGAGAGACTCATTCTTACTAAAAACGCACACACAGTACATCTTGTGTCACCCTAACAACAATCTGTCATGCTTCAGGAATTCCCTAGTTGCCAGTTTTGGATATTGTCGATTATATTCTTTAGCGCACTGAAAAACTATGGAATAAGATCTTTCTATATTCAGGTGCATTAGGCTTTTATATTCTTTATGAAAGAGACTGGGTTCAAGCACATATCCAAAAACAGAGTAGAAAGACAGGCAAACAGCCTTGAGAGATAATTGTCACCAGTGCACAGAAACTTGAAAAAAGTAAGAAATTGCCCCAATTATTTCCCTCCCAATTTAAGTGACTACAGAAAACAAACCATACTGAAGGCCAGTTTTCTGCTGTCTACCAACAAGACAGCCTTTTGACAAAACTGTCTTCCAATATCAAATTGATATAATCTCAAAAACATGCACATTTCCTAGAAAAAAAACCAAAATGCAGTATCTTCAAGCTCTTCCTCACCTTTATATCAGTAATTTATTTAAACTTTATATTACTATGTAAAGAAGGTGTCAGTACAACAGGGAAGTGACCATAAGTGACTTGTTGCTGCAAGAATTGTCATTCTAGGAAAAGTGGAAAGAGCGAGATGGCTGAATCTTTTCACTTTCTTTTCAGCAACACTAAGTTCGAACATTTTATACCACAGAGGCAATTTATTTAGCTGCATCAGATTAATTTTCCTTAGGCTACAGATATAATTTACAAGATTTTATTAATATAATAATTCTTGTTTCAGATTTTGGGAAATAACTACCACAAATTGAAATACTGAAAATATTAATAGCAATATGCTTGTTCCACACTATTCCTTTTAAATTTTCATTAGCAACTAATTTCTTTTAAAGATGAGGAATACTGGGAATTACCAAGTCTGACACACTGCAACTATAGTCCCCTGTTGTACATACAATGGGGATTTCAAAATAGTTTGGGAGCAGGTTTAAGCAAGAGTAATGCAAACATAGAAATAGCTCCTCTTTAGAAATACAAGGACACAAAGAGATATGCGCATCCAAGGGATTCAGTTCAAAATGCTTTTCAGGAAATAGCTGAAACTTACTAATCATTGATAGAATATGCTAAGCTACTAATTCTCAGGTGGAACTGCGCTGGACTTCCAGCTGTTTGAAGCACCAAACAAAGACCTGTAAGTCTGTTTAAATTTTGGTACTACTACCACTACAACTTGCTTGGTTTTTTTCCCCCTGCTCCTCTTCCCCAATATAGTGAAACAGTTGTGACTGACAACTTTTATAAAGGTACCTTTCTGCTTTACAGCAGACATTAAACATTTGCATGGCTGGTAAAGCAAGACACCTTCAGGTGGTGCACACACAAACATGCATATTCAGTTCAGAAGGAAGCCTTTTATGATTTGGAAGGAAAAAAACGTATGACTGTGACAGAACAACGTGTATATTTCTATGACAATGCTTTAAACCTCCAACTCTCTGATGTAGTTGCCATCAGTCTCAGAGGATATAGCAGTGAGCACCTGAACAGTGCTGGTATTACCCCAAATTATTTTTCAGGACTTCCTAGAACAGTTTGGCAAAACTTTCAGGTACTTCAGGACACTGCTGCACGAGCCAGGCACTCAGTGGGGAAAGTGTACAACCCTCAAAATTTACACCAGCTCTGCAAGTGTTAACAAGCAATAGTAAGACTTATTAAATTTTATTTTTGCAGTGTTTATCTCACAAGATTGCTGTCAGTACCAAACTCCACAAGATAAGGTCGGGACAATTTAATATTTGCAATGGAAGCAGGAACTATTTAAATGAAATACGACAGCCATTTTGTAGGATATCATTGTTCATATACCGTTAAGCAGGCAGTCAACTGCCAAAGCTGCTTTTTGAAATGAGATACATACTCACTACAGGAGTATGTGACTGATGCCAGTGGGGGAAATGAAGCCTGGCAGGTGAAGTTCTGTTGGTCCCCATTTATTAGAATTAAATAGTAATTGCCTCTGTTCAAACAGAAGGGAGCAGACATTTGCTGCCCACCAAAGTGGCTTCCAGCTATACCTCCAAATGGAGAAATATGATAATTAAAGTTTTATCTATCTTCACTATTTTTTAACATGACAGCAGATGTAGGAGTACTGCTAGACTTTGTATTATAGAAATGTATGCAGCAGCAACTTTCCTTACAAGTGAGAAACTTAACCATGGGCTCACAACCCCAAGTGGAGTTTATTGTACCCACCACTTGTATCATTTATTGCTGCTTTGGAGCTGTAATAAAAATGTGCAGATTTGCATTTTCATGGAAAGCAATAACAAATTTACTAATGAATCTCAAGATACCAGTGTGGGTAAAGGGAGCACCTGAAACTTCTCATGACACGATTCCCCACTGACACATCAGTAAAACAAGTAGGAAGACAGAATCAGTCAACACAACCCAAACACCCACCCAAGAAACCAGAGTCAGTCACCAACACTCAGATTCTGATGAAGTCAGCTACATGGAGAGTGTCAGGCAATGACCAGGGAATTCTGCTGAGTTTCTCAAGAGGAGAGCTCTTGGGAGAGCGTAATTTACTGATCTGGCAATCTGCTCTATAGGGAAGAGAGTCACACCAAAAAATAAAAAATTGAAATCAAGCTTCTGGGCAGACAGACTTCCATGCTCATGGGTAGTTCTCAGTGAGCATGGTTATCCTAATAGTGAGCAGGCATAAGTCTCAGTCACTAGAAACAATGGATGTACCAGCAGTGTATTTGGGTGCCAAAATCAGCATGCTAAAAGTTGCATTATTCTGTGTGTTATCCTTTTTAAAATGTGAATAAGGTAAAGATTTCATTGCTAAAGACACAACAGTCGTTCTCCTTAGGAAGGGAGGAAAGTTAAATGGGAGAGCTTTGTGCCTATCCAAATGCCACCTCCCCTCCCCCCAACCAAACTGGGCTTTACAAACCCACAGAGACCCTTCACAGACCACCAACACACACTCCCCTTCCTTCACCAAGTCCAAGAAAGGAACGCTTGTCAGGCTTACTTGTAACTTTTTACATTCCCCAAAGTCAAATATGTAAGGATTTCCAATCCTAATCCATATTTTAAAATGTTCCACTTTCATTCTCATGCCTTCCCTACAATGCTTTCTCAGCAGTATCAGTCAGATTGAAGAGAACAGCAATGCTCATGTCTGGCATCCCTTGAAGCACTGTCCTGGTTTTAGGTAACATTGCTGCTTCTTCCCCTAGATTTACTGCTCCTACCCTCTTATTTTAACTCAGCATAAATCAGGGGCTGCTTAAAAAGTAGTAGTAACTGCTTCCAGAAAAATAAAGTCTCCCAGAACTTTCTCTGTTATCATTTTATCACTCCTCCATTGCAGAAACAGCCTGTGCTTCAGCACAAACCAGGTACTCCTTGTTGCCCAGATGGCCTAACACACATTCTTCAAGATTTCCACATACATACAACCCCACAAATCACACACCATAAAATCTAGTAATCGTGCATACATTTTGCTAAAATGACAGTTTCTGATGCATTCTCAGTTTTGAGAGATTACAGCTCCTTTATGCACATCAACAGCATGCAACTGACATAGGGAAAGGTTTTTGTGTTCAGATATGTCTTTGGGATCAACTGCCACTTTTCAACTTCCTTCCCTCCTCTTCCCCAGGTCTGTGTTTGGATTGTCTTTGAGTAAAAGATACCCTGACAGCCCAAAATGGAAAATTGGTACATTTTAAGTTCCCAAGCAGTTGTGCCATGGCAATTACTAGGGATATAACAAAAACCAATTCATGCCCTTCATTTGCACTACCTCTCCAAATTTTTTGTGTTTTCTGCAGATACACATAAGCAAAGGCTCTCACCTTACTAAAATAACATATAAAGTCTGACAAAAGTCTATACCTCTGTCAGAAAAGCTGGTTATTTCTCTTGTCCAAGGGCTCCTGTGTACATCAGGAAGCTCATCAGGCTGAATTCTAACCTTAAAGAGCCCATCCTGCAGCTGTGCAAACACCAATGCCTTGGCAAGGAAGAGAGGAAAGAACACAACCCAGGGGAGACAAGAAGACCAGACTGCCCTTTTTAATGGAAGTGGATGTTCATGTTGGATTAAATCACAGCCCAGTTGTGGATTCAAGTGACAGCCCAGTGACAGGTACAGCAACATCCATGACACAGCAGGAGGGACTGGGACTTCCTAAGGGAAGTGGCACCTTAGAGGTGAGCACTGTGCAAAGCTTCCAGTAGAGAAAGCTGCTGGACCCACTGCAAGAACACAGCGTGGTGCCACCAATACAGACTGCAGCAAACAAACAATGACTAACAATGCCACTATAGAATCCACAGCTTGAAATTGCCTAGCTATCATGCGTTTACATATTCAACAACAGTAAACAAAAGAAAAACAGGAAAAAGTGAAGCAACTCAACAGTCTATCCCTATACTATCCATGAATCAGGACATATTAATGGGCATAAACACATTTCCAAGTATGTCATTTTTAAAGCTAATGAATACAAGCTGACACAAAGCTGAGTGTCACATCACTTTGCTGCTCCAGACACCTGTCATTCCTTGGCAACAAAGGGGAGAAAAGGTCAAGACACTGTCAGCAAAATGAAAAGGGAGACTCACTTTTCTACCAAAATTGAACTTGACAGGGACCATCATCACAAATAATGCTGAGAGGTTCAGGTGTTACTGACCACTGAAGGTTGAAGCTTATGCTGCTATTGAGCTGTCTATGTATTTTAGTCAATTACCACTAAAAAATCAATCTGCATTGTCAATTACTAGCAAAGAGAGCCTTATTTGGGGTTGGATGAGAAAACACAGTATTGGATTTCTTCTTCTAACATACAGTATTTATGCAGTTCATAATGTATACTTTTTTTGAAACTCTGCAGAAGCTAGATACAGCTAAGGATAATATATTCCATCTCCTCCCTTTCCAAATGCATTCATGCAAAAGCAATTAAGGAAAGAAATCCAGCAAGAAGAAAGAAAGCAAAATAATCTTGTCACGTTTAAAAGCTGGCAGACCAAGTTTTGACCTTCTTTACTCTTCTGACAGCAGAAAGCCACCAGTGGTTCTTCATAGCTTTGTCTTGATGCAACAGAAATAAATTGTAACATACACCCAAACATGCATCAAGAAGGCTTAGCTCTTCTTTTGCCACAGAATGGGCCCCTCTGCCTTTTGGGGTATAGTTTTGGGGTTTTAGCTTAAGCCCAAGATTACTGACATTTATATTCCACATTTATGTATACCCACAAACATGCATTAAGAAAACGGTTGTCTCAGTCTTTAAGTATTAATCTCCTCTCCCTTGTCTAACACAGATCTCATTACAGTGGGCTGCAAATCCTGGCTCAAAAAACCAAAAAACCCCACTGAATAAAGGATGCCTTTATTTCACAGCAGTTACACTGAAATTGCAATAGATCATGAAAGGAATCAGGTTCAAAATAGTGAGGAAGAGGAGAAGTGACAAGACAACATTATGAATTATCAATGGAATATCAGGGGCAGGAGCTACAACTAATTTTTGACACCTCAGTAAAGAAAACTGGATAATTCAAAAGTAATACTATCAGTAAATGGTGTGATTTGCTATTTCGAGTGTATTTTAACATGTTCTAAATGATTTTGTTGAAAAGAGATAGAGGAGATGTAAGGAGTTACAAAAAACAATTACTTCCTAGAGCACAGAAATAACCAGAAGCACTCACAGCTATCTGCAAGGACCCAACATCTCAGTACAGAGGGGAAAGATAACGTGTTTTAGACAGGTTACTCAAAGCTTTCACTCCTGCTGTGGGCTGTCACACAGGCCAATGCCTCCCAATGCCTATTCAGTTAAGTGACACAGGATCCCCACACTGGAAGGGAGACTCCCAAGAGCACTGAGTGACAACACCTTGTTTTAATGCCCCTAGCCACAGAGCTCTCTCTTCTGACATGGCATATACCCCTTGGGTCAAATAAAGTCAAACCACTGAACTGGTTTTACTGGAGAAGAGGCTGTAAAAGCACATTTGAAAGCACCACCTGTGCTGCTCCAGATTTACTCTGCATACTGATCATGGGAGACATAGTATAGTTTTTACCTCTGACCCTGCTACAGTAAAAAAAATTCATTCAAGACTGTGAACTTGGGCAAACAAACACTCCAAAGCTATACTCTAGATTTTTTTCTTTGACAAACTGAGATACATTTTATTTTAAATCCTTCATATGTGTTTAAACTAGGTTACAGATGCCTTTTATGCATCCCAAGATAAAACAATCTCTAGTGGTTAATTAGTGATACTGGATAGAGGTATTTTTATCATTAGTGCTCATCCAAGTAAAATGGCAAAATTATTTGCTAGCAGCATTTAAAAATGGAATCTGTATTCAGTTAAATTTGCTCTCTGCCCTAACTTCTTTGGGTCATGAGCATATAAACCCAAGAAACCTCAAAATAATCAGAACCAGCTCAGTTCATGATACATATACTGGAAAGAAATTCTATACTCCAATAATTTGGTGACCCTACACTCCTGAGTGAGCATTCAGAAAGATTTTGGAGCTGTCTATGAAGTGGTATTAAGACACCAGGAGTTATTAATTGATTGATTGCATGCATCTGTACTACAAGGACTCCCTAGAAAATCTGATCTTTAGAAACCTACTCCAGCAGCGCCTCCAAAGATGCCAGAAAAATGCCCTTATTAACAATTAGAAAGGAAAAGTTGCCAATAAGACTGCTGTTGGTGCTCAGGTAAAATTAGCTTTTTTGCTTAACTTGCCAAGAACAAAGAGGCAAAGTATGAGCAAAATGCTTCAAGATGATAAAACTGAACACAAAACAGAACATTTCAGTGTTTTGACCAAGTCTCTTACACTCAAAAAATCCCAAGCTGTAGCTGGACCTTACTGCTGGCAAGCAGCTGGCAGCCAGACAGACTTGAGTCCAGGCAAGGGAAATGCAGCCCACACAGACAAGCACTTCTTGGGCTCACACAACAACATTCTAGCACATGGCTTGAAACAAATAAACTCATTTTATTTCTAAACAACCTTCCAGAAAGTAGAAAATGTAAAAACAATTCAGTCACTTCAGTGAGACTGCTCACAGGCTAGCCACCATGCATTTCCAAAAGTGGGCTCCAAGCTGAATCCCACACTGTGAAATTGCACAAAAGCATGACTTGTGAACCAGTATTGTACTTTGTTTGCAGCATTTCCAAACCCTCTGTCACTCTGAAAACTGTTTTACAGAGAGCTATGCAAAAAGAACTGCAGCAACTTCCTTTTCACACCTAGGCTAAGCAGTGTTTTTAAATACCAGGATAACATCTGAGTTTAACTGCAGCAAATACAGCTAATTAAGTAGAAGTAATTCTGCTTTTCTCTCACCTGGCAGACTGAAACCTTCCAAGTATTTAAGTAACAGAACACACACACACTTACATGGCCATTTTAATGCCAGTGCCTCAAAGCTAAACAGGAGAATTAGACTCACTGTTCAAAACTGTCAGCAGTCACTGGCACCAGAGCAAGTCCTCCTCAGCCTCCTTCCTAAGCACTGTGTATTACCATTCTCAAAACCACTAATCTCTCTGGTGACCAGCGACAGGACCCCAGGGAATGGCATGGAACTGTCCCAGGGGATGTGTAGGTAGGACATCAGGAAAAGGTTCTTCACCCAGAGGGTGGCTGGGCACTGGCACAGGCTCCCTAGGGAAGTGAGCACAGGACCAGCCTGACAGAGCTCAAAAAGTGTTTGGACAATGCTCCCAGGCACATGGTGTGACTCTCTTGGGGATATTCTACGCAGGGCCAGGAGATGGACTTTGATGGTCCCTGAGGGTTCCTTCCAACTCAGCTTATTCTATGAAAGGCAAGTAAATTGCTATAGAAATTTATTTTGAAGATTGCTATTTAGAGCAATGAGGTACAGGTAGAAATGGAGAAATCTCACATCTTCAGCATGACAGACCCATGACTTATCTATCAAAAAGAAAAACAGACAAAAAACCCTGCTCCACATGTACAATATGCATAGGACCTTACTTGCTCTCAGTTCTTCCCTATTCCCGTGCAGATGACAAATGTCTCTACTAAAGGAAGTATATTTATAGGGGTATAGGCCAGAAAGAAAACCAGCACAGGCCCAAAGGATATACTTGTGAATAGAAGTATTACCATATATGCATTGATGTGTCTGTCGTGTTGGGTTTTTAAAAAATACCCTCAAAATCATGCCTTCAGTGCAGAACAGCATTGCTAAACTCGGCATTCAAGTGCTAAGCACAAGTAATTCCATTATAAGGTTTATCTACACTTTCAGCACCAACACAACTTTGAAATTTAGCCTTCTCTGTATGAACAAGTAATGTCATGTGCACTGAATTAGCCTAGATGAAATTTTTTTTTATTAGAAAAATATTTTTATTAAAACAACGGGTTATCCAATACTGAGTCAGAGCAGTCAATGTTTTTCAATTCCATGCTCAAGGCCATAAGAGGAGTTACATTTTATGTGAGAACTTTGAGCTTTTGGAAAGAAAGTTGGGCTGAAAAGATCAACAATGAACTCTTGAATTTCAAAGCTGGTTTTGTGATGAAAAAAACCTAGGCTTGGATTTTCCTAACTTTCATTATATAGGTTTATCTTCTCTAGTAAAAGCTTCTTCATATTAGGCTATCTCTCTTCTAAACTTGAACTTGTATTTTTATTGGTGACATAGTTAAAGTGAAAAAATATTTACTGATTAAAGGATTCTAGCTTCGAAGAACACACTGTTCAGGAGATGACTAAATGTTTCTCATTGAATGGCCTCAAACTTTGAGAACAACATTATCATTGCTTTGGTATAAGCCCACCAAATTATGAATTTAAGATTTTTCACACCAAATTAAGCATACATTTTTACCAAGGCGGGGGGGAAGAATCACTGTGCTGTTCATATTCCTCTTACATAAATGTACACAAAAAAATTGATCCAGGCACTCAACATACTCTGTGTCCAATAAAATATCAGAGTAGATATCTCCTATTGCAGTGTGTACTGAATCTGATGGGTGTTTCATCTAGAGATTTTGAGACCATGCAAAGGAACCTGATTTATCACTGATAATATCTGGAATGTTAAAAAATTACAGGTTCTGTTGGCTGCAGGGTGTAATCAAGGCAGTGCCCATAAATTCAGAGCAATGCTGATAGTGTTCATCATGCTTGGGGAAAAAAAATCAAACTCAGCTGTTACATAGCTGGGCCAATTTGGTTTTGTGGCAAGATGGACTGTTCTCTCATGATTCACAGTGCAGTGCATAGCACTCCAAAAAGAAAGGAAAATTAGCACGGGTTTATCTTCATGACTGACTCCTTGGAAACATTTGGGATTAACATGCTCCAGTAAATAAACCAGGTACTACAAAGAATTCAGATATATTTTTAGGAACAAAAAGCAAAGTACTATCTGGACAATTTTGGATTAGGTTGGAAACCCATATTTTACAATATTCCAAGAACTTTGGCGGGCTCCTTGTAGAATCTGTTTCCTGTAACTATTGCTACTAAAAAATGCTTTCTTGAATTGGAGCCTGCAATCAGCTTTTTTGGTGGGCAGAGGATAGTATTCTGTGTTGCCCTAGGTCTTTTCCATGTTAAATCTGTGTACAAGGCTGATGGACAGTGCAAGAGAAAAATAAGCACATATGTAAGACCTGTTTTTCCACAAATTATAGAAATAAAATGCTGAGTTTCGTTCCTCACACTGTGTTTATTCCTGTGTTTTTTATGTCTTCCATATTCTGTACTATATCCTCCATAAATATTCTGCACTTAAACTGATCAACATAACCCGAGCTGAGAGGTAAAGTTTCTCTTTCTGGATAGGATTTGGTTACCTTAAAACAGACCTCTCAGTACTGCTGCTTTAGACAGGTTTGTCACAGGTCCTGTGGCATACATGCCAGTCCCATACTGCTCTCCATGAGCTCAGAGCATCCACAAAGGTTATCTACATGGACACTACAGACATTTCTCTCAGGCACCTAATTTAAACCTGATACCAGTCTTAAGGCACTGAATCCAACCTTTTTGTCTACCTGAAAGCACCCATCTACAAAGAGTAAGTTACATATTCAGGATATGTATGCATTTGTGAGAATCCAAATCTAGATTCCCAAATGATACAAAATCAAAGTCACACACACACATTCCTCCTTTGCTTCACCATGATAAGAGCATTGTGCTAAGCTTACCACACCAACTGAGTATAACCACAGAAGTAATGATTATTAAATGCCTACTGGCATTTGAAGTATTTGAACAGGCAACTGAATAATTTGATTAAGAAGACAAGAGAGCTAGCTACCTTCATTCTTGTTATCCTTGTTAGAAAGTTTTGCAACCATATATTCTTATCCTTAATTTAACACTGCAGGAAAAGACTGCTCTTATTTTTTTAGAAAGTTGCTTTATATGACAACAGTTACAGCACTTCAGTCCTCAACTCACTGCAAAAATGCCCATGCTTAAGGTTTTCTATTGCCTGGCTGTAACTTAAGAATGGCAAAGTCAATTGGAAACAGAAAGCACAGAGATGTAGGTAAAAGTCAGATCATATAAATCAGGGATAAGCACACAGAAGCATTGTAGCTGTATATTTTTAGTACCATAACAGATACACTCATTTCTGCCTACCATTTGGAGAAAAGAGTTGAAATTCCCATCCCTGCTTTCCATATTTTTTAAAATACCTGTTGTGTTTGATGGAAAAGCAAGAAAACAGGAAAAACAAATGCAAGGTCTCATTAAGCAACACTTGATATGTGCTTTGGCAGCCTGAGCTATCAGCTCGTCTGAAGTGGGGACCACTAAGAGTGCACTTAACAGCTCTCATTGCCAGACCTTGCTGACTCACAAAATCACCTGTTTAAAAGCACGTTTATCTAGGTATTGTGTTTGCTCAGAGCTTTTGAAACTTAGAAATTCAGCTCTAGAATAAAAATTATGATCTTAGTGGTTTGTTGTTCAATATGTTTATCTTGTTTGTTTAACACCGCTCAGATATTAGACTACAGCAGCTACAAAGAAACAGCTTTCTAATGTAGGCTTACAATTTATTTCTGGATTCTTAAAGTAGAAATTAAAATTATGCAGCAACCAAGGTACGTACATTATGCTCTCCCCTTCCCACTTGCCATTCATTTCTCTGTCATGGCCCTACACTGCCAGACTTGACACGGGAGCCATCTACTCCCACCCCTGACTCATTCTGCAATATAATACAAAAGTGCTTCATACTAAGTATGTTTCAAAAAACCCACATGTTCCAGTGAAGAACTGAGCACATTTTTCCTGCACACTGAGTTGGCCTGAAAGCTATCTTCCATGCTACTGTTTCCACAGAACCGTTCCCAAAGGCCTTGAACTCTTACCTGATATTTCTGATACCACCTTTGCTCTTGCTGCGTTTCTACTTCTCCAAGCATGACATGAAAGCAACATTCCTGTATTCTTTTACATTTGAAATCAGCTATATTTCAAAGCTCTGATGTCAACAGGACAACTTTATATCATCTCCAGTTAAATATATCTGCTCAACAGATGTGAAACACATCTTCTGTTTCACTACTCAGTTTGAAGCCAGCTACATAAGCAATTGAACTAAATGGTATTTTTTGAGTATGCCCAGCTACTTGTTTGTCAAACCTTTAACAGCTGAAACCCTGACACCAGTCTTCTGCCTCAGGATGATGCTGAATGGTTGGCTTTCCTTAGAAACAGATTTAGTGCACAGTGTTAGTACATGCAGATATGGGAAATACAGGAATGGACACCAAAGAGAGGGCTTTATATTTGCATTTCATCCCTACGGCCATCTTGGTAGTTTTCCAAGCAGATTCCCCTGCTCCTCTTAGGACACACCCAGCATGGATAGTCAAGGATGGGGAAGAAGCGGCAATTAATCTACCAACCAGCTCCATGGATTGAAAGGTTAGATTCTGCACCCCATTTGATAGGTGAGTCCATAAGTAAGAGAACCTCAACTTCATACCCTGAAACAGCTTGGCAACAGTGATATACAAGGGTTCAGGAATTGGGCTAAGAATCACACCCAAAGGACTTGAATTTCCAGGATCTGCTTTCTTTGTGCTTTTTAGTTATACTTCACTTAGTTTTGTATTTTCAAAAATTAAGGGGAGAAATCAAGAGAATGGCAGGGGGACCATGATGAAGAAATGATAGAGACCAGGCTAGACAAAGAAGAGGAACATAGAGTTTCCAGTTGTTAAGCCACGACAAAATCTTTTCAGTTTTCACTAAACTTTTGATGACTTAAAATTCACCTCTTGAAAAATACTAGGAGGGCACTTTCAAGAGAGAGGGAAAATACATTCTCAAGCTCCATTGCCCCTGCAATCACTAAACCACAAGGCCTCCTGTCTGCTGTACCACCTCTCTAGCTGCATGGAACTATCTCAATATGGGCACACATTTTATTCATCAAAGCAGCTGAAAAGAGTTCCTGGGCCCCTGTCTCTCCACAAAGAATCAGCCATTGCAGAAAGGTAAGCACCAGCCTTAAGCCCACAGCACCTCTTAGGAATAAAACCCATGATGACAATTACTTAAGTATACTTTTCACAAAACCCCAAATTGCATATTTCAACCTAGAACCTGAAAAAAGCTGGTAAATTTAATGTTTCAGGGATGCAACACTTTGGATCCGCCAGGTTTAAGTGTACATAACTGGTGTCAAGATGAACTTCTAATGTATGAGGAGTTTTAGCATGACAACATTAGGATGCTAGAAAAACAGATGGCAATATGCTTTTCTCAAGCATTTACCATTGTTCAATTAAATTAAATCTTAATGCCTTAACTTGTATGCCTCTGCAAGATCTTTCCAGATGTTCTGCGTGCCAAGCTGGACCACCACCTTTTTCTTCCCCATGGTATTTGCAAAGTATCAGGGAATAAAAGTTATGATAGCCCCAGTGCCTCTCTGCTGCAAAAGCCATTTATATAAGGCTTACTACATCTATTCCTCAGGTGTTAAAACTCCACTGAAATAAAACAGATACAGTAACAAAGGCAGAACTGGCAGTCATATTCATGATGTGCTTTTTCATTCAATTGTATAAATATTTACTTAGTACAATCCTTCTGAAGATACTTACAAAGTAGCTCAAGTTCAAATCCCTGTTTCATTACAATAGGATATTCCCCATACACCACATATTCAAGCAGAAAGTATGGGTAAATATTAAACTTGTCCAGAGCACCAGGAAACAATGAGGAACACACCACAGACATAAGCAACAGTGCAGGCATTTAACTACCAGCCTCTCAGGTTGAAGGATTTATTCCCTCATGGAGCATCTCTTTCATGAGCATCATTTCATACCACAAACTGATCAACACTGCCAAGCCTCACAGCACATACACAAAACAACCTCTCTTTCTTTGTGTAAAGCTAAGGAGGGAATTAAAGATCTCTTCTCTCTACCCTGTATCCCTAGGATACCAGAACTCTTGGTGTCTCTTGGGTTTCCATACAATTTGGCTATTTTAAACAGTTTTGGAGGGGAGATTCCTTAAGGCTTCTAGTAAAGGAAGATCAACAGGGAAAACCAAATTGAGCTCTTCCCATTGCTGCAGGAGAACAGGATTATTTCTGTCACTTCATCTCCTTTAAAGCCTTAAACTTGTTCCCAACTTCTATGCAACACAAGCAAAGAGAGGTAACTGAAGTGCAGAGCTGCATCTTGTAAGACATTTTTCAGTGCTCAGGTGTTATTGGAACGGATTGCTTCTCAGTCATGGACATGAGGAGACACAAAAGCTCATTTGTCTCAGGACAGCATGAAAAAAGAACTGAACACTGCCTAAGACAGTGAAGAGAACTCCTGACCTCATTCTCAGAGCAGACTTGGATTTTATGTATCATGTAGAGATATCTGGTGAATAAAATTCTACCCTAGGGTAAAATAACTGAGCTACCTCAGGATGGGGGTCCCAGAGAACTTCACTATTACTCAACTCCTTGCACAGCCGCTTATATGGGAAAGTATAGCTTTTATACAACATTTGATGCAGAACTTAATTTGTCAGACTACGGCAAGAAAAACAAAGACACGTGGTGCTGTAATAAGCTAGAAGCAGGACTTCCAAAACTAATTTTCAAATAGAGAAAAGAATCCTAGAAGAAGAGCATGAAGCTATTAAGCATTTTCTGAAAAGTTCAGGCAAAACCCCAGTAACAGACAGCCATGCTCAGTAAGGAATACACCAGAAGAGTTCTTTTTAAAGCTATTTATATTTTCTTTGCACAAATATTGTTATTATCTCCAACAGCATGTAAAAACCTTTACTAAAAACATGATGTGTAGGATAACTCTCTTGCAGTAGACTAATGAGTGTTGAAATTTGAACAGATAACAGTTAATTCAGAAATAGAACAGGAAAAGTGGACAACTTAGTGGACAATATCTGTTCTATAACATCATACACAGACAATGATCAAACCCTGCTGGAGTCAGGAATACTGACCACACTGATCATTATATTACTTACTGAATAGCAAAATATTACTCACCCACTATCTCCTCTAATTGATATAACTACCTGCCTAATTATAAATGTTGCAATTTTCTGTTAACCTCATTCATTGCTGCTCAGCTGTACAAAGAAATAGAAAATCTAATCTATATGCACATGTATCAATAAAACTGATGAACACTGTGGAAATTGCTGTACCAAGTCATCACTTGATACTCAGCTGATCAAAACACTGACTTCAAGTTCCTTGAGTATTTCTAGCTAGGCAAAAGCATATTATAAAATTCCCTTCCTGATACATCTTAAATTCAAGACTATATTCTGCAGTGTGAGAACTACACTCCTATCTTAAGCATGCTGAATTGGAATGGTAGTAACAGTATTCAGCCCTCTTTAAAAACCAGTTTCAGTATTTGACATCTTCCAGCAAATTATTTTCAAAACACATTAATGTTTTAATTATTAAATCAAATAACCTGATTCATTTTGTAAATGAACATCATTTGCAAAATTATGTCATCGCTTTCCTAAAAACAAAGCAAACTAATTTCAGTTCCAGCTAATCTATGGTCTTTGTAACTTGAAAGCTACAGCTATAGTTATGAATAGCTATTTGTTTATCTATTAAATGCACTTTTGATTTACATTTAGCTCCCAAATTCCAGTTTTTATAAATATAAGCACTAATTGAAATTTTCCATGAATACAAAGATGCTTTCAATAAGAGTGTTTGCAGAGAAGGAATGAACTTTGTCTCTGACATCTCATATCCAAAGCTTTACAGTACTGAAAACCTTTGGTCTTCCTTTACAAACATTAAAAGATTCAAGTGAACTGATTTGAGGAGAAAAACTGAATTTTAAATTGTTAAACATGGAAACAAAATTGCAGTCCTTCTTGTTCAATCCATTTGGGTGAGCTTTTCTAGTTACAAGAGATGATTTAAGGAATGAGCACTGGTAAGACCCATCCATTTAGTTTCTCTTACCTCGATAATATACAAAACCACATTTTTGTAGAAGCAGTACAGTATGCATTTGGTAACTCGATTGTAACTCCAAGCGCCGTGGACCAACAATAGCTTCTCCAAATAGGAAAACTGAAAGACAGAAAAGAAGTATTTACATATATGAAGAATTGCTAAAAAAAAAGGTTGAAAGCAAACACATGTCTTCAAGGAAAAAAAAAATCCTCAAATCAGCCCTGGAAGCAGTTGAAGTGCTATATTTAAACAACTAAACTGAAGATATATGCAAAAACCAATTCTTAAAATACTGAAAGCTAAAATCTTTTCTGTAGCAAAACTTCTGAAGGTTCTAAAAAGTGGTTTTAAATGGCAAAAAGTCTTCAATTGTTATTACCATTCTGATGGTAAAATCAATGTTTGAGGGCTTACGAGGTTCAGAATCTCCTTTCCCTCTGTAAAATGAACAGCCTAATATACAAAACTGTCTTGAGCTCATACAAAATACACAAGAGGGGAACGAAAGTGGAAAAATAGATGCATTTATAGAGAATAGATAATTACATTAACATTTTCTGCCCCCAAAATGCATGTGATTGTGTGATATATAAAATATTGTATAAAGCAAGGTGCATTTGCCAAAAAGGGTAAGTAAACTAATCTTATATAATTGCATACATTTTAATGCTAGTTTGAACCCCAGATGGAGCTCAAATTCTGAACTTTTGAAAATGGACTTTTATGGAGTCAGTGTTGTAATCCAGACTGGGAAATGCATAATTTTCTTGTCTTGGCTTTGTTAGCGAACCTTTTTATGACCTGCAGCTTTCCTCTTTTGCCCACCGCTCAAAGGGATGACTGTGTTTACTGTTTACATCTATGTACCTGAAGGGATCTTGGACACTAAGGTAATTATTTGCTTTGCTTCCTTTTCCACAAAGTGACTTGACAGGAAAACCCTGACTTCTAAATTTAGATTCCAGATAATTTATTTTAACCAAAATTTATCTGAAATTGAAAGCTACCGTAATGAGTTAGGGCTGTTGTGAGGCAGCTCTGCTCCCGCGCTTTCCAGTAATGAAATCACTGAACCACAAATCCTGTAAGGACAGCCTCACTCCCATGCATCAGCAACTCAGATTTGTTAGGATATGCCAGGAGAGAAGGAGAGAAAACAAAAGTGAACCAGGCTTCACTGTTCTCGGCTTAACTTGAGCTAGAGCTGTAACTGGGACACTCCCAAGGGAGTAGCTGACCTGTTAGACCCCTAAATGCCTCCAGTTAATTTGCAGGAGAGCTACAACTTTCCTCATCAAAATCACTAACAAAACACCACCAAGGTGATGGGAAACCTGCCACAATATCCTTACAAGCCATCCCAAAGCTCCTGTGGAGAACAGTCAGAAACAGCCTGTGAAACTCTCCCTGCTGAATCTAGCAAGTGACCATCTTGGATGTGGTCTTCTTGAAAGTTCAAGGCAACAAAAAATCCTACCATTAATTGCTCTTGTCTCTGCTCTCATGAAAATGAGTGCACTACAGAGCACAGCAAGGAAGATACTCAGAGCCTAAAGAATGCTGATATTGTGCAAATGCACAGCTACTGGCATAGAGCAGTACAGACAGGGGCTCTACCAAGACATTGTCCTTGTTTGGCTGCTCCTGTATTTACAGCATTTTAAATCAGCAGGAAACATTATGACCATCTGGCCAGCCTACCTGTGAAACACTGTGTTTTTTCAGTCATCTCTGTATCAACCCTAGCATAACTTCATTTATACAGAGATTATCTTCTAGAATCTGTCTTGACTAAAGGATGAAGGATGTTGGGGGTTTTAAGACCATGAAAGGCATCCACAAAACAAGCTAATTTTTCCAAAGAAGAAAACTAAAACAAGAACATTTGTTGAAGAAAGAAGCTTAATTAAGAAAAGGAAACAGTCCCTAGACACCAGATGTTCTCTGGATTAAGATGATAAAGCTATTTACTGAGGAAAAAAGTTATTAAAGTCTACTACTGTCTCTCTAACTAGCTAGGTCATTTGATTTGGGAATTCTCTGAACAGAGGTCACTGGTGCAATATCATTTCAAGGGAAAAGGATGATTCAAACAGATGCTCCTTGCACCTGTGGAAGCTATTTCAAGTGGAGTCAGACACAAGTTGGCTTTTTATTTTTGTTTGGTTTATGCTTTGATTCTCCCTGGAATCCCAAATGAGCCTATATAGAGACTCTCTCTTCTCTAAGTGCCTGCTTCTGGCAGCAGTGCATTTGAAATAGCATTTGAACATGAGATGCTACATTACAGTGGTCGTCTTAAATTACTCAATAAGAACATACTCTGCCTTCAAGGCATGCACACACAGTAATGTTTTAGTGGGAGTTATATGTCTTTGCTGAAAGAAATACACTCCATGGAGATAATGTTTTTCTTTTGAACACTAATTTACTTTTTTTTTTTAAGCACATACTACGACACAGTATTAGTCTCCTCTACTACAGGGATTTTTTAATATGTTTTCTGATTTAATCAGTACAAATTCTACTACACAACCACAAAAAAACAGTTCCACAGCGTTTCACTAATTTTTGAATGCTGCAATTCTGTGCTGGTGTCACCAGCTTTTATTTCATATTAAATGAAAAAGATTCATCATTATTGTCAGTAACTTGCTGACTGGAATTTAAACGAAGAGCAGCTTCCATGTTCTAACACTAAACTGAAATACAGGGGTTTTTTAGTGCAAAGGCAACACATGAACGTGGAATTACTTCTCCAGATTTAGCACTACTGCGACAAAAAAGAAATAACATATGTAGGGCCTTCTACGGACAAAATTCTTGCTGCTTATGCTTAGTTACCAAAGCAGAAGTAATAATTGATCTGAGGAAGTCCAAGTAAAGAGTATTCCATTAAGTTGCACAGCAGAAGCTACATATAATCCATTGAAATTAAAAAGGTAAAACTCGTTACGAGATACCAGAGACAATGGCTACAGCAGTTCCTATACTGTTATATATTTGGAATATGCTACTGCTCATGACAGAAAAACTTGGTTAAACTGCCTAAAATTCTCAAGATAGATTTTGTGAAAGGTCTCAGTTATTCAAACCTGAAACTTCAGCTTCTTCAGTGTTCTTCATCAGAGGTCACAACAGAGCAGCAATACAAGACTGACACTTTGCTTCTCAGTAGGGTTACCACAATAAACAGTTATCTGTGCATACAGCAGCATTATCCCTGCCTTTTCAAGACCTCACCTCCTACTGGGAGCTAGCAAAAGATGGTAATATTTCACGTCACTTGGTAGAACAAATCTGAACATACCCTGCCAGAAGGGAACATTAGGTGAAACTCTGCTCACTGAGGACACAAGGGACTGTCTCCTCTTCCTGTCAGTTCGATCTGGTTTTTCCCTGCATAGTCTAAAACACATAGAGCATCTCGGGTGTAAACAGTATTCACAGGATATTCAGTAACTGAAGCATCTTCCTCCTTTCTTATTTTCCTTTCAAAATCCTGATTCTAAATTGTGGTTTCTTCATCAGAACAAACAAAAATGGCTTTTAACTCCTCTTTTTAGCTGCAGTAATCAGTTCTGAATTTGATGAACTAGTTTAGGAGCACTCACCCCAAATAATGTTCAAAATAACACGTGTAAAATGAAAATGCTGACCAGCTCTCTAGAACTGTGATCAGTTCTTTGATGCAACACAGGGGGCAAGGGGAAATAAAGATAGAGGAGACATCTCAAATTAAGAACTGCCAAACAGCCAGATTCTCACACATCTGATTATAGGGCCTACCCATAGTAAGAGAAGAGTTTAGACCAAGACAGGTCAGTTACTTAAAAGCATATTAACACAAGCATCACAGAAATTGTTTCCCCCTAATTACTGAAGAACCAAGATATTGCACAGTTGTCAGGAGGAAACTAAAACTTTGAAGAGAGGTGGGGCTTTGCCCTGAAGAATACAAAATCATAACAGATACCCAAAATATATCCAAAATATACAGACAGCTAGACAGCTGCCTGGAAAAAGAAACAATCAGAGATGCTTCTAGCTTAGAAGAAGCTGATCGAGCACTACATGGCTGCACAGTGCATTTCCCAAAGATGATATGGCAGTTGTTCATTCTTGCATCTGACCTGTGCAATGGCATAATCCGAGCAATTGGTTGCCTGCATGCCCTCATTGCCACTGATCCCCACTCCAACGTGAGCTGTCTGGATCATTCCTACGTCATTGGCACCATCCCCAATGGCAAGTGTTATGGCATTGACGTGTTTCTTGACCATGTCTACTATTTCGGACTTCTGTAGAGGAGATACTCTGAAAAGGAGAGAAAAAGGTGTCAGTTTCTCACATGCTGAGCTATGTGCCTTTCCCAAAAGGACAGCTGTAACCTACATTTAGAAGTAATCAAAGGCAGTTGCTGGAAAGTTCCTTTATTCGACAACTAAGCTTCAGAACCCATGCCAAACTATTTCAGAAGAAAAAAGTAGCTTTAAAAATAGTTTCACATTTACCTAATCGCTGACAGTTGATGCAAAAGAGACCAAATCTATATGAAAGCTATCAAAGCTTTGCCTTCCTTACCCAGTCCCTCCTAACTGGCATAACACTGGTGATGTTATATTGGGAATATCAATGCGAGTTTCCGCTCCAACTATGACAGTTTACAGATTAACAGTGCAGGCTTCCCTGCCTCCTGCCATCACCATCCAGAAGGAGAAAGACCACAAATATATTCAGAGACACTTTGAATGGTCTACAAAAGATACTGCAGGCTTACTTTATTTCTGTTTAACATCTTTATCAACGAGCTCAGTGAGGGGAATTGAGAACACCCTAAGTCAGTTTGCAGATAACACCAAGTTGGGTGAGAATATTGAACAGCTGGAGGGCAGGAAGGCCCTGCAGAGGGCTCTGGACAGGCTGGATTGATGGACCAAGGGTAGTTGTATGAGGTTCAGCAAGGTCAAGCACTGGATCCTGCACTAAGGTCACAACAACTCCAGGCAGCACTACTGGCAGAGAAACTGCCTGGCAGAAGAGGACCTGGGGTGATGGTCAACAGCAGCTGAACATGATCCAGAGTGTGCCCAGGCAGCCAAGAAGGCCGATGGCATCCTGGCCTGGATCAGCCAGGCTGTGGCCAGCAGGAGCAGGGCAGTGACCGTCCCCCTGTACTCGGTACTGATGAGGCGACACCTCAAGTTCAGTTTTGAGTCCTTCAATTCAGGAAAACACAAGTGAGGTGCTGGGGCATGTCCAGGGAAGGGCAATGGAGCTGGGGAAGGGTCTGGAGCACAACTCTTATAAGGAACAGCTGGAGGAGCTCTGATTGTTCAGCCTGGAGAAAAAGGCAGCGGTACATACCTAATGACCCTCTACAACCACACCAAGGAAATGGTACTGAAAGGGGGGATGTCTTGCCCCAGGTAAAAGATGGTAAGAACAAGAGGAAATGGCTTCAAGTTGCGCTAAGGGAGGTTTAGAATGGATACGAAGAAAAAATTAAGGCAAAAGGTTGACCAGTATTGAAACAGGCTGCCCAGGGAAGTGTCACAATCCCCAGAGGTATTTAAAAGTCGTGTAGGCGCAGCAGTGAAGTTGAGTGGTAGACTTGTCAGTTAGAATTATCCTGAAGGACTTTCCCAACCTTAATGATTCCCTTCCCTCCTCCAGCTGACCTCCCCATTTTCCAGGCCATCTTTCCAATCTCAGACTATGCAGGTCAGATCAGAAAGCACAAGGGCGCTTCCTGATCTCGCATATGTCTTGTGTATGCAACTCTGACCTCAGCAAAGATGTTACTCAATTCCAACTCCAAAACGGAATACTGTCTCCATTATATCTGAATATCCTTATCAGATTTATTGGCAGTTACTTTAACTTGATTCTTCTCTCATTTTATATCAGTTCCAAGTAAATAAAAATTCATGGAATTCAGAGTTGATCTAGTCTAAATCAGGCAAGACTGGAAAAATACTCAGGACTAGGTTTCTAAATTGGATAAGACACCCAAAATGCCCTTTTGTCATGGAAAAGGTAGATCAGGTTACCAAATCATATGAGGTCTTTTGGAAATACCTACATGTAGATTAAATATTTCCATTCTAACCCCATCTGTACAAACAACTCTAATTCCTTTCACCATCAGTTTTAGTTAAAGTTCCAAATTATTTTGTATTTCCTTAAATAAAGCTTCAGACAAAACTTTTCCACATCTGAAGTCAGCCACGTATCAATCAAAAAAAAGTAACTGATAGCTAAAAGCTTTACTATTTAAATAGGAGGAGAATAGGGTGCTTAGGGAATAGGAGAGACAGAGGATTTTTACTTGGCTTTTTTTTCAGAGTTTACATCCTGTGAGAGCAACTTAAATAGCCATTTAATACATCCATCTGGATCACTGTTGATCAAAAAAAAAAAAAAGGCAGAGTTATCTTGTTCACCATTATGCTTTATGGCCTTGGTTTTGTTTAGTAAATACCTAAATAGGTGTTTTGTTAGTAAATCACTCTTAAAATGACTTGATGAATAATTTGGGATAAAAGAAACTTGCTAAGCTCAAACTTCATATGCAAACTAAACCACCTGAGAAGTCTAGCAGCTGTCCTGTTCCTAAAAGCCAAATACAGGAAAAAGTTGACAAAACCATAAAATTTACTTAATACCATTGGATAGATCTATTAAGCACTCCACTTCCTGGCAGTGAAAATACCACTTGGCACTGCAGAGATCCAGTTAAATTACCAACACAAAACCCCAACACACCAACTGCCTATGGAGCACAAAAGCTCTTGGTTTTTAATTATAAATCAGCTCTAAGTATCATCTACACCAATTTTTAACTTTTCTCTCATACATACACACACAGTCCTCTGTCTGCCCCAGTACTCACATAATAAAATACTAAAGCAGGGAGTAAGGAGTCAAAGGGACATCAAGCCATAAAATGGAAACTCCAGAGGGACTTGGGGCCAGCTGTGGAGGGTTTGGATTGACAAGTGCACAGACCCTCATTACCAGCCCCAGGGGCACCTCCAGTACACAGGACCATATACTTTTGGCAGTCCTCTCATGCAATTATTTCTTCACAGCACAGCAAAGTAAGGCACATATCTGCTAACAGCCTTCCCAAACATACACTTGTCTTGGATTTTCAACTTATGTTCAATTACTTTTCAGTTACATAGCAATAGAAATATTGAAGAAGCACCCTGTTTTCAAATATGCTTAAAAGAGCAGGGGAAGCTAAAAAGACAAAATGTGAACAGCATCTCTGACTCTGTAGTTTAAACTAGCAGCTTGTCCACAGACACTTCTTACATGACCAGAATGTGGCAGAGATGCTCAAGCTTGTTCTAGTGCAGTTAAGCTGGGACATGTCAAGCAAGCTAATGCAGCCTGTGTTCACTTCTGTGCCTACAGTGTAGATGTGGCTTCAGATTAGTGACCCATTATTTGGCAAGTCAAAGGAATGTCTCCATAAAAGAGCATTTATCAGCTACATAATGTACATAGAGTATGCTTTTACTGTCTTGACCAAATGAAGTTAATTATATCCACAGTTATGTAGCACCCTGTTAATGTTTAACATCCCCATATGCTTACTAAGGTTCAACAAACTACCAGAGATGCTACACGTGCATTTTAAACACCACAAATATTTATGGACTTGGTTTAAGAAGATGAAATCTAAGACAAGATAACATGCTCTATAACAAGCATCCTCTCTGACACTTGAACAGCAAGTACAGCGCACAACTCCAGAGAACATATTTAGTTGCACACAGTACATTAGCTACAAAAGCTGCAAATTGAGATGATTACTGATTTCCTGAGGGGCTTTACACCTCTCCTCCTCCAAGTCACTGACTCAGCCTCCAAACCTCTTTTGCTCCTTGTAATCTGTTTGGTACCAACACACTGCATTAGGTGACATTAATCGCCTTAGCCAGATGATCAGAGCTTTGGTACAATTCTGCACATTTGATAAGCTGCCTACAGGAAGAAATGAAGATTATAGCACAGGATACTATTAAACTGCAGCTCCTCCAGGTATGGCCAAGTTCACAAAGATTATGGATAAACGCATGAGTTCAAAGGAAAAAGCACAAGGAAAAAACTAACTTCTTTAAAAAAAAATCTGTAGTGACGGAATTGGTATGCATCATTTGATGGAAGAGCCTGGCTTTCACTGCAGAGCTCACTGCAACAGTATCAGGATGTAAGCCTTGCCTGGATATACATCCAAATAAGAATTAAGATATAAATAAAGCATCAGTTGCATCAAAATCTTCTGCTTACTCTTGGACTCATTCCCTAATCAGACATCAGTACTTCTTATAAAGGTTCTTTGAGTGCCACTCAGGAGTTCACTAAAATATTTTCATTTATACAGAATTTATTTTTATTGCCTCTGCTCAAAAATGTCTTTGACCACAGATTGATTCGCTCCTTTACACATACTTGAGGAAAAAAAGAAGTCTGGTTTCAAGTACCACAACTGTAGCAATGGCTACAATCTGACAAGATCAAGTCTTCAGATTCTTGCTCAAACTCTTCCCCTGACAATCTGAACTTAGCCTACACAGGCTACAAGAGAGCCTGAGGTCAAGACTTCACCTTTATCAAGTGCCTATCATTCAGCATCTGGCTGTGCAATACAAAGTGTCCATGGATGGTGGCAGGGATACATGAAGTTAAGTGGCAGTCATGCAGCAGAGCTGCTCCTTGCCCACCTCTGGGACTTCCTTCTGGTAGCCTTGCTCTCGAGAAAACAAAAGCTAATATGGAAAACAGAAGGTTCTTGTCAGTCTCAAACTTGCTTAGTCTTTATCAGTATCTTTAACAGATTAGGACAGAAAGGGCTTTTCACCCTGAAGAAGATGTCTACTGCCATCATACCACATTGCTTGCTCTCTAATGGGATGGGTAGAAGCAAGATAGGGAACAAATTATTACAGACCTAATTATCTATAGGTTACTTAAATTCATAAAGAAACAGTGGAAAGAAGCAGGGGGTAAGTATTTTTCAGCTAACAACATACTGCATTGTTTTATCAGTAAATACTTTAAGGTTCCTCTTGAACTTTGAGGAGGCTCATGAAAAAGTAGCACAGGGCACAGCAATGAGCAGTAACACAGATGGTTTCCAACGAGGATATCAGTGGCTTCCCACTGACTTCTGCAGATCAGGTCTCGATGGCTTTAAATATTTAGCTTGCATTTGCTTCTTTAGCCTGAATGCACTTTTACAAGCAAAATTCTTACCTGATATGTTTTGTCTGTTCAGAAGAGTTCTACTTGTATGATCTTAGGTGCAAGGAGCAGGGAGATGGACTTACAGGCCCTTTCAAACTTGAGATATTCTACAATTCCACACATCATTTCACTGGGAGGTTTGTTCAGGCTAACTTCATTTTTTTAAGAGATTTTAAGAAAGATGAAAGATCTTTCAGTTCAAATTTTTTCATCAGAAACACTTTATGGGCCAACCAGAGCAATTAACAAATTCTGTCATAATTTGGTGAAAAGTTTGACCAAAAAACCCACACAAAAGCCAACCACTACAAAAAAAACCAACAGTGATATTGTGAAGAGGTGGTATTTTAAAATCAATATCGAACATTTTATTTAGAAACTCATTTTGGTACCAAACTTTTTTCTACTCAAAAGTAGAAACAGGAAACCATCAATTTTAACCAAGCAAAGCAATACAACAGAACTTAAATTTTTAATGTACTTCAGCTGATTTAAAACAATCAATTCCTTTACCACACACTTTGTGCAATCTACAAGGCTGTCCCTCTGATTCCCAGAGTCCATCTAATATATCAAGATGGATGCAGTCACAAATACAATAGGAAGGACAAAATCAGCACAAGCATCCCTGTGTCACACCAGTCAACTACACTCCATAAGATCCTGTCAGCAGGAAGTGATAAACAGTTTTCCTAATTCTGTCCCTATGCATACCTACATTTATTACGGTCACAGATGTATGACAGCAACTGCTGGCAACTGTAAATAATAAATCTCACACAAGGCCCTTAAACTACAGCTGCATCACTGCAGATGCTTCAAAGAAGAGATTAGGTAATTTTTAAGAGATCAGTTTATATCCAGACCATCTTACAAGGCCATGAAGAGAGGCAGTCCCACAAGCTCTTCCACACCTGTGCAAGGCACAGTTTGAGACCTATTGTCAGCCATCTCCTGTGTTCTGCCACATGTGTTGGGTTTTCTGGGGATTTTTTTTGTGGGTCCCTTCCACAAAAACAAGGAGACTAGAGCATTTCTCTTTAAGGTTGATACTTTCCACACTCTCAATTTGATACAAAATACTCTGAAGACACTCTAACCCATGCTTTTAGTTTTTTTAATGTTCATTTGTGAAAAGAGTAAGGCAAGGAAGGAAGCTGTTTCAAGCATTGCCTTTTTCTGCTTCCATGCCATAACAGGCATAAACACAAAGACATTAATGTCTTTAACATGAAACATGAAATTGATATCCTACTTCCTTGAAATGCCTTGTTAATGCAACACAAAAGGCCCTTAAGAGTTTACCTTTACTGCAGTGAACATGATTTTACCCTGTTCTATCATAAAATACACTAGTACTTCAAAAAACTCAGTGACCTCATCTGCAGAAAAGGCAGATGAGAGAGCCCATAAAGCTGAGAGCTATGAATAATATTGTCAAAAGTGTATGCATTGGTTCCCAGCAAAAAAGCAAGATAAATTAACACACCACTAAAAGTAATGCTCGGAAAAGAAGGAACATTACAATTACATTGTGTTCAGGAGTTCTTAATTATGCAGTTGATTTTTCTCCTGACACATACGAGCCTCCAGATTTCAAGCACGTGTCACCCAAACAAGGATTAGGCCTAAGTTGCACCCATGATGCCCTGAGATATCTTGGATAATCTAACTTTCTTTTATAAAAGTGAAGAAAAACACTCATCACGTTGACTCAAAATGTGCTTTGCACTGGATGCTTTACATTTCGCAATTTCTCTGAACTTCCTTCCCCGGCTGACAACATTCATAGGACTGGCTGTGGTGCAGTACTTACGTTTTTGGAGTCAGCACTGAGTGAACTGATGGTATAATTTAATGTTCTGAGAAAGCACCAAAGGAATTAATCCAATTCATCCAACTACATACAAGTGTCTTCAATGGAGACATCTCTATCTGCACTAATCACACCACACTCCTTTTATAGTCAGAGAGAAACAGGCATTTCTGGAGTGCAATTCATCTGGCTTTAGACATGTACTTTTAAGGTTGTAGTTCATCTCCTCTCAAAACTGCTGCTTTCTTTCAATCAAGGTAAAGGGAGCTGAACATAAGTGGTTCACATGAAAATGTCATAAAATTTCACAGGATGAAGCCCTTCTTTTACATTACAGCAGGTCTAAATACCTTTAAATTCATCAAGTGCACAGGCTTTTGTTCTCCTGTTTTCTGGTAAGGTTGACTGCCTGCTTCCCTCCTGACATGCTGAACTGACTGGCACACCTTCCCTTCTTCTAAAATCCTCACTTCTTGACTCTGCTCCCAACTCTTGCTAATACGGTAGTCCCAACCCTTTTGAACAGGCAACCAGAAGCATTACCAAACCTCTACTGGTTTCTGTAAGAAAAATCTCAGCTTCATCATCCTTTGTCACTGCATTTGCAGTCTCACTTGTCCATACCTAAGTTTTTTCCTGAGCAGACAGTCCCCTTCAAACTGCTTCCCTCATCCAAATTTATCAGACTGGTTAAAGTCTGGTTTTTTAATTTTAAAGAGTTTAACATCCTATTTCACCTATCATCAGGAGTCTCATTTCATCTTACAATAAACACCAAAAAAAAAAAAATCTTCCTTTTAGTTTTCAGTCTCACTGGTGTGCCAGACACACACTTGACTTTCTGAGCAACATATATTACCTCTAAATTTCAGGTTATCCAGAGAAGGGTATTTTTCATGCCCAGCAGGGCTCTAAGTCAAAATACATGTGCACTTCTACATGCTCACAAGACATGGGGCAGTTTTTTAAATTTAATGGTTACCAAAGCAGTTCCTTCTGCATCACTCTAGATAGATTAGATATGCCTTCTTAATGTAAAGCTCTCTTTGTAGTTATAAAGGCCCTGAATCAGACAGTCTTCTGAACAGGAAAAACACAAATTATTTTAGTATCTTTTTACCATTAAAAAAAAAAGGAAAAAAAAAGGTTTTGCTAATTATATGGGGTGTTCTTTTTTAACATATGTTTCACTAGAGAATTTCTCACTTGCATTTCATATTTCAATAACTCATTTGCCTTTCACAGTTGCCACTGAAATGATCTTCAGAGGACAAGGGCTAGGAAATAATCTCTTTATAAGTTGGATTCGAGGTATTAAGCAGTGTAACATAAACACAATGTTCCAGGGAATACAGGGTTAAGTTTCAAGTCAGCATCTTCTTCCTCTTTGATATCCTTCCCTGCATGTTTCTGTCTTGATTGCCCTTCCCCCAGTCGGCTTTATGGGGCAAAGATTAAATACAGAAAATCTAGTTTGGAAAACAAATTATTTGAAAAGTGATGAGTTGGCATAAACACCGTGTTGAATGAAAGACTATTTTGCATTTTAAACTATAATGGTCACTAGTGGTAGAAGCTATATGTTTTTAAAATGAAGCCAATATATGAAATTAATTTTGAGCTTCCCTCACCCCAAGCTGATTAAGGCACATAAATTCATTTCCATGCTAATCAGCCTGAGCAGTTCTCATGCAACACAGAAACCATTCTTTTTCTAACGACAGAGCAAAAAAATTTCAGTCTGCAAAACATACAGATTAGTCCTTTTATAACCTTGAGGACATGCACACAGAGCCAGCAGCCATGTATTTCACACAGCAGAGCTGTTTACAAAATTTTGCAACACATGATGAAATTAAGTGATGATTGACACTATGCCAATTAATAAGCACATCAGCTCATTTAGTGAGCCTCTGCCTGTGGTGAAGCCAAAAGATTAAGTGGAAGAGCCAGGGTGAGCACCCACTTCTAGAAACAAAGCAGCAATACTGAGAGCATCAGTCACACCACATACATGGCCATCAAGGAATCATAGAATCATTGAAGTTGGAAAAGACATCCAAGATCATCAAGTCCAACCATTAGCCCAACACTGCCAAGTCCACCACTAAACCACGTCTCAAAGTGCCACATCTACACATCTTCTAAATACCTCCAGGGATGGTAACTCAACCACTTCCCTGGGCAGCCTCTTCCAATGCCTGACCACAGTTTCAGTGATTTTTTTTTTTTCCTAATGTCCAATCTAAACTTCCTTGTGCAACTCAAGGCGACTTTCTCATGTCCTCTCGCCACCTGTGAGAAGAGAATGAGCTGCATCTCCTGGTAACCTCCTCTCAGAAGCCTGATGGGTGCTGTGCTCCTCCACTCAACTACAGCTCAGAAATACAAAATAAAGCAGCTTTGGACACCATCACTGTTGTAAACTACTGCTGCTTTCAGGATCAAATATATAAGAAACAAACTACAAACACTGACATGGAAGGAAGATGAAGGGATATGTAGCCAGTAGATTTGAGTGAGCTTGCTATTTCAGTAGCTCTACAAACACTGACAAATTTTTTTCTTCCTTCTGAATTCTAGTAACTCTGCATGATTTTTCTCCCTCTCTGTGAAATGCTTCCTGGAATTTACTATAAAAATGCATATAAATGATCAACTTTCAACTACATGTTATAGTTCAAAAGCCTAGCATCTCTGAATTATATGCTCTTGGAACAAACAAGACAGACACAATCTGGAGCAGGGCATTTACACACACACAAAAAAAAATAGACCACTTTTATATAGGAACATCATTGACCACTGAAAGTCTGACTAGGATTGGCTCACTCTTGGTCAACTATTAAATCTGTGCTGTGTGCAAACACAGGTTAGGCATTAACGAACAGTAGAACATTCATACCATTCTCACTACTCCCAAACACAACCTGAAAGAAAGGAACTTGACATTAACCTCTAACCTCAGACTAAATACAAAGAACACTGTTTTAAAATGTTATTCCTTTACTTTTCTTCCTTCCCCTCCTCACTCTTTTCTTAGCAAGGTCATTTATTTACTAAGCCTATGGTTAAATCACAGCATTAAAATACAGCATCCAGGGCAAAGAGGTGATTTTTGTAGTCTTCATCCACAACCTATACTCTAAGTTCTTATTACCAAATTTACAACCACTAACACAGCCACATTCTAGGGCAATCTGTTAGCCTCAAACACATTGTTCAATATACACACAGATCTTGTTTAGGACACCGAAGTGTCCTGTGGTTTGTAAAAACAACACTGATACGCAGCAGCTGTTTCTGTAAGAGCAAAACAGAAGAACAGATGGCAGAGTGAACACAACGCATATTGGTCCCTGCACCCATGACTGCCAAGCACCTTCCAGGGATGAGGACTCTGCTGCAGAGAAGAGCACGTGACACCCAAGCCATGCATCACAGGCTGTCCCAGGAGGCAGGAGCACACCCCTTGCTGCAATGGTGGGGGCAACTGCTGGGCAAGAGCAGGCCAACCTATTCCAGTCTCAGCTCTGCCATACTGCCTGAGCAGGCTGTCTTCAGAAGCTTCTGCAGGCATTTTGGTGCAGTCAGGGAATACTTCAACAGCTCAGGATGAACGCACAGAGTCCAGTGTCAATACCTGCTCCTTAGAGCTCTTATTAACAGTGTATACATACACAGCCTGAAATGCTTAACATACAAGGAAAGGCCTCACAAAACTCAATTCCTCTTCCCAAACTTGTGTTGACTTCGGAATTATGTGTCTTGAAATCTCCAAGCTGGCTACCTTGCAGTTACTGAAAGGGATCTTCAAGAGTTTCAACAAAAAATTAATGAAAGAAATTGCAGCTTTGATTTCCTGAATGTGTCTCAACTGCTCTTCTTTCACACATATGACTTTTAGTTCCTTATCCATATTGCTAACCACAGGATCACCCATACCAGTACAGACAGAGCTTAACACGACTGTGCTCCATGGAGTACAAACAGTTTAAAAAAGCACAAATGTTTTGCTTAATATAAGAAACTAGGCCAACAATTTTGCTTCCTGAGTTAGGCTAAGAATACAGAACTAGGAGCCAGGTCTTCAGATTGTCAAACATTTTCATCTTTACAGAAAGAACACCAAATGCTGCAGTTTGGTAACATACATGTCAACCTATCACAGGACAGGCTTAATTAGTACTGAGCTGCCAAGAGGAATCATGCCTTCCACCACTATTTTTACTTAAGGGAATAAAGATAGACACAGGAATAATCATACACAAGGATCTTTGAAAGAGCATAGAGAAAATAGGTGCATTTATGTCAACTTTCTCCTGAAAGCTGGCAGAAGGACATTGCCTGAAGGATCTTCTTCCCTGGACAGAAAACCAGCTTTGAAACATTTCAGCAGGCATTATAATGAGCCATTTCCTATTAACTTGTGGTCTTTTAAGGTGAACTGTTGGGCAACGGATAGGCAGTGTGAAGTTGCAGCACATTACTGGGTCCAGAGGAGAGCACATTTCTTCCATATACACTTCTTTACCATATCAGCCTTAGAAGAGAGTTGTTCTCCCACTGCTACAATGATTTTTAAGCACTGGGCTTCTTCAGACCATTAGTGCCACAGCAATACTGAATTTGACCAGATCCAAGCCACAAGCATCAATAACGTCTAAAGTATCAGAGCTACCTTATTACTTATTGCTAATGTAACATCTAGGTCACCCATAGCCTCAGCTACAAATCGAAGAGCTAAATAAGCCAGACCACATGAAAGATCTCCTTTAAAAGATACCATAAAACTTGAGACAAAAAAGGAATTGCTTGAAGTTGAACTGTACTCACTGATGCTCTTCATGACTTAAGCAAGATTAAAAGCAAAAAACCTGGGAGAAAAAATGAGTTGCCCATGCTGAAAAACTGATGGGCTCGAAAGGAAACAGAAAAGCAGCTTTTGTGAGTTAGATAGGATACTCTCCATGTGTACCAGAGCATATCAGTACAGCTAAGCTGATGCTTTCTTTTTTAAATCCAGCCATGAAAAGCAGGTCAGCTTACAGTAACTTCTGTCTAGAGAACAGCTTTAAGCCTATGCATGCACACATGACTTAATAATATGGCTTTTGTAGCAGCATGCAGTCAACGGTCAATTTACACAGTACATTTTGTTTTATCGTCTAGTTTAAAGCTAAGATTTGGAAGCCAAAGTTCACTAAAATCTCTTCAGGATATATCAGAAGTTGATAAGGTTTTATGCTTCACATACTGGCAAAATTCAGGTAACAGCAATTAATTTTCAAATACAACACACTGAAAAATCCTACAGCCAAACAGCTATGGAGGTAAAAAAAGAGCCTCATGTTCAAATATGACCTGGCAACTGGAAAGCAAGATCTCAAGATACACTGCAGAAGTGGAACACAGATGTGACAATGGGAAAAGTGCTCAAATTCAACAGACCCAGCAGACATATAATGAATGCCTTCTACAAGCTGGTCTACACTGCAGGATAGAAGGCATGTGCATAATACCTTTAAACAAGCTGTGCCTGAGAGCCTGGAGGGAAGAGGGGATGGATGGGGGCAATACACAAGGGGCTGATCTCAAGTCTCCTAAAATCAGATGTGCCAATGTATTGGTAATGACAGCTGTATATGAAAACCCACTGTAAGAGTTTGCTTGGCACAGCCAAAGAGGCTTTGCTGTCTTGCTGGGCTACTGGCACACACCTTCAGGGCACTAACCTTTTCTTAAACTAGGATTTTTTAAGTGATTACATTTTGTACACATCTATACAACTTTCTATACCCCATTTCTCCAAACAGGGTCAGAGTAGCCTTGCCAGGAGTTTGCTGGCAGTGATGTTCAAGGTATAATCAAAACCACAAAACTCCAGGAGGTCACAGCTACTCTAATCTAACATGAAAGTGTTCAAAACACTCATTTTATGAAGATGGAGAGAGATTATATGAGCAACTCTCCCATGAGCATAATGGAAAACCATCAAGATCACAAACTACTAATTACCTTTAAACTCATACTTGACTGTGACTTAAAAATCAAAGTTAACAATTTGGATTAAAAAAACCTGTAAAAACAAATTGAATGCCAAAAAAAGTAAATTCCTAAATTTTCTGAATGTAAAAATAAAACAAATAATTTACATAGAACAGAAAATCTGCTTATTCTGTACATGCACTTGGGCATAATAATACTGTAGATGCCCTGCCATTTAATTTCTAGGTGTACAGATTTTATTCATGTTCACCTTGTTCAGTAAAAATAACACCCCAAACATAACAAACCAATATGTTGGTGCAGGGCAGAGCAATTAGCCTGAGGACCCAACAATTTAAACATATTAGAGACATAACTAATACATCATACCTCATCTAGGATAAAGTTCACAGGGTAAGAACAAGCATTCAGTGTCAAAGTGGCAATGGTCAGCAGTACCATGAGGTTCCATCCTGCTCAACTTCATCAGTAACATAGATGCTGACAAAAGGGATACCCTCAACAGATCTGAAGATGGTGCTGAACTAGGGAGACTGGATTACAAGGAATCAAAGGACTTTTACTGAAAGGAACATTCAGAAAATCAGGGACTGAGCTAATGAGCCTCACAGATTTCAGACAGAGAAGGACTAAGCTCCATATCTTGGAAAATAATAACTCCATGTACTAATGCAGGCTTGAAAATGGTCAGCCTATGACCTGGTTATGGTGGGTATTGGGCTCTGCGTGAGCCAGAAAAACAACTTTAGTGTGATCAAGGCCCACCATGCACTAGAAGTGAACCAGGACACAAGTGTGATAAGGACAGACACAAGTAATTATCAGTCTTCTCAGCACTGGTGAGGTAAAATCTGTAGGACAGTGAAGAGTCCAGCAGAAAATGACAATGATGGTCTGAGGTCTAAATACATAACATGTAAGAGGAGGTCATGTCACCTGGGCTAGTGCTTCTGTTCAACAACAACATTGTACTAATGTATAATCCAGAGTTACCTCAAGAGTTTCCTGTCACATCAATCAATGAAACATGGGCCAATGCCACCAATTGAAAAGAGCTAGACCTACACCTGAAATCTCAGTTTGGTGACAATAGAGGCTCTTCCCTATGAAAAACTAGAACAGTTCCTGAAGATGGCTCCCATGTGATTCTGTCACACAGTGAGGCCTGGGTTCCAAACAGGCTGCCTTAACACACATGTACTTTGTGCGCTGAAGGTCTCCAGTGAGACACACCATAACTGGGCACTGCAGTAGAGAAGTGACCTCATCTCCTTCCCCTGCATGTAGTCATCACCCCATGCTATTGGAGCATCTTCCCAGGGTAAAGAGTCTTCTTCTTCAAGCCGTGCCCTTTCCTCATCCATCAGAACCATCACATCACTCCCTTTCTCTTGCCTGAATAACCTACTGGTATTGAAGTAATGTAAATATCTTTGTGCATAAGTTCTTTAACTTGAAATTTCTGTGTGTTTAGCAGTGCATGCAATAGACTTGGCAACTTTTAAGCTAAGAGCTCTTTGGGTAGACACTACAACATTTCTTGGTTGTTTTTATGCCATAGACTTTTCAGTTTAAAAAAACCCAAAGCATCTGGCATAAAAGCCAATCATCAGAAGAAATAAACATATCTCTTGAGAAAGCTAGACAGCTGGTGTAGACTCAACAGAAACTGCTCTGGTCCAGCAAGAAGTTCCACATGGTAAAGATTATTTCCAAGATGGTCAGCTCTCAAGCACTGACATTTTCAGCACTCTTCACATTACTGTTTCCAAACTGAGCAAAAATTAACATCTTTAACTCATAAGTTCATGATGTCTGATCATAACCTACTTCTCAAAGAAATACCTTGTAGTAACAGACATTTCTAGTTTCTTGCCCTTATCTTTGCTAGATAAAGGAAAATGAGAACTAGATCTAATTCTTGCAATTTAAGAAAAATTAGCATGAATAAGTAGGAGAAGTGAAAACTGTTAGCCTTATTTTTCTACAAAACTTAAGCATATATATATTTGAGTTGTAATCTTCCTAAATGCAATGTCTCATATGTTTACAAGTAAGGCTGACCAAAATACCAAGGGTTCAAGAAGAACAAAACCTTTTTAAATTACATTGGGCCATAATTATAATAGTCAATGCTAAGTTCTACAATAAGATTTCCCAGTCTTTTATATCTCAGACACAATTTTATAAATTTCTATCCCTTCCTGTGCTTCACTACTTATCTGTGACATTTAAAAACAGCATTGAGACATTAGAAGAGGCACAGATGCATTTTAAGTGGCTCTTTACTCAATTTAGTAGCTGACAGTAATCACTACAAACCCAGTCAAAAAACTAATCCTTCATGGAATTTAATGAGGCTTGAAAAACGTCCAGACGATTAGCCAGTCCTCTGTAGAACTGGGTTTTCCCAGTAAGTTCATGTGAAAAAGTTTCCAAGGGAAGTCACATCCCCATGTCATGCACAAATTATGAATATTCAACATTACCAACTGTCTTAGCATTATTATTCCCAGTAGATTGTGCAGCAGGAGATAAAGAAATCAACTCAGTTGTGCATGCTAATCAATGAATGAAGCAAACCACCACAAGAGCAACTGAGAGTCCTTTCCCTATCTGTAGCATTCATGCAGTTGCTAAAGACTAAAGGAATTGAAAATTCAAAAAGAGGGGGGAGAAGAGGGACCCTTTCACGATGTGGTCCAAAACTGGAATAACTGCTAGTACAAACAGGGTTTGTACTCGCTTTCAAATACATGCGGGTCAGAAGTAACAGCACAGCTCAAAGCAGTGGCAGTCATACTGTTTACTCTCCTTGTGACATAAAAGCCTTTTCCTCTGTGAACAGCTCTTAATGCAGAAATATCTGAACGTATGCTAATGCCCAACAGAGCAATAACTTCCTCTGATTGATTCAACAGTACTCAAAGTACCACGAAAAAAGATCAAACCAAGTATTATACAAACAACCCATGTCTTCAATATGGTATGTGTCAGCATGAAAGCTGAAAGGAGCTGAACAAGCCAGCTACTAATGTCTTGCATGGTTCTGAAAGTGGCAGTGTTCTTGAGTGCTTGGAGATAGAAGTGTTTTTCTCAACTTGTGACATCAATTTATAGAGCTCTGTAATATAATGAAAGCTCTTTGATTTAACTTGATTTACGAAGCAAAAGCACTTCTAGTGTCTTCGGAAAAAGCATAGGAGTTTACAATAAACACAAGATAATTGACTAATTTTGCAGCCAGTTACTCTCCTGAAATCATAATTAGAGAAAACAAACATGACCTCCCACTTCTCATTTTATGCTACTTAAAATTCCTTCTTCTTTCTTCCATTTCACTGACTCACCTTTCTTTCAACATCCTTTCTCTGGAGAGATTCCAGTGACAAACTTCTCTGGCATTACTTTAGGGAAGACATTTTCCACTTTCCACCACTAGTTCTAACACTATGTTTCTCTACTCAGCTGCTGCAGTGTTCACAGAAGAACACTAAGACACACAAACCCGAACCAATGGTGTTTGACTCTTTCAAGTGTGCCAGAAGTAGTACAAAATCTGGCTGAAATGTGTTATGTTCTACCCTCCCAGGGTTCAGCACAATCTCTCTTTTTTTTTCCTTCCCTGATGCATACGCTCTAATTGGAAGTTATTTAAGTGCTAGGAAAACAAAACTCTGGTTATATTTAACTGACCATGTCCCAGATGAACAAAACACAAAAGGATAAATTAATTGTTTCTTTGGGTGCAGAGAGATGACTAAATCTACTTCAGGGGACAGGCATAAAGCTAGAGGAGAGGAAGACGTTTTTCTCTCTGGATAACTGATATACATAACAATGGGAATAGGATTTAGAAATCAAGATCCACTGTTCTGTCTTCTTCAAGTGGCACAATGGGAGATGAACAGCATACCTTACCTAAACCTGATTTCAGGCAGGCAGGAGAAGGGGAGAAGAGCTGTAGTTTTTAAATCTCACAGTCTGAAGAGGACACTTAGCTCAAGCCTGCTTCATGTGGTGCCTTCAGTATGCACAGCAAAGCCATTCCTTAAAAGCATTTACACATGTGGAGGCCTATTTCACGCATCTCAGACAAATTCAGGAGTAACAGCTACTCATTAATCTCAGTCCTGGTCTCACCTTGGAGAGGACCAGCTAGAAGCCATATGTTTACAGGCCTTCAGCACTTCAGTTGTTATGCAGGCTTTGGAATGAATCATATTTCTGGATCTAGAAATCTCTGCTCTTTATAAGGAAATTGCTCACCTAAGTCCATAAAGGCAATTTTATAAATCCACAAAATAGAAATTAAAAAACTCTCCATTATGCAAATGTATAAATCCACTGTGTGTCCTACTCTTTAGTGACAGCCCCTTTCTCTCAATCAGATAAAATGAACCAGAAGTAAAAAAAGAAAGAAAAACCAAAACCCCTAACCAACAAACAAAAAAAGAGAAAGGGAGGCAGGGAAGAACAAAATTGTGAAAATCCTTCCAAACAAGGACCTTCTGTCTGAAAAAGTCAGCTAAAAGCTGATGTACTGAAACCATATTCATTGGAGAGGAAGAGGGGGAAGAAAAGCAGTCAAAGTATGATTATACTTAACTTCTTCAAATGGAAGAACTTGGTGGCATCCAATGAAATTACCAGGGAGACTTAAAAGGAAAATACTTCCTCTACACTGTACATAACATTCTCTGTCCAGGGTGAGATTATAGACTAATCTCTAATTGAGATTAGAGTTTAAACACATTCAGAGAAAGAGATTTAAAATTTATGAATGAAAAAAGATCACTGAAGGATTGTGAAAACAAGATGCAGATCCAGCTGCTGGCAACAGAGGTTTCATTCACTAATTATACACACATTCCCAAGGCAGACACTACTAGTCACTGTTTAAAACCAAGAACTGGATTAAATTGGGTCTGGTCCAACACTGACATTCACATAGGAAAGCAGGCTTAAGATCATTAGCTGACAACTACAGCAAATGTAAGTTTCTATATGGATTTATCACTAGTTAAAGAACAGCTGTAGTGCAGTGTCATCCACTGAGTTTGGAGTTAGCCTATTAAAAACCTCTTGGAAGAGAAGAGCTCACCTTCTACTTCTAGAACTGCAATGAACTGGATAGCAATTTGTGCAGTGAATTGTAGAACTGCAGTGGACTGGACAGCAGTTTGTGAGTGAAACATAATGCACTGTCATGACCCCTTACCACTTTGAACTGAAATCCCAACAGTGATACACCTACTTTTCTACATGTTTTTCTCCTAGGCAAAAAGAAATCAGTTACCACTGACAGCATATAGCAACTTGAAAAAAATACAGAATAACTTATAAGGAATTTTGAAAAGTTGCAGTATTTTTGAACATGTTGTCTTCTTGTACTCTCATCGTCTATGTCTTCCTCAGAAAAGGGGAGTTCACAATAGAAAAAACCCAGTCTTTTCACAAAATTTCTAAATTCATATGCTTGATCTATCATCCCCTTACCTCATATTTTGCCTCTTCCATATCTGGCAGAGAGTAGGTCAGTTATGAAACTTCTGTGTTGCAGGGGCCCTTTTGCTACTGCTCTGTTCTAGGCTTAAGCAACTCCTCAGTTGTAAAGTAGACACTTGAAGGCTGTAGCAACTTTTAAGAATCCGATCTTATGACAGTATAATATAGATGTTAACAAAAATATCCCAAGACAACTAATTCTAATTGAATAATCAGCTACAAAGAAAATGAAAATATCTAATTCCATTTCACTGCATGTATACCACAGGCACTGCTTTAATTCAACAGTGAGAGACAAGGTGGTCATGCAACAGCAATGGAACATTTTAAAAAGAATACTCAGCCTTTAACAGACTTTTGCCATTAGTACTAAGGAAACCCTCTTGAGAAATGAAAAACATAAGAGAAAAATAATAAAGCACAGCTATCACTACTCCTGAAACTTCAGACAGCTAACAAGGAGCATTAAATTCTTCTTCCACGTTCTTAGATATTTACTGATACTTTTGATCCTTTGCTTCTTGGGTGGCAATTGTTTTAAATACCTATTTGAGCTAACACACTTCCAGAAGGCAAAGTAAACAGGAAACACAAAGGGACAGAGAGCAAAATCCCAAGGAGCTCTCACAGGAGAAGATAACAAAGATCTAATTACACCAAGATTTTCCCCTGCAAGGACTCAGGCAGACATCATGTACATGCAAAACGAGACCAAGTATTTCTCCTTAACCATTCTTGAGTTATCCTTTAACATAAAAGCAATCTTAAAATCAGCAAAAACATTAAAACAGTATTTTACCAATTATCCCAGATAATATCTTTATTCTTCCTTGAAGTGAATTCTAACAGCAAATACACTGTGTAGCTCAAATGCGTGGTTTCACCTGATCAGATGAGGAGTAAGAGTCACCACTCACAGAGAGAAGAATGAGAGGGCAGCAGTTTTGGTACAAGGCAGAGGATACTCATGACATGTGGCCTGCAAGTGTCTCATTATAAACTGTTCTGGAAGTATTCTATAAAAAAATGTTGGGCACCACTATAAAACTGAAAGATTTCGAGGTGAGTGTAGCTACATTGGTTTGAATGGTCATTGCTCCATCTGAATAGATGTCAAAGGGCTCTTCAATCTACACCTGGTACAACAAAATTTACATCAGAAAAACTAGATTTTCCTGCTACATAAAATTTCCTATTTGTGTCCCTTGCTACAGTTTTGCTTAACAGAAGTTCCTCAGCTTTATTACCTTTTCTATTTCTAAAAAAGAATACATGGTGGAAACAACCAATTACTCCACTGCAGGATATTTTTTCTTCTGCTATGCATATTTGTTAAAAGAGAAAAGAACCTGTGAGAAGCTTTGCTTTCAACACAGCACTGTGGAAAGCAGACAAAAAGCTTACTGCTTCCTGATTACTGGAAACAAATACTCTTCTCAGTGCACCAAAATCCCAAGGAAGCTTCCAGCTGTGCAATAAGGAAGCTTGATGAGTTCTGGAAGAAATCTACCAACTAACAGCACATTTCATCAAGTACAACATAAAATGTCGAGGATCAGTTTTGTCGAGGATCATTTTTCTCCTGTTCTGGAAAGAGAACTACAAAGTTTACTTAAACCAAGTTGTTAGCACAAAAGACAACTTTTTAAAAGGGCAATACATCTAACGCCACAGCAAGCCTGGAAAGCGCCTCAGCACATGCATGTTCCAGTTATGTTTGCTGTCTGCTGAAATCTCATCCTATTCCCATTAAAACTCCTGACTTTTAAAACAAAGAAATTGATAGAAATCAAAGTTTCTTGAAAGTCTGAGTAAAGGAAACCACACTAGTCACAAAGGAATTAAAATATGGAGAAGTCAGTTTGATCCACAGAATTGAATGATCACAAAAGAAAGTGATTATTTCCATTGTAATGTTTACACCAGACATTGGCTGGATTCCTGCTCACATTTCTTTAATTATGCCTGTATAAACAGAACAATTACACATCCAATCCAATATCATCTACAGTTTAGGGAAGAGATGTCTGTAAAAAAAATATTTCTCATTAATGAAACAGCATTTTAGAAAGGGTCACTGAAAGAATGAGAAGTCATCTCCAGCAAGCAGCTGAACCTCACAGAGCTGCAGGGTTCGGTGAGAATGACCTAAGCTGCAAGCACGTTAATACACACTCAGCTTCCTTCTCAGCATCCTGTCAATACCACCAGGGGATGGTCTTATTTCATTTACATATGCCATAAAAAAATCTTTCCTGGAGAAGAATATTACATTACCGTATGCAGATTTTCAACCAGGAAACTGAACTTGAGGACAGCACTCATGAGACTCAGCTCTCTTAAAAAGAAAATCCCCACAATGTATCTTGTAGGGAAAGAAAAAGGAATCAAGCAGACAGTAAGTCAGCACACATTTCATTTGCACTTTTATTTTACTCTTTCTGATCATAAAGACAGTAAATTTCTCTACCAAAAAGGAAAAAAAATATACAGAAGTGCAGCAGTGCCATCTTTTCATTCTGGTACATGAAGGAATAAATTAACACCAGCATTCCTCACTGCACCAACATCCTGTCAGACAGCTGCCCTGCCAGGAGCCTCCACTCTCAATGTCTGAAAAGCTAAGCCTGATATCCTGGCCAGTTGAGCCCTTGGGCCCCTCCTAGAAGATCCTGTTCATTATGCCAAGGTCTGTTAAAGTTATGTATAGGGTTTTCTCAATATATGTCTACTCAGCTAATACTAACAGTCCTCCAATTCTTTAGTTTGTCAGGACTCCAAATGAAACAAATGAAAATCAATGGAAAGATACCAAGTGTCCCTTCAGCAATGGATTTAACACCACTGAATTACTGAACAGAATGCCACAAGGAAATACAGGCTTTCCACTTCCCAATGCACAGCACCATTGGATGCCCATCCTGCCTGTCTGGACACAGAATAAATCTCCCATATGCTCCTACTGGCTTGACACTACCGCCTACAACAGAGATTTATGCAGCTGGTATCCAGGAGTTCATTATCCCCACAGACGGAGCAGCAGGCTTTCAGACTACAAGAAACCTGTACCCCAGGGCTGAAGTGGATGTGAGAAAATGAGTAGTTCAGAAGAGTACAGCATGATATGAAAAGAAAGGCAAAGGGAAAGGCCAAAGAAGGTGAGAAAGTAGGCACTGGAACCCTCTAAGATACATGTACCCAAAAACAGGAACTGAAATATCTACAGCTTCCACTGTTCAGTAAAAACCCAAGGACAAGCTGAGAGGCCTTTGTGAGAAGGAAAAGAAGGGAAAACTGGGATAGGGGGAGAAAAGGAACGAACTACAAAAAGGTCATGACATGAGACGTTGCAGGATTTAAACACAGACTGAAACTATTTCCTGTTTTAAAACTGAGAGAAAGTATTGATTAGTATCAAGGAGATTGATTTAGGATAACATAAATCACGCTTTTCAAGGGTTGAAATGTCAAGAATGTCTTAGCTTTTAGAAAAGGATGAGGTTTTGGTTTTTTGGTGTTTCCTCAGTAAAAGCTAAATAACAGACTAATGGAGTAGTACAAAACAGTTCTGAGGGGTTTTTTTTTCCCCTTAGGAGCAAAATGAGATCTTGGTGGCAAACACAGTTTGAGACTTTTGGATCACAGCACAAAGATAGTTTTCAGTGAAATGGCAAAAAACCCACAAACCTAAACAAACATCTTTTCCATGCAAGAAGTGCTCTATTTGTTACATTTGGTCTTTTTCTTTGATTTAGGTGCATTGGTATGTGAAAAATAAGAAAGAATTAAATACAAATAGCTTTGCATTGAAATTTTTTTAACACTTGTTTTCATCACTGAGTTCATATGGTTGTTTGCTTTCCGTCCCATTCCTTAGGAGTTTTTTAAAAGAGTGTGGTGCCTATTGCCTACCTTGCACCTCTGCCAGTCCTCTCCATGAAACAATGCTAGTGCCCATTTATTCCAGCATAAATAATTTCCTCTGACTTAAGTGCACTGTACTTGTAAAGACTTTCCTCAATCAAAAGTTACCACCACACATTTAACAACTGCATCCTTTTAGCCCAATGCATTTGCCACATCACCTCACATATACACAGGGAGAGATGGGTTTTGTCAATTATGACTATCCCTCATCAACTTAAGAATAATTTGATCACTGTCTGTTAATAAAGTTACAGGAACAAAAAACTGAAAAGGCCCAAAGTAGTCAGAGGTTTGAGCAATAGCTAGTGATGCAACACAATAAAACAAAACTATACTTCCATATTCTAGCATGGTCTCCAGTCTGATATACAACAGCAGTTAACTCTCCTCAGACAAGTCCTCCTTCTGTTATTTACTCTGTGTAAAACACTGGCCTTGAGGCAAATTACCCCAATGTGTTCACAGTCCTCCTTGCAGCTGCCTAAAGTGGCTTCTGTTCACTGCAGCTCACAGCAAGACACAAGCCACTTTCATCATCATTAAAACTCCCTGGGCTCATGTAAGTTCTTTTAGAACAAAACGATTATAGGTACTGGACATCTAAAAAGGGCAAGTTTCCAATTCCTTAAATACTTTGGTTCCAGTCTTCACACCTACACTTTCCATACTAGAAAGCAACAAGTTCTGGTAAAGCAATGCTTGTTCCTTGCAAGATTAAACTAATGGTTCTTACTTAACAAAAAAAAAAAAAACAAACCAAACTTAAAAAAAAACCCAACCAACAAAAACTGCACCAAAAACCAAAACAAAAACTCCCCAAAAACCAACAAACAAAAAACCCCAACAATTTACAAAAAAACTCCCCAAAAAACCCACAAACCAAAACCAAACCAGTAAACTAAAAAAACCGAAATAAAACACAAAAAACCCCAACCAAAACCAGACTGCAAACCAAAAAAAGGCCAAACAAAAAAACTCACACAACAAAACAGCAACATTCAATAAACAACCAATTAAAACTAAAAGCCCCACAGTCCCTGCTTCCACCACTGAAGTATCCTTCCTACATTTTTATAAGAATTATTTACAACTCATAAAAGACCTTCTCTTTGTTCCACAGTTCTCATACAGATATTTTTCACACATACGAATGTATTTGGATCTCTAAATATTTCAACCAAGCCTTCTCTTCTTTGGGCTAAAGGAGTTTTGTTGAAAACAAAAAAATTAAATCTCTGGTATTTTTATAGTTAGGCAAATTTCAAAGTGATGCAAGTGTCCTGAAGCAAGTAATCTTCCAGCAGTACGTCCAGCTTTCCTTTTAACACAAATAAAACTGGGAATCAAAAGCCTGCTCAACTAAAACACTTCCTGGTTCAAAGCCTGATGTTTCATCGGGCCCAATGTCCTTGGACTGTGGCACAAGAAATAATTTTTTTCCCCCCTGCTTTGCTGCAATTATTCTGTTTTAATTTCTTTTATTGACTTGGCTGCTCCACAGCTTTTGATCTCCACCTTTGTGCAAGGCTTGGAAGCACCAGTTATACGAACAGCTCCCCAGTGGTCTGAAACGTATCTCCCGATTTGCAGCACTTGTGCCCAGTGGCATAAGCCCTTACCAGCAGCATTTAACCCCTCACTACCAACTTGGAAGAGCCATCAGATCGCATCCACCTGCAGCTCCAGGGCCTTTCATCAGAGTCTTTCAAGAAGCATGTTGCATGGACACTCAGTCCAATCCTACACTATCCCAAAACAACAAAGAGCAGTGTAGAATCATCTGGTGAAGCCACACCTATGTTAAGACCCACCAAAGCTTTACTGGAACAAGAAGTGGTGAAAATTTGGTTGGGGTCCCCACCATTGCCTGCATAGACACTCCTCCCTCCAAATCCCACCTGTTACACATGATATGAAGAATTTAATTAAACTGGAAAGTGGTGGTAAACATATTCTAGAAGAGCCATTTGTGGTTCTATGCTATAAAACTGTGTCCGGGGCTGGGTCCGTGGGGTCCCAGCTAAGCTTCCTTCTACCTCCAATAAGACAATTCATATGACCAAAATATTTACACTGATCTCTAATGCCTTCCTAGCTCAGAAGCATATTATCTTTTAACCAGTTACAGACCTGTCTTGATCATGGTTGACTATCTCAATCTATGACAATATAAAGCAAAAGAGAAACATGCGCTTTTTAAAACAAAACAAACAAAAGCCACGCAAAAACTTATTACCAAAGCCGGTAAATTTTTTGGCTGGAAGGGGAAATAATGGTGGGGGATGGGCCAGGTACCTGTAATAAATCAAGAACAAAACCTATATAAATTAAATAAGTACTGGAAGCACCAATGGAATAACCAAAGAACTGACTTTTACCAACACAGTTTCTTAGAAAAGTGTTCGGAAGAAAACAGTAGCCAGCTTAGCACAAGCTTTCTTTAGCTTGTGTTTTCAAGCCATATTTGTAGCCAGCTGTTCCTGTATCACTACACATTCCCCTGCTGAGTCCCACAGAGGACTGCTCTGTGTGTCACACTTTGGGAAGAAGTGTCTCAGACAGATGTCAGTTCTCACATTTCTCAGTACTTGAAGCTGGCACTGAGCATCTCTCCCCTTGCCCAGCTGCCTCCTCTCCCCTCGCTTGTGGGATCTTCTGTGTCTGAGAATGCAAGTGTCAAAGCAAGGGCAAAAGATGCATTAAACTGATTTGTGTAAATGGGTCAAATTAGGAAACAAAACATTTCTGCTGAGGGCTATTTTCCTCCAGATAAGAGAGCGTTGTTTACTCTCTAGTAATAACTCAATTCCATCTTGGTCATCTCTGGAGTACAGACACTGTTTTGTTTTACTAACTCAGATAGCAATGCATGGAGGGGGAGCCTCTTGGGGAATGAAGTTTTGGGTGATGGAGGGCAGTGGAAGAAAGCGAGACTGGAATTGTACCTTGTGTTTTCACTGCTTTACACTGTGCACTGCAACTTCCAGCTGATAGAAAAACAACCCCCGGCTGTTCCTTCTCACTGGTGCAATAAATTTCAGGGGAGTGCTCTGCATTTCATCCTGCAATGCACACCTGCCCATACTGCATGTAAAGGGAGCTCAGTGCCTTCCTTCCCAAAAAATCCATGCAGACTTCATGAGTCTTTCTCCTTGTGGGTATGAGAAGAGCTATATGCTTTTTCATTATACTGTACGTAAAGATATTTTCACCTTCATCCTGAATCAACAGGCAAAAGCACAATGTTTTTGTGCTTATACAGAACTAAGTTGTAGTAAAATCTTCTGTGATGCCCCTGTAATTCAATACAATAGCCAATTTCAGTAAAAGGTAACTAACAGCAGAAAGGCAGAAATTTTATGTCATATTCTACCTTATTAATTATTGATTTGCTATGAATAAAGCTGCACCAATGAAAAATCATTCCATTATTAGAACCTAGAAAGCAAAATCATCTTCAACAGCTCTCAAAGCACTTGCACACAAATAATTTCAGGAACTCAGCCAATACTACAACACAATATGATGAATTTATCATCATTCATTAGAAGAGTAAAGCATGACGTCCTGAAGGTCCATTCACACAACAAAAATGCCTGAGATCCATTTATTTGAATTCCCAGCCCTAAAGGAACAGTAGTATACTTAAGTCCAGAAAACACACAATGCAAGTAATTTTGCAAATAAATACCATGTAAACAGCAAGTATTCTCAAACACTTCCTAGGAGTTTTTGCTTTTGAAAGCTATTACATTATCAGCTTTCAAATGGATGAGCATTAGAAAAAGTTTCTAAGACTGTTCAAGATGGTTAAACCAGTCAAAAGACCATTAGAGAGACTGCCCAAGTTGTGCCCAATCTTAAACAGAGAAACAGGTTCAAGCCTGCACATAAGCACCACTTTGCCATTTCAGACATTCTACACATCCTTTCACCATTAGCTGTTATAAATAACAGCATGACTGCACAAACTTGATTTAAAATTCTAATCGCACATTGCATCAAGCACTCAGCATCTAATAGGAGATATTTAACTCCTCACAGAAACAAGCTGCAAAGAGAATTTTATTATTAAGTCTTTAAACTCCATAGCCAAACTTATGACCCCAGATGACACAATTTGACACCTGGTGAAGAACGGAGAATGAAGGGGAAAACACTGAAAAATACTGGGGAGAGCTGAAAAGAGCAAAGGCACGCTGGTGCCTGCCTGGCAATCTGCTAGTTCCTTCCTTCTTCTTTTGACATGGCTCAGAACAGGAAGGGCTTTTACTGCTCTCTAATAGCCCAAGTCCCCTGTCAGACCAGCACTCACGTAGCCCTTTCCCCAACGCATTACCACACAAATTGAGCACCACCCCCATGTCATCAAGTGAAATCAAGTGAGGGGCAGAGCCTTGGCAGTTTCTAAGAGCTTTATTATTGCAAAGATCAAGGAAATTTGAAACATTCCCAAAGAGGACACCACAGCCCTTTCCTGAGCAGGCATTTCACTCTGATTTGTAGTCATTGAGCAGAAGAAAAAACAAATGTTCACTTACTCCTCATATTTATGTGGTATCAGTTACCTTAACGGAATCACCTTGATCAAGGGTTCAGGATCCTCTAGACCCTAGCAGCTGTCAATTGTAGCTGCAAATCCATGTCTGAGGTTAGGTATCAGTGGCTGCGTTCACATTGGAAGGCAGACTCTCTTGAGTTCATAAAAAACTGCCCCATCTCTATCTTATTTTAAAATTTGTGGCAAAGACAAAACTTAATAAAGCAGCACTTCACAGCCTTTCAAACCACTTTGTTAAATCACAGCATTCTGGTATCAAACCTATCAGAGCTTTATACAACTTCTAAAACTGAATAGTTGCTCCTGTTGAAATATGTTTGGGAATAGAACTAGACTGTTAGCATTAAACAAGAAGACAGATAAGCAACCTAATCTTTTCAGTCGTTATTCATCAGGGTTAACAACGAGGCAGATTTGCATTTGTTTCTCCTATGAAAAAGATATTTAACACATAATTATTCTGATAGACACAGCACTTAGGGAAAAAAATATTGTTGGTACAGTTCAAGAGATCCTAAGAAAAAAAAACAAACAAAAGCAAAGATGTGGCAGCAGAAAGGGAGAGGCTAATTCTCACCTGTAAAATCACTTTCAGTAAATAGTATGCCTGATAATTCAGTGTACATGATGAGGCTGCCATCCTCAGGGAATCAGGGAGGTATTGCAGCTGACTTCCAGAGACGATTTATGCCTGGACCTCCAGAGAACAACTCATGTAAATTAATTCCTCAAGAACCTGCTAATAAGACAAATATTGGAATACCTAAAATTGTCTTCAATGTTATCTTCCACAATCCCAGTCATTCCCAAATGTTAGACTAAAACTGTATTACAGGGTCATTCAAGTCTCCTACCCCTAGTGCTGTACAGAAAATTCTCCAGTACATTTCAGAACAAAAGTCTTCTTTAGCATGCTGTCTGACAATTATGCACACAACTCAACTAGCAGTACAACCAAAAGAAACAAATGAAAGCTTTTTAACTTTTAAAGGAGTACCCAATTATTTCCCTTTCAACTACCACAAAGAGGACTAGCATAATTTAATCCTATCAGGGTTAAAATGTTACATATAAACTGGTAGACACGCCACAAGAAATTGAATCATTACCACACTTTTGATTTTCAGTTGAACTTTCATCGTTTTTCCAGTTTAAGAATACAGGGATAGCTTCCACGCCACTTAAACTATTGCTCCTTGTGGTGAAGGAGAGGGAAGTCAGAAAATCCCACAAACCTGATTTAAAAATTCTGTTATGCTACTTTGCTTCCATGCTGTACAAGTAGCACAAAGACTCTAAAAAACACATGAAAAAAGCAGAACCCCTAAAATAAACTGTTTAAAAGAAAAAAATGCATGTTTGTGCATAGTAGCAGTACACAGTCCGTTCAGAAGCATTCAACATTTTGAATTCCAGATAATGACACCATTTGTTAGAGAGAAATGATTAGTGAAATCAAGTTTAAAAAGGCATTCAACACTGGATTGCTACCAGATGCCCATCAGAAGATAACCAGTTTAATCACAGATAGGCCTGGGTTCAATAAATATGTAAGTTAATTCAGAGTGTCTAAGAGAAAGGTTACTACAAAAAAAAAAGTTTTCCCTACCTGTGCTAAGCTCTGAAGCAATTGATACTCAGAATTGTCTATTGATGCACCTAAACTCTGGTCATCACCAAAACAAACAAACCAACCCCAATTTACAATTTGTGATTTTACTAGCCAGCGAAACCCAGCCAACAGATCTGAATGTAATCATAAGACTGATAATCCATTAACTGCAGACAAAGTATTTTCAAAAGGCATGTGTTATATTGTGCTAAAAGGAATTAATGACTCAGTAAAAAATACACAAACCATAGCAGAAGAAAATCCGTAGAGAGGTTTCCTTACAGTAAGATACTTAAGAAGCTCAGTTAAATGCATCAAGGTTCATTCAGTTCCAGTCTTTATATAACAGAACAAGTTCTCTTTGCTACTGTATAAGGTCACTGCTTTTTTATCTTGCCAGGCAAATGTCACAGAAGAGTTACTGGGTGGTAAAGCTGGGGTAAGATTTTTTCTTTCTAAGAACAGTAAAAACAAGAAGCTATAGAAAGACTTGCTTAAAGTTGTGGTAGATCCACTATTTCAAACTGTATTTTCTCTAATAAGCTTTCCAACTCAGTTACCAGGTTCAGTAATTACCACCTCAATATTGTGCATAAAGAAAGTTATCAAGATTTTGACAATAAATTAATGTTTAAACCTCTCTTTTTTTGCACTTTCAACCTAAAAGTGTTTTTATTGTGCACAAGTCTTATTCTACAAGTCAAGAAAATGGTATTGTCTGTTCTCCATATCTGACCAGAGAAGCTGTCTGCTGTACAATTCACACTTTATGTTTCCGCTGTTGCTTCCAGCACGGGAAGTTCCAGTACAACTATGACAGACCCCAGACTACAGAAACTGGATCTCCCCAACAGATCACAGGCACAAGAAATACTTCATACCACTGTATGAGATTGTTCCAATCTCCTTTTTAAACCCCTGCCCACTCCATGAGTGTATAAACTACTTGCAGAACTGTGGAAGCCTTTTGAAGAACAACTTGTTTGTTCATCATGAAGAGGTTACTAAACTGTAGCCTGGGATTCTTCAGGTACAAATCTACTCTGAATTCTCAAGATGGAGCCATACTTCACACCTGCAAGTCTGAAAACAAACTTGGAATTTCTGCTTCCATCCTAATAATCTTCCAACAGTTACTGCAATTCTTTTTACTTCCGCAAATGCTCCTTCCTCACACAACAAAATAAAATGCTGCTTCCAAAAGAGCAGCATTCACCATCAAACTCTGACCTCAATTAAGCCTTGATTTTCAATATTCTTCCTGGCTTGACTATTAAATCTTACAGACCAAGTGGCCCATCCTTTACACTTCAGCAGTTCATCACTAATCTCTTAAGTTCCCCAAATACCACTTTTCCCAACCTTATTCCCTTTCTGCTCTCTATAGTTCCCATAAGTATCTCTGTAGGGACTTCATTCACCAGATTCTCTTTTTCAGCACAACAACCCCTCTGTGATAAAACATATAAAAATTACTAGTGATTAAGCATGGAGTAGCTGGGGCTCACGGTGACATTCAGAATCATCCTGTAACAACTGCAAGCAGCACAAACCCCATCACATTCAGCAGCTGTCTTTCGTATGACTGGATTCTTGGCAGGACTTTATGAACTGCCTGATGTAAAATTTCCTGCTGGAGCCCACCCAAGTTCCATTCTTTGTTAGTCAAAAGTTTATTCCTTTTTACAGTACTGGCACAACTCAGTATTACAGGACTTCTGAAATTATTGCATAGTTTGTCAAATGCAAGACATGAAGAGATACTCTGAGCTAATGGTAAGGCACACTTGATGGCATTAGGACTTAACTTGAACCAGAAATTTGAAAAGTTTAATAGTAATAAATCCTCAAAATACTTGAATTATTTGACAGGAAAAGTGGAAGGCTTTGAAAAAAATCTATAGAGAGTCATTTTTCAAAAGATTAAAAGTAAACATTAAGTACTCTGTCAGGTTTGTCTGTCTTTATTACCTACGTTAAATCAGGCAGAATATAACAGTGGACATTTTGGAGAAAACCATCAAATGTTTTCTATTAGAGTGTTTAAACTTACCTTTACAATGTGCATGATCAATTTTAAAATTGCTAATATTGGATTTCCTCAGTATTACATGTTTTATTAATGTCATTTATAAAACAATGCATTCCCCTAATTGTAATAACATCAAGCATCAGTTGAAACAGCAACTAGTAAAAGGTTTTTGGCAGGACTGACAAGTATAGCACCAGCAGATCCAGAAGTGTTCTGTTCCCTGAAAGCTAATGAATTGGGACCCAATGAAAGTGTATCAGTGCTCTTGACTCCACACAGCAGAGCACAGAAAGCAAAGTCACCACTTCTTGCCTACACGACTAAAGGGTGTTATAATGTAAAAATACACTGGAGATCATTTGCTGGCTTCTCTGAAATACCCCACAGGCACTGTGCACACACCCACACAGACTGGGGAGGGGAGAACAATTGGTGTCTCCCCTCTTCTCCAGTGAGTGCCCTGTAAAGAGAATAGGAGAGAAAAAAAAAAAAAAACTTGAGACATGAGCCACTCACTAAGAAATATTTTGAAACAGTAGTTTGCATAAACACCAAGTAACAATAGGCTAAACTGCAGCTTAGCTTAGGGCATAAAATGTGATAACTACCTCTTTCTGAAAGAAACTTAAAAATTAGTTTGGTTTCTGAAGTATTAAATGTCCTCATTTGTTGTAAGTTCTAAGGGATAAGGCCTCTCAGCATCTCTGCAGAATCAGACTGCTGTTTGGAGTAGCACGGTCTTATTAACAATAGCCTTGGATTTGTTGCAGTATTTATGACCCAATTTTAATTCTCAGCCATAGTCTTCAACAGGAATAAAAATTCAACACTAATTACAGCTGCCAAAGCACGTCTCTGAACCAGTACAGCCAAGGCAGACACACAGCCAGGTAAAACATGCTGAACAAACTTCTCCCACATAAAAGATGCCAGCTCTCTCTCTCCACTAAAACACACTTTTTTTTAAGCTTGTTTTTATACTGTCTTCTAAGATTCAACTGCTCCATACTTAGTACTTCTTTACATTCTATCTGAGCTTGCAAAAAAGTTCCCATTTAGTATCAAATTCTGAATTTAATTGATGAGCTGTTTCACCTCCTCCTTTAAACCATTAGTAAGACACTTAATCTGAGTTTGGTATTTATCCTGCAAGCACAGTTCTCTGCCCTGTAGCTCAAATTACTGCCACATCTACTATTTTTGCTTTAAGTCCTTCAGCAAATTTCTAGTTCATGCAATATTTAGGTCAATAAAGTTGGGGGTTTTTTCCCCAAGTTTTATGAGGAAATGCTTCCAAATGGCTTGCCTGAAGTATCTGCCACATGCAGTACACTTCTCAACCTGCAAAATATTGTAATTTGAATTTTTTAGAAGGAGTATGCTTTTTCATTTACTCATACGAGCAGTCCATCTGTCACAGCTCTATTAGTTTCAAGTCTACTCGAGATGCACCTTCCAGTGCTGGTGTTAATATTTTATGTAAGGATGGATGCAGAATTAACACCGATGACTCTGTCAACATACATACAGAGAGCCAATTTCTTTGCAGCGGATGCTGGCAAGCACATACTCACAGCCTGGCTGGAGAAGCCTAGACTTCACACTATGCAGTTCATCCTGTTGAAGAAGCTGGTGGCAGCTGCAGCTCAACTACTTTCAGCACCTAAACCAGCTAGATATCTTACTAATTTCAGAGCCAAACAACAGCTTGCTCTTGTACTTTAAGATGCTGCTTCATTTCTTTATCCTATCTGTTGCCATCATCAGCCTTTCAAAACCCTCTTGCTAATTTTGTAAATTAGGTTGTTAATCCCTTTATATTTAAAAACAAAGCTACTCTTCATTTACAGAAGTCCTTTCACCATTTTTGTGAAACAGATTCCCACCCACATATCTGCAGAACCACTCTATTTTTTGAAGCTGTTCTGGAACAAACAAGATATTCATACAGCTTCTCACTGTGCACAGCCTGCAGGAACAGGCATCATCACACCCCCTGATTTTGCACAGAGCTGAAGAAGGCCAGGTGTCTCAAGTCTCCATAGCAAACTGGTAGCACAAATCAGGTATTCAGACTTCTGAGACATGCACCACAGACACAGAGCCATCCAGTTACTTTTACTGCTCCTTGTAAAGTCTTTAGAATGGGAAAGGCAAGAAGCTGAAATAGATTCTCAGCTATCTTTAGCCAGAGACAGCATTTTTGCCTCTGTATGTGAGCTTCTGCAACTTCAGCATTACAACTTGACTTCCATAACATTGCTGAGATGCTTTTTCTAATTGAGGTGTGACTAAGCCACTTGCAGACTCCGCCTTTGCATGTCTGTGTTAAATTGGAAGAGACATGACAACTCCATTGACCTAAAGAGTGAAATCCATATGATTCATGTGCCTATAACACATTACACTATATAATGCATATAACAGCCTTTATGCTGTTGGCACTTCCTGTTTAACATTCCAACAGGATCTTCTCATAACCAGGAATGAGATATCTTCACCAGAAGATGTGGTCCCAGAGCTCTGGTTTCATTGCTAAAGAGCCCCAGGTAAAATATTTATTCACATCACTGTCCCTATTGCATGAACAGTAAGACAAAAGCTCACAGTATAGGAATTCCTAACAAACCATCCTACAGACCATCTTTACTAAGAAGAATTACTTAGCACTCATACCTCTTATTATTTCCCCCCCTCCTTATACTTGAAAGAGTTGAGAAAAGAATTTTCAATAGTTTGCATGCAGTTTGTAGGTTTCTTTAAAACCACTAGAATACAGATGAACAAAAATCCTCTTTTTTTTTCAGCAACTTCCCACTCAATAAAATTCCGCATTTGTCTTTCCTTTCTTAGGCTTCTTTCCTCTTGCTAATTACTAGCCTCCAATTAGAATTGACAATAGAAGAAAGTCTTTTTATGCTTTTCAGTCATCACCACATAAAACACCACACTATACTCCATTCTCCACTCAGTTCCTTCTTCTTCTCAGAAAAAAACCCCAACACCCCAACAACTTATTCTAAGTTTAGCGGTTTTAATCCTTTTCTTGTTCTCAGGCCAAAACCAAAATTCCTTCCAACCCTCCCATTCTGGACTTGGAGTGTGAACACTGAGCATGAGCTGGGCTTGTTTGCTGCACCTTCAGCTGAATTGCTACTGCCACCACTGTTCCTGCTCTCTACCATCTTGTAAAATATTGGGTCTTACTGCACATATCCAATAAAAGAAAAAAAAATTTCCCCTAGACATAACCAACTGGCAACAGCATCACAGATCAGCCTGTCAGCCTGGTTTTTAGGACTAAAATCCAAAAATTAACTGAAGCCCCAATGTGAAGAAGGTGGGAGGTATATGAGGAAAAGTAGTGATTTGCAAACAGTGATTTTAGAAGAGGAAAATCAGATAAAAAAAGGATATTATTATTGTGAGAGATGCAGTTTGTAACATGTGGATGCTGTCATCTTATTACATTGCTGTGTTTGTATAAAATAGCTGCACACATTAAAATATCAATCCCACAACAAAAGCACTTCTGTTTTTGAACACAAAAACACAGGCAAAATTATACAGGGGAATCATGTGTGGCACATTAATGGCATGGATTTAGAACAGCAACAAAACTGAGTAAAGTCTCCCAGGCAGGCTGAAGGAATCTCTTCCTCCCCCCTTGCACTGTCCACTCTCCTAGCAATTTGTATTTCTTCAGAGAAGATCTGCAGGCTCTCTGCAACTCTCTTTAAGTTAGGAGGGCGCAGAAAAAATTGCACTGCTGTGGAGAACATTGAAACATCAGACCTGCCACCAGTATACTATGGCACACCTGGGATGAGACAAAATGCTCAATTCTTTCTTGTTTTCACAAACTACATCTTGATCCTAGAGGGCCAAAGTACAGAAATTGTTGCTATGCTTTACATACTTTAAAATATGCCTCTTCCAAGCTGCCAGTCTCTGCAAGAGCAACAAGTCTGACCCCTTGTACCACCTGGGGTCCTTCACACAACCCATCTTTAAGCAAAGAACTGCAGAGACTAAGCATTGGCTTTATCCCAAGAGATACCTACAAAAAAAGCCAGAACTCCTGGAAACTTCCCCTCTCAGCACAGGCATGAACTGCACATGACGAGCCAACCTTTGATAAGAGGCATAAATGCCATTAAAACAGAGCTCTCAATCAGTGGAGCTTTTTATATCCTGTAATAGATCCCTACTGTAACAAAACATTAATATTAAGCTCTAAGGACTAAGGATATGTACTGGGTCCAGGACACATGCTTTTAAAAGGTCCCTAAATGCTTATTCATTTAATAAAGCACAAAAGCTCTAAAGAAGCTGTTGCCATCTGTTTTCTGGACTTATACATTTCTGGATTATCCTCTCCCTACTCCCACCAAATTGTTATTTGGAGATAAAAGAAGCCAAAACCAGAAAAACTAACACTAGAACAGCATTCTTGAATCACAACACTCCTCTTGAGTAGTGAAAGAATCTCCAAAACTTTGCATTGTGGGCAGAGTTGAAGCTTTAACTCACCATTTCTTTATTTCTGACATTTAAATCAGACTCAATTTCTTCTGCATGTAGTTCTTTGGAGTTTATTGTGAATCATTTTATTACCTGCAATTTGAGGTGAACATATTTGTTTTAAACCAACATTTGAAAGTAGTAGAGGAAGAAAGTATAGTTAAGTAACAGCTCTCCTTTGATCCAAAGATCTTCACAGTTGGAGCAAGAAGAGACTCCACTAACCATACCATAGATTAGGTTCAGAGCACTTTTTGCCTACAATATATAAAACATTAGTTTTTTTGATAAGCAAAAAAAAACCCCTCAATAATACCAGCAGTAATTAGATCAAGTTTATTCTTTAAAAATCAAGCAATGTTTAAGCAGTTCTTTACTTTTCTATTTTCAAATAGAATCAGGCGCAGAATTTGCTTTGGGGAGAGCTACAACAACTGTGATGTGCTTACAGGCCACAAAACAATGCCTGTGACATACAAAATCAACCTCCACCTTCACTCTTTATTTTAGTTTAGATTAACACCTCAGGCAGAGATAGTCCACACTCTCCAGTCCCATCAGGATATCATGTTCCCTAAAAAAAAAAAGCTGAGATAAAGAGCCATTAGGTGACAGTGGGCACAGACACCCAAGCATCACACACAGTACTCAAAGGACAATTCCTCCCCAGCCATGGACATGAACTGAATTAAGCAGCCTCTTCTCTGCAGGGAGCACTCTGATGGCTGATCAGAATCCACAACATTGAAGATTTATATACTTCCTCAAAACACCTCGTTACACATTAGAAACTGGGCAGAGAGGCAGAGATGGGTTTCAGCTTCTCCAAGCACACAGTTTCTCACAATCCAGGAGCTCCACAAGCACAGCACACTCACAGCAGTGCACTGCACAGCAGCTGCTGGGCCCAACAGCCTTCACTGGGACATGCCCTGCTTCTGTGGGGTATGCCAGCCCTACTGGGATGCCTGTGTTCTGTCCATATTGATCTTCAGGTTAAGCACACAACTAAAAAAAAAAAAAACAAAAAGAACAAAAAGATCACAGGAACAAAAGATACCTGCAGCTTTCTGTTCACACAACCTGCAAGAACCTCGCATACACTTGTACAGACATATCAGCTTATAGACCAGAGAACAGAGAACACAGAGAACAGAGAACCATGTGTGGTCATTTGTTTTTAAAATAGCCGTACAATATTTACTCTCTTAATGTGAGGGCACTTGATATTTTAAAACTCTTAAGTTCCAAATGTGAATAAAAGTCACCTTGTGGTGATGAAAATCTCTGTGGTGATGGAAAGAAGCAGTGCCATACAGCAAGGTACTGAACCCTCCACAAAGGCAGTGTTCAGTTTTCAGAAAAGCTATTCAGTAGTTCGAGATTACTTCACCACATTTTTGACTTATCAAAATGCAAAAGGTACTAGTGGCAGTGCCACACAATAAAAGGACAGCAAGTCACTATGTACCTGTGGTGTACCCAGGACAGCAGGTACCACAGGTATCATCATTGTGCAAGAGACAGAGCACTGGAAGAGGCTGCCCAGAGAAGCTGTGGAGTCTCCCTCACTGAGATAGATATTCAAGAGCCATCTGGATGCAATCCTGTCTATTGTTAGAAGCAGACATGGCCAGAACAGTTGAGCAGGGTTTTAGCTGACCAGGTACAGCAGAACAGTCTCCCAGAGTAACTATTGTTGTAAATAAGCATGAAGTGGGCTCCTCAGACATTTTTTCTTAAAACCCCACTAGTTACTACACCCATTCAACTAGTCAGACAAAACCAGCAAATCCCATGAATGTGCTAAGAACGGTTGAGCTCAGCAATTAAAGTAAAAATATTCATTAGATTCTTACACTTGGGCAGAATAAAACACAGCTCTATGTTGCCTTTAAAAGTCTACCCTAACAAAACATCCCCAAACAGCTTAGATTTCCAGCCCACACATGTTGGTTATCAAAAGAAACAGACAGGAGAAACAATGAAGAAGAAAGCTTGCACACATTTCTTCTTTAGATTCCCAAAACCAGCTGTACTGAAAAAATAAAGCTAAGTCAACCACCCAGCACCAGGGGAGGGACAGTCACGAGCACCAGGGTTTAAAAGCAATCATGCCTGATACCCTGAAGGGAACTGCTTACAAGTGTTGCTTGATTTTATCCTTCCAAGATGAAGTAGGAACTTCTTAACCAAGAGTAATGCAGCCGCAAAAAACATCTTGCAAAGTTGCAAAAAAATCCTGCAGTTCCTTGTTGCTCTGGAGGCCATCCCCAATTCCAAGTTTAACTCAGTCACAGTTCTTGCTCCCACTATACCAACTAGTACTCAAAAGTTTACGAAGACCCAGTCTGAGCAGCAGAAAATCCCACAGTATAGCTACTTTATAAAAAATTGGGCCAAATCAGGTCTCAAAATATGGCTCTATTAACTCTGATAATATTATGAACTAGATGCTAGTTTTAACAGTTTTAAGGACACTTGTTGGAGGATTGTAGGATAACACACAAAGGTCCCACAAACAACCCTCAACAGATCCAAGAGATGTGTACACACACATCTGATCTGTGGGCAGAGATCTCAACATCATCACCTAATCCTGACACACTTATACCACTATGGCAGTGTGCAGAGTCAGTCTGTCTCCTGACAAAATCACTGACCCACTGTTCCAAGAGACCCATCACACCATGAAGACTACATTTAAATGATGACCCATCTGTACAACCAACTACCAAGGTATATGGAAGCACCTCACTTGGAGGACAAGGAATGTAGAGGTAGAAAGTTGTGGAGAAACTTGGCACTGACTTGGACACTGAATACACCACATGCAAAAATGACCTTCTGCATACACGCAGTTCTGAGCTCAACATCTCACCAGATGAAAGACTAAAGCCAAGTGAAAGACTTCAGAGGAGTGAACCACACCAAATGATTCTACATACATAACAATGATAGCAGCCATTCTTGAGCTGCAGAGAAGCTCTTAAGGTCTTTCAGCCTCTACAGAGACTGAAATCCTGCCTCCCCACTCATCAGGATCAGTTCAGCCAGCAACCTCTGAATGCTCAGCACACACTTTCAAACAAGAAGCTCTTTTGCAGAAAGATGACAGACAGTTGAGCTCTCAAACAGATGTCTTCAGCCCAGCTTTATCGAGTTCATAGCTCGTCTTTATTTCGGCACTTCAACACATTATTTCACACACATTTTGGGTTCTTTTTAGGAGTCTTTGGTTCCTCCTATGAGGGCTCACAAGTAACAGCTCTGTCAAGACCACATGCAGGCAAACTGCCACAGATAACACCCTACACAGGTTTAGAAGCTCTGATCAAAGTGCTCCCTGTAGGAACCTGAATTTGTGTGTTTATGTAGAGCATAAATAAAACAATTCTAGGAATGCACAAAGATGACATATTATACAAAGTGAGATGTGACAGAAGACCTGTGGGAAAGAGCAATTTAAAAGTGTAAGTGTGCCATTACATGGAAAACAGTAAGAGAAGGGAAATATGAAGGAGCAAGATTTAGAAGAGGTCATCATTAACAATGCCTATCGCTGTTATCTATTCTAGACACTATTGGAGAAGCAAGTTTGAAAGAGTAGAAGCAAAATGCATTCAACACACATGCCAAAACAAGATATCAAAGCAGCCTTCCCAGAATAGAGAGAAGCTATTTAAAACCTCCTTTTTTCAGAAAAAGCCTAAGAACAGCCTACTGGTGGATACAGAATCCAAGTCTCTACCATTTTAACACTGCCAGTGGTGTTCAGAATGCAGAGCTGTTAAGCTGAATGGTAGTTATGATACAGCAGAGAATCAGTTTTTCTTCAAGTTCTTGAGTATATCTTTGCATGTACAGGTATTCCTCACACATTTTCTCACTTGCTTTTTCTTAGAAGTACTAAGGAGAATTATTAGCACAGAGATAACATTTTTTTTTAAAGGATGAGTTTAGTGTTGCTCAACATAAGCAGGTGAGCATCCCTTACAGACTGCAAAACACAGAGGATTCTGCAAAGAATTCTTTCCACCGTCTGTGGGCAACTGTGCAAAGAAAAGTCTAGGCCCCAAAAAAGCTATTACACCACCAACATGGCTACTTTGCTAAATGGCTTCCAACTGGGCAGCCTTGTTTGCCCTGCAGAATATGGTGGTATTTACTCACACAGTTAAAGATCTATAGATCTACACATTTCATGCACATAAGCAGGCCAAAACCTGCATTGCACACTGGAGCCAGAGCCTCTTCATTTTTCTACTCATGTGAATAAACTCAAGGAGTTTGCTTCCTAGTCTAGCCTGCTGAATCAAATCAGGTTTACTCTGTTTCCCTCAAGCATAGTTTTGACTTTATTATCATGACTTCAAGGATATGAATAGCAGAGAAGTACATTTTAGCCTAGCCATTCATTTCAGTCTAAGGTCAAATTTTTCCAAATATTTAGTATGGATTCAGCTGTACACCTACTCAACTTAGACACACTGTAGAGTCAGCTTCCACCAACACTAAGCACTTTTGGAAACTCTGACCAGAGCTGTTTTACCAGTTCAGTGTCCCACATATTACTACAGTGCCCTAAAGCCCAGAGCCCTCATGAAGATAATTCCCTGCAGTACTAAGAAGCTTGCAGAACAGAGTGTTCCTGCCTCTGTAATTTTATATCTGTACTTTTAACAATGGAAAATACAATATTTGAGCTGGTCCTGTGGGATAGAGCACGAGACTCTGTTGGATCTTATGAAAAGAGTAAGATTACAGTTGGTTTGAGTCTTGTTTCTGAATGCAGTGCAGCACCACATATTCTTTAGAGGCCTTTGTCTTCTGTACCTTCATGCATCAGGGTTTTAGTGAAATTCAAATATTAAACTTGCAAGACAAAAATAAATATATCAATAAAAGCAAGGAGAATGCTCAAATCCTCTCCTAGGAAAAGTTTTGAGATCTTTAAAACTACCCAATATTTAGAGAAGAAAGTACAGAATAGTAAGAAATGATCAAGATAAGGCTACCTACTCCTTCATAACATCTTCAAACCATTAAAAGAAACAGAAAATGTAAACTATTTCCTTGGAATTGCAGCCTGGTGAGCAAGGAATTAAAGAACTTTTCTGCACAGCCAGAAACCTTTACAAACCAGTCACAAGGCTGCAGAAAGGCACCAGACCCTTGGCCTCCATCCAGCCTTATGGATCAGCAGGGAATTCCATAAGAGGAAACATTCAGTCACTCCCTAGCAGACAACACAGCACTGCTCCAGGAACACAGGAAAAGGGTATTTGGCACAACAGACAAGTGGTAGGAAATAAGGACAACTGTGTCAAGAGTTCAGTTGTGCCAGAATGCCTAAACAGGAAAAAACTGGCATTACTGAAGCCTAATGGAGAAGCAGAGTGTCTGACATCATTGGTTTGGGAAGAAGCTTTATTTGAGACAGGACAGTGAGGTGCAGTTAACCTACACACTTCATCATACTGAGAACCTGTTCTTACCAGACACAAGGGCATACACCAATGCATGTTTCTGTGCACTGTGTCAGAGACCATGTATTACACATGCCACACAAGCCATCTTGAAAGAGTTCAAACATTCTGCTGTCAGCTGAGATACAAAGTTACTTTACACTTGCACCGGAAAACAGGAGGAACCTGGGTAAGCCCAGAGTAAAACATGCACCACCCCCTGACCATAAAAAAGACAAAGAAAAACACCAAACACCTCCCCTCCAAAAAAAGACCCTACATATTTTGCTTAAAGAGATTAGTGGTATCACTTATACTTCCAATACCGTTTCTACAAAACAGAAGCTTAAAATAAAGGGATGCAAATAGTTAGAGGCATGTTCGCAAGCACAACTTTGCTGTAGGACCTTTCAATTAAAACCTGGTGACCTTTAGCATTCACATTATCACCCTCAACAGCTTTGCATAGGAAGTGAATTACATTATATTCAATAAAGGCAGCAGGGGAATTTCAGTGAGAAGAAAGTAATTGTTCCATTTGGAACTTGACCAGAAGACAGGGGTTAACACACCAACACTAGTGGAAAGAAAAATATACCAGCACTATGAATTTCTCATGGAAGAGAAGGTATTCCAAACCATAGTTTTATCTTTCTTCTAAAATAGCATACATTCCAGTAGCATAGTTTTTTCTCATGTGCAGTATCTATGGAATGTTTATTTTCCAGTTTGGGAAGTGTAGCGCTAAACATAGCACTGCTGGCTGCTCCTGCTCAGAAACTGAAGAGACCAGGAGCAATTTGGACAAGATATTGCAGTGTGGTGAAGAAACAGGCACTGATACCATTTGGAAGTGTTTGTGAGTATTATCACCCCATTGCTCAAGAGACAAATTTCACTTACATTTGACGAGATGGATCAACTGAACTGCTAAGATTTTAGTCACCTAAATATTAGACTCACAATGAAAAATGGTAACAAGTTAATCTTAAAAATAACAACTAGGGTAAACACTACTTGAAGAAGAAACTTACTAAGTTTTTTGTCAGGACATGCAGTATTTTTCCTACAAAATTGTTTCCAATGAAAAATGTTGATTTTAGCTGTATTCCTGCCTTTCCTCCAACCTTTTTCAATAACTTAGTGGTAAGTAAATTTGCTAGTAAGAATATTAACAGAAACAGGAAACAGAGGTGAAGCAGAATATTTCAGGAAAAGGTTTTTATTCCTTATCAGTTAAGAGCAAGAGAACTCACTCAGTTGGTCATCCAGTAGAAACAGAAATTGAACACTAAAACAGATACCAGATCTGAACAGAAATACGCAAGTGTAAAGCACAATACAAACTTAGTCTCTGAGCTAAGTATTTTTCTTTAATAAATTCAAAAAGGCAAACATTTTGCCAAATTGTGAATAGCAGTGGAAACTGGAACACTGATTGAACTTAGGGATTATTTCATTTGAATTATTTCCTCATCTGAACAAATAAAGTAAAATAATTGCTAAGAATTGGAACAGTCACAATAATGGGATGAAGTTAAGCAGTAAGAAATGTTTGGCTACATAGCATGAATCATTTAAATTCAGGCTGTCAGGCAGCTAATAGTTACCCAAGGGAAACATGCTTCACCTGTGTTATTTAAAAAACAAACAATACCAGTTAAAACAGTATCTTTAAGTACTGTTTAAGTGTAAACAGTACTTTTTCCCCCTTTAAACATTAGCTAAGCATTTGAATGATTTGAACTATGAAAGTGAGGTTCAGGAACTGTCATAGCTCAGAACACCTATTAAAAAGAACAGAAGTCAAAACATACAGCAGAAACTCACTTTGCCACTCAGAGGACAACATAATAACCAAAATTTGTAAGACCAAGCTCTCCTAAAGTTTTCCCATATTAGCTTTCCAGCACAGAACTGGTGACATTTTCCAAGTTTACTTAGCTCTTGCAAAGCAGCCAACAGGTTTTTAAGAAAAATAATCATAAGTCCCAGGATTGCTTTATACATCCTTACATACACACTGAACAGTTTAGGTGATCATTTCTAATCATCTGTGAGTATTCTTTATTCAAGAGTGCAGAGAGCACCATGTAATGCTGCAACTCCAAACTTTCCTCCCACTTCAATTATCTACAAACACTAAAGCTGCCAGAATGATTCTTCCCTCATGGTTTTCAAAGTCATAAGATGAATATTGCTGTCATGAGTTGGCAGAAATAGAATATGAGAATGAGCATTGATTATTTAGTAGGTGACAGATGAGTGGAAACAGAAGATGTACATACAGGAAAATGTTACACATGCACAATTTTCTTTGGGTCCAATTAACATTAGAATTGGCTATCTTACTCTTAATCAGAATTGAGTTGCATTTTTTGTCATGAAAATGGGGGTCTTATCTAATGAAAGCAACACACTTCTTTGATTCAATAAATAAATACACACTGAACTACGGCACAGAAGAATCATTTTGTCAAATACTAGCACCAGCAACAATATGCGAGTTGGGGGAATAAATATTTAAGAAGTATTGCAGATATTCATTTTGTCAGCTATGTTATTAATGTCTCCTCCAAATCATGATGGAAGACCAGAAGCACCCCAGCTGTGGCCTTACAACCTGAAGTGCTGAAACAACTTTCCTCTTGTCTCCTCATCTCTCTTCTCTCCTTAGCTGATGAAGTGACTCTAACAGTTAGCAACATGTACTCTTCACAAGCTGCTTTTTGCCTTCTCTTCTCCAAGCTTCTGCTTTCAATTCATTAAACCCCTTCCCTATCCACACCCAAACACACTCTAGTAAAAGGGCATGTTCATCTCAGAACATTTAGTGTCTGTTCTCAGAGCGATACCTGTGGGCTCCTGTCTTCACCCCAGCCTCCCTGCATGCTACCTGCAATAGAAATACAGAACAGGGTTTTCCTGTTGCTTGTTTAAAAAACATACATTGTCTCCTCTTGCTTCTTTATTCACTCAGCTCCTAACCATTATCACTACAGCTCAAATACTGCTCAAGGTACTGAAAGCAACAGTTTGTGCCACTATCATCTAAAGTTAGCTGGTGAGGTTGGGCAGAAGCCCTCCAGAAGTCGGTGTTCAGATGCTGAGCAACAACTGCACACACCTTTCACACCTAAAAGCAAGCAAAAAACATCCTGATGTAGTAGTCATGACATGACAAGTGCCTTTGTGGAAATAGCCTAGTCCATAGAAATTGCTGTTGCTGGATTTTCTCAATTTCTGTTCATGCTGCACCACTTTATAGACACCTCTCCAGAACAGGACACAGGATCAAAAGTATGGCAGAAAAGTTGATGGACTGTACAGCAATTGAAGCATTCTATTTATTTTTCCTATTACCTGAAACCCCTCCTATGTGGGCATCAACTCACTGTTCACTCAGCTGAAGAGCTGCAGGACCTAAATACACATATGGAAAAGAAACAACATCCCAGCATCACCACCTCAAGAAGTATGGCAGAAATGGTCAGTAATACAAGCAAAAGAGAAAAGAATCACACTGAGGCAACCCAGCTTGGGATGGGTTCCCAGCCTTATGCTACACATCTCTCTGGAGATGCTTGTTTTGTTGTGCTCATATCTGTGAAAGAAATTACACAAAAGACTACTTCTGCTGTCTAGCAATTAATTTTAAGTACTGAAGTACTTACAAACTGCTTAGAATTCTTTAATCTCTTAAATTATGATGGATTGCTTCTTCCTGATGGATGTCTTGTTAATATGGCATTAAACCCATACAAAGGCAGAGTCACTGCCACCTGCAAAGAAGTTCTATTCAACAACAATAACGAAAAGTTCCCAAAGCACAGTCATAAACATGTGTTACTGAAACATTGCATTAATTCAACTACAAATACTTCCAATTCAAGGCAGGCTCTTCAGTAGAGAATTAAATATGAATTTAAAATTATACTGAATTTTAAAAATATTAAATGCCATAACACCCAAGTTATATAATTCTCAGCTACTTTTATATTCAGAGCCAAATGCAACAATATGCTGTACCTAGCAGCTAGAGTATAAACACTAGATGAACGAAAACACTGTATTAGGTTATTAAAAGAATAATCTCACTTCTACCCAAAACTCAACATTTTGTGTCTCAAAAAACATCACAAAAAAACCAGGTCTGTTAAAGGAACATTTGAAAACCAGAGACAGGCAATCATCAGCTCGGATCTCATAAATGAAGTCACAAGTTCAACTGCCTTCCAAACAACATTTACCTCCACTGAAAAGTAAGTTTTGCTTGCTTTTGACATCCTGACATCCCAGTCAGTGTGAAGAACGATAATAAGATCTGTCAGTTTCTGGAAAAACTTAACAAACAAGGCTTTTTCTTAAGGAGTTGTTTGATTTGATTTTGCTAGCTTTACCAAGTCTCCCGAGGGGTATATTTTTCTCCACTGTGCCAATGGCCTGCTAGAGACACTGTAACAGTGGAAGACTTAACCCCATCAGAAGATACCATCTCTCCCTCTTAATGCAAAAAGGAGTCAGGTTTACTACAGTTTCATTTTAAGAGATTACCCTTGAGAATCAAGTTCAACTACAGTTTATGCCGAAAGCCCAGAAAATGAATATACAGTATGTCTTAACTATATTTTTAAAAAATTTTTTGAATGGTAAATGCAGCTGAAACTCCCCAGAGGAGATGAAAATGTTTTAGTAAATTTATGAAATATTAAGCCCCATGAATTTATGCAATGTTGAGGATATCAAGGCAACTCCTACTGTGGTTAAACATCATACCACTAAGTTAAAGAGCTACATCCCCTTCCCAATTAATATTTTCATTTGAAGACTACTCTAATTTGAAATGTCCTCTTTCTCAATTCCATTTTAAAACTTCTTCCTGTGAAGTATAAGTGCACTGCCTTATTTGACACACAAAGTACTATCGAAAACAACTCAGAGCATTAAAAAAAAATGTTTTTCTTGCTTCAGTATCAAGCACCTGGCAAGTGACTGGAAGGTTCTTGAAAAACCTTAAATGTTATTAAAAGCATTCCTCATTTTCCCTGGGGACTTAAAACTCAATTATTTTCATTCCTCCTTTTAAGCTATGAAATTACATCATCTCCTCCCCTTTGATTTATACTTTAAAGTACTTTTTCCTGCATTGTTCCTCAATTTGCTAATTCACTAATAAATAAAACTCCTGTTGGCTCCCCTCATGAAATAATGAAAGAGGAAATGTCCAGTATTGCATGTCTCCTGGCAAAACAGGACCATTCATTATATTCAGCTTATTATATATATTTTATGTGTAATTTTAATAATTTGCAATTTATTATTTGTTTCAGCTACACAGGTCTTTGGCTTAACTTGTCAAATCTTCAAGCAATAAACTAACAGAGTGCCTTGGAAGATCTCTCCAAAGCACTGTGATAGAGTAGGAAAGCAGGAGGTTTCCATCTGCTCTGTTTGTTAACTGCCCCTCAAACAGAGCACAAGACAGGGGCAGTTCCAAGTTCCCTTCCTGGACACTTGGTGCTCTCCAAGCCCAAGGTACCTTCACTCTGGCTCTACACTGGGGCCTGCTGCATTCCAAAGATGGCTACACTTGAGTTAGCTCCCTCTTGTAAAACACTTCCCACTCCATGAAACAGCTGCAGAAATGAGACCTCTGCTCTCAGGCTTTGTGCCTTCTTCCTCTAGCCCCCTGCTCAACTTTAAAAAAAATTAATCAGCAACAGAAGAAAAACTGCTGTCACTGAACATGACAGGGAAGAGCCTGTCTCCCTCATCTTTCATTCCCTTCTATTGCATGCTCATACAAATTGATACAAACCCCTCTGAGCCTCCTCTTCTCTAGGCTGAACACTAGCAGCTCTCAGATTCTCACTGTATGACAGATGCTCCAGCCCCTTTATCATCTTCATGGTCCTGAATGGACGGAGAGTCCTTTAATGGACTCTCTCCATTAAACCTGTTATATTAAGGATCTCAGAACTGGACACAACATTGCAGAAGTTACCTTGCCATTGTGGAGAAGGATCACCTCCCTCAACCTTTACCAATACTCCTTACACCTCAGCCCAGGTAACACCAGTCTTTGCTTTGCCACTTGGATTGATTGCTGGCTCATGGTCAGCTTGTCCACCAAGGATCCAAAGATCCTTCTGGACAAAGGTGCTTTCTAGCTCAGTAACTCCCACAGCTTACTGGTGTAAGGGGTTGTAACTCCTTAGGCATAGAACTTTGCATTTCCTCTTCTGGAGCCTCATGAGATTTCGCTGCTCAATTCTTCAGCCTATAGAAGTCCCTCAGAAGGGCAGCCAAGCCCTCAGTGTTATCACTCACTCCTCAGTCTTGTATCATTTGTAAATTTGCTGAGCTCATACTCCATCTAATGATCAGGTAATTAATAAACCCATTGAACAGCTCTAGCTGCAGTATCATGCACTACAGCAATCCAGAAAACAAATGGAAAGCAACTAGTGAGATAAAAAGCCCATGAGTTCAGCTATTTCAGCTACATGGACAGCACTCCTTTTGCCATGCGATACTTGTACCAAAGTGCACACATAAAAGTAAGTAAGACTGCAAAAAAAAGTAGTACAAGGTCTCCATACAGTCATTTCCCACAAAGCAGGTCTTGCTTCTAGAATGCAAATAAAACTTCCTGCCTGCCTAAATCAACAATCTCCACTAGGTCACAGTTCCCCCCAAATACCAGCAATGAGCACAAACGCACACAATCCTCAAAGCCACATAATCTTTCAAAGTTTAAAATGATGCAGCCTTCCTGCTACACAAAAAGTAAGCCAGCTTTTGGTTTTCATTTTCTTGGGGCTCTTATTTCCTTCCTTCTGAAGCAGTCATGACATAGGACCATATCTATGGCTATACCCACAAATAGCAACAAACTCTGCTGTGACTTAGCAAAGCCAGCAGTAGTCTAACATTTTAGTAGGGCAAATCACATTATCACAGGCTCACATAATACACAACCAGAAGTCAAGACCAACTTAAATTCCTGCAGTGACTTTCTCTAGAGCTGAGCTGAACAGTCACACAAACATTTTGATTACAAATGACGTCCATACCACTGCTTCTCATCAGCGCCTACTATAATCAGGCAATCAGGCACAATGTTTTCTCATGATCTTTCATCACTTTATAGAAGAGATCAGACTCAGCTGGGACTGACACTGGCAAAGGGAATTGTACTATTTGATGACACAATTTTAATGAAGGAACATGCCTCCTACTCCATAGAAGGAAGAAAGACACTACTAAGCAAGCTGCTCTCCAGCATACTTAAGTGTGGTGGTGTGCATCTAAGTTTGAACTTCACAGGTCTCACGCCCATTTTGTTACCCAAAACAAACACAGAATTCCTTACCTGCAACAAATGACCGCTTTACAGGAGAGTGCCAAGTCCAGAAAGCTCTGCCTGACTTCAAATGAAAGGGCATACTTCAGTGTGTGGCCATCAATAATCAGGGCAATATCATTTTCCTTGCCCAGTGACTCCCCCAGACTGGTACAATGTTGAGTCAGAGAAGCTCTTGTTGCCTGAAGGAAAAACAGAAAGAAAATGTTTCTTCCTAATATAAGAAAAGTGCATTCAAACTAGAGTAAGGTTTCTCCAGATCACAGCACACATGCACTCAAATTGGCACTGACTTGAGCTAGTGTGTTATCAGCACCTTGCGCAGACATCCTGACTGGTGTCACAAATTGGCAAAAGCTGCCTCTGCTTGCCTAGGAACTTGTCTTGTTTCAGAGCAGACTCCAGCATCTTTACTACACACTCCTGAATTATGGATGTGCCCAAAGCAGTTGTGATACAGCCTTCCCAACTGTAGCCCAAATACATCAACTTTCCAAACAGGTAGGAAAAGAATCAGGCCACTTTCACTAAAAGGGGAAGTGTGGGAGGAAAGAGGAAAATTTCCTTTACAATTCATTCTCTCTCATTTCACTCATTAGTATGGTAATCAAAACAAATTCACTCTGATCCACTAGAAAACTAGCCCCAAACTGGAGGCAAATTTACAGATTAAGTTAATGAGTGGGACAGAGAACACAATTCAGCCACTTGAAACACAGATTACCTTTTGCACCTTCTTCTTTAAAAGAATGACTGCATAATTCCCTGTTTCCCCATTAAAATGTGAGGGATTAGATTTATGACTTCATGGCATGCTTTATCTACACGGTACCTGAAAATCTAACACAAAGGCAATGACTGTGCTTCAACCATTAGAGACCAGTGCTGGGAAATCAAGGGTAAGTCTTCTGGGAAGAAAGCTGTTTTATCTAGTTCAACACTACTGTGCAGGGTCAACATACACAGAACTCCAAGGATGGTATAACAGATACAGTTTGGTTAATGCTATCAATAATCGAATTTTATCCCAAGAGCCTCTGCCCCTGGGATCTTGGACTATCATTTCTTTTTCTTTACTGCTTCCTCTCAGTCTTGCTCAAACATTTTTCTTGCTCTCAAGTGCAGAATTAACCCCTGTCCTTCTCCTGAATGCACACACAGGATTAAATGCTTCTCTGACTATTTGAAACCAAGGGAGAACTCCCTGCCCTTATTCCCTGTCTAGCACTTGGGGCACTTTAGAGGGACTTTTCACCTGACCCAAAGGAGGGTGAAGGCCAGAGCCCAAGCACTCCCCCCTACAGAGACAGAGGAGAATCTGAGGGCAAGTTCAGGAGGGTTACTGAATATCCATCATCTATTGCTCAAAAGACAAAGCCACAAGAAAACTTATAAAAGGTGGTATTTCTCATCAGTTGAGGATACCAGTCCCTCCATTGCTTATTATCATGGATACAGATAAGTCTCATCCAATTAATGTCCTGGTCATGGAACTTACTCATCTTACATGTAAGATGACACAGAATCAGGAACACTGTTAATAATACCCCAACACACTATAAATCAAGGATTACAAATGAGACACTTCATTTTATCAGCACTTTGTACAACTCTCAATATACTCCTCCATTTGCAAGGCTAACTTACAACCTAACAGCTTTATACAGTAAAAAAGCGTGAATTATTATTTCTGTTTCTTCCAACTACTTAAAATTGCTGTGTTTTAAAAAAGAAAACCAACTGTTACTCCTATAGGCCAGTGCAATTAAGCCAAATAAACCAGACCCCATTCTCAATGGGTATATAATGACGACCTTCTAAGCAAGCAGGGGAACAAACATTTGGAAACCATAGGGAACTATATCCTTCTGTGGGCAACTCATTAATGGTAACTAGAGTAAAAATCCCTATTTTGATCCCCAGCTTTTACGCTGTGCTTGACATTAAGGGATAAGTTTCTGTGAGTCACATCAAGCAAGACTAAGTCAATCCTTTACTAGAACAAGCATGATGGAGCAGAAATCAATAGTAATCCTAAGAAAGTATCTCACATCTGTGGAATACCCCTGCCTTTTTTACTGAATATCCATAAAGCCTAAATGGTAAGTTTGTCAGGGCATCTGACAGAAATAGAGTACTAAAAACAAATAAAGCAAGCCTTTCACTTAGCCATAATAAACTTGGTTTTCCTTCCCAGGCACAGAGCATCCAGCTGCCCTGGGGAAACCCAGAGAGGCGCGTGCCAATCAAACCTTATGGTAGTGGCATATTGATTTCCATCAAATATTAAAAATATACAGCTTTACTTGAAAGTCAGAAGGGGCAAAAACTGAAAAGTCCATCTTCTTAGTAGCCTTGATTCAGTGGGTTACTCTAATAAATACAGACACTTTGTAAGCCAGTAGAGGACGTGCACATGCTTAAGCGGTCAGTTGAATGAGAGTAACATTATCAGTTTAGAGCTTTACAAGGGCTTAAAAACTCATTCATAAGACCACCGAGTGTCAGAGAACAAACATGAAAAAAAAAATTGTAAAAATTCAACTACAGAGCTCAAACTGAAAAAGCTAAGGAAATGAGGTTTCAATTTATTTTTATTCTACTTTTAGACCTTAGACATGATGAAGGGATTTGTTTCTAAAAACATGAACAATTCTGACATAAATGCATTTAAGGGTTAAAGATGTTACAGTCTCTGTGCTTGAGTTAAATTTAAGACATAGTGCTACATTCCATAATAAACCTATCCCACCTGCTCTTCCTGTTTGTTTTTTCATTTCCATTTTAACAAGTTGGGACCACAAATACAAACCCTCAGCAGAGCATTTACTTGCATTACTGCCTTAAAATAAACTTTCAGATTTTACTGTTCTCTGTGTGCATAATTTCCATACAGAACATGAAGTAACATCATTAGATCACTATTATAAATCTTCATAGCAGACTAAATTTGTTGACAGACAGAAAACAAAAACATCCTGAGGCAGAGTTTGTGTGGTCTTCTCTGGACTGTACACTCAGGATCTTTAACAAACCTTGTGATAGCATGCCTGCATATTCTCACTTCCTAAAACCTAAGGAAAAATCCCTGCTGTGTCCAGCCATATGAATTACAATACTAACAAACATTCTGGGATTTACCAGGCTATTATTTTGTAGGTTAATAGAGCACATATCAATACTTTTTACATGATGCTTGAAGTCAACTGTGAAGTCAACGCAATCAGAGTAAATGTAATCAGAAACTCTGCTGATTTCACTAAAAACAAGAGCAGTCTCCTCATGCTGTAATAAGAAACATTAGGAATGTTGTATAGGTTACTTAATTAGAACTTAAGCTTTTTTTTTTGTGTACACCATGTGCCTTTGGGTGGTGCTTGTTGTTGTTGCTCTTGAGGTTTTTTTTTTGCTCTGTTTTGGTTGGGTTTTTCTAGAAGCAGTGCATCATACCATCCATTCCCTCCCACCAGAGCTTTGGACACTACAGCAAGAAATGTTGGTATTTGAGGCAATGAAGTGTCCAACACAGAATGACAGTATCAGATGCTTGCCAAGGAAAAAAAACAACTCAGAAAGACTTGCAAAAATTGAGTGCAGAAGACTCCAGCAGGGTAACAGCCACTCCCTAAAAGACGCTGATACCCAGAGAAGAATTGGACAATTATTATAAGACAATCAGTTCTAAATCTCCTCTTTCCTGCCCTGCATTTCCCTGGAAAGGCTCACAAACTCACTGAAGTTATAGCAGGAGATAGGACAAAATTTTTGGCAACCACTACACTCATGGTTCATTGTAAGCATACAGCAATCCATAAGGAAACCCATAAGGAAAGACATCTCAGGAAGAGAAGTCAGTGGCTTGTAGCATCAGGTAGGCCAGAAGGCATCTTTAGCTGAAGAGAGCCACTCAGCCCTGGATCTGTAACCTCTGACAGACATACTCCCATACAGCTAAAATCAGCCTTACATTCTGGCTGCCCACATTTCATGCCCTCTTGGGTGGAGCATGGTGCTAATCATGCCATGATCATGGGTATGGCCTTCATATGGGCCATTCACTTTAGAGCTGGACTCAATGGTCCTCTGAGTTCTTTCCAATTCAGAATATTCAGTGTATCACCTTTCTTGAACAGCCATTCCTCCATCTCCAAAGACCTAAAATGAGCCTCACAAAACAAGCTCCTGCAGTAAGAGATGTTAAACTTACACATTAGGCTTACTTACTTACACTATAAGCTAAGTCAATCACAAACTATTTGCTTCTGTAGTTATCTTGGAAGTACTGCTAGCTACAGCAGCTTGAAGGGTTTTCCAAGCTAACTTCTTTCACCATCCTATGTTTAATTTCTAAACCACTAGTTCTGGTATGAATGAGATTAGATAAATTAGACAATCTGCTAACTCACTAGAGTGCACTGAAGTGCCAGCTCAATTTGTTTTACCAATCCACGAATTTGCTTTTTACAGCTGCTGTTTTCCTTCCCATCCACGGATAATCTGAATCATCAGATGTAACAATTCTTTCACCGTGCTGAAAAAAGTGGTTTCAATCAAAGCACCAGCCACATCCCCTTCCCCCAGTGTTAAGTGAAAATTATTCCAAGAGAAATTGAAATTAAGCAAGGAATCCATTGCATAATCCCAATCAAGATAACACTGGCCAACCCTACTTAATGGGAAATTTTCCAATCTTCATTGCAACCTAGAAGTTTCACCACATTAAGTGAAATCTTTGAATTCAATCTGCCGGGCTGCTGTGCCAAAGAGATCTGTAAAGACTTCTGGCAGAAGCAAATTTACAGGAAAATAGGAATAACCAACATAGAGGCAAGAAAACCTAATGCTTAAACCAAAGCTGGCAAAACTATTAGAACTATTTAAAGCAACACCCCTTGGGCAGAAGAGTCACTGGAAGTGCTTGCCACAATAAATAGCACATATGCAAGAGCTAACCTTGAAACCTGTCCTGGAACTTAGAAAGAAATATCACTTTCAGAACAGATCCTCACTTTTGCCAATCTTCCAAGTTTGGTACCAGACTTGACTAGGTCAGCAAACTACTTTAACTTCCAAAAGCAAACAGGAACTTCTAAAGACCTAATTATAAGGAAGGGTGCAAGCATATAGCCACAAACCCTAGTGAAGATTACTTCATGTTTATGGCAGTAGTCCAGCTACAGGACTTGTCAGTTCCTCTGTTCCTGCTCTTTTGTGATTCCTATAATTGATCAGGCTTCAAACAGTTGGTTTTTTAACTGCTTCTGTGTACTCTCATAATTTAGCTGGGGATGGAAATACCAATTCAAACACAATTGTGTTTTCTAGGTGCAATGTCGCAGACATTTTTTCATAGAAATCCTTTCTTTCAGATTTCTGCATCTTCTGGGAAGCAAAGGCCCCAGAAGAAGAATGTAAACAATTGTTATCAGCTGCTGTGGCATGCAATAGGATGCACCTGTGATTGGTTCATGTTCCATGTGTTTATAATTAAGGGCCAATCACAGGAGCAAGCTGGGGACAGAGTCCCGGGACACAGAACTTTGTTTTAGATTCTTTTCTATTCTTAGCTTAGCTTAGCAGCTCTGCAACTTCTCTCTTTGTTCTTTTTAGTATAGTTATAATGTATTATATATCATATATCAATAAATCCAGCCTTCTGATCAAGAAACAAGATTCTCGTCCTTCTCTCACCCCAAGCGACCTCCTCAGGACGCTGTAATAGTGCAATGTGTCACTTGCTTGTATAAACGGATACAAAAGCCACGGCCCATAAAATGGATACTCAAAACATCAGTAGAATTGAAAATACTTAATTACTAATATTGGAATATGTATGGTGTAATATAATCAATTCTACAACAACATGGGCCTCCACATTCAACTCACAAAAAATTTCAGAGAAGCATTTGCACACTTTCTCAACAATAAGGAAATTCTTAAGAGTAGCCACAAAACCACTCTGGCTTTCTTCTACTCTAAAAACCATATAACAATGCAAAAAAAAAAAAAAATCAAACTTGACAGCAGTGTGGGCATTAATCTTGCTAGATGTGCAACAGATAAGGCAGTGCATGGGGAACAGAGCAGGCTGTGTTCCTGGAAATACACCACCTGTAAGGTCCTTGTAAAACGAGAAGTAGAAATATTAGCAGGGAGGTTGTTCTGTTTACTAACTTACTAAAAACAGCACTATTGAGAGATGACCCTGAAAATTACACATTTCTGAAGCCAAATTTTAAGAGTTCATCCCTTCCCTAGCTTTACAGAAGAAGAGGATATAAGGACACTCTAGCTGAGAGCCAGGAAAACCCTTAAGAGGCAAAGACTAACTGTGAATACTTCACTACTTCACATTTAAAAATAAATACTACCAACATTTCCCAGTTTAGAGGAAGTCTGAATACTTCTACAATACAGGATTCACTTCAAATTCAACCTGTACACACAAAACCATTTAGCAAATGGATTGTGGAAGATCAGATCCCAGCTGCACACCTTCAATTTACTCTTTTAAGTAAGATCAAAACTAAGAGAAAAACTAACAAACAGGCCCATCAATAGCTGTTTGCTCAGTATTACTGCAGTACTCAGACTGCATCACATACTGATTTAGATACATACAAGCACACAGTGTGTGACTACTCCAATATCACCTTACAGCCATTCTTAAAACATGTCAATCAAATGACTGTCACAGATCTGACATGGCAGAATTTATTATTTAATAACACCACGATTCTGCTTGATGAATATGATCTCCTACCATGCCAAAAAAAAACATCATATGGAGGACCCAGAGAAATTAGATAGGCTCACTCAAATCATTTTCATAGCTTTGAATTTAACTTCAACCTGAAATTCCTTCAGTTGGCCAAGTAATTTAAAATGTCTCAATACAAAGAGTCCTTAATCTGCATAGCAAATCTCAGGTTATCACTGAGATCATTATATTCAGACCAGATATTGCATTCAGATATAAGATAAATAGATCATACCAAAATTTTTCTAGCCAGGGGCAGCTGAAAGCCCTGATGAATTTGCCCATCAAGAGCTGTAGCAAGTGCTGTGGAGAATGATTCAAAGATGTTTCCAGTTCTGCAACAAACTTTTATGCAGGAACCAAGAAACTTGGTTAAATAGGAAAAAAAAATACACTCTGAAGGAACATCTGTCCTGTCATCTGCACATTTATCTACAAGCATGTTCTACATAGTTTAAAAAAAGAAAAGAAACGGAGCTTTTCACAAACTTCATCTGATCACAGAAAAATTATCTCCAGAAGTGTCAGATATACCATCTCAAACACATATGCTGTGAAAAGGGCTGCAGGTACTTCCAGTATCTGCCAGATGAGTTTAAGATCATGGCAAGGAAGAGCATCAAAGAGCTGACTATTCAAAAAGCACATGGGGAAGTACTCAAGAAAACTTAACACAGCATGTCAGGTGGTTGCACACTAAACTTCAGGCTCTCAGTGAAGAAAAGCAGCATCTTTAATATGGAACATTGATGAAGTCTCCCCTGCAACCCCAGAGCTGGAGAGGCTTTGAGGTGGGGAAGAAGGAGGGAAGAATTAGGAGCAAAGAAAGGCTTCTGCCAAATCAAGAAGTAAAATTGATTTGTTCAAGACTTCACTAACCAGTCATCTCCCACCCTGCAGATTAAATAACATGGCAGTGCATGCTGCCAGAAGTGGTGATCCTTGTATCTTAGCCTTTTGAACTAAAACCTGACGTCGTTTGCAGCACTACTTTTTCCTCACATTAAAGAGAGAAATGCTGATTATAGCAGTGGCATCATAAAAATCTCCTTACTGTAATCTTGACTAAAATACGGATTAATTAAAGAAAAAAAATCAAGAAAAGTGACAAAAGTCTCAGCATTCTCAGACAAAAGAACTAGCATCCTAAGTAGTTATCCAGTGCAACATTGTTGCCAAAGGCACCATCTTGAAAGCCACAAGTCTTTTGCAATCCTCCTTTCAGTTTCACGAGGGCAAAGCTGGCAGCATAAGAAACAATTGTAGAAACAACTGCAGTCAAAAGGGCAATTCATCAAAGTTCTTCAAATGCTATGGAAGACAATACTGCATTTGTTCAGTTTGACATTTTTTTAATATTTTAGCAAGAAGCATGTGTATCCTGGGACAACCAAAGATTTCAAACATTATAGCCCCAACCCTGCTCTCTTCACACTCAGAACAGCATTAGGCTTATTACACTATTTTCATTTACTCCACAACTACTCTATGTAGGTGACTCTTTCTATTGCTTTCAATATATAGTAGATATTTGATCACAGAACAGTTTATGGTGCACATTAAGAAAGTTTACGTCTCATATCACAGAAAGCTCAAAGAAGAAATGCTTGTTCTGGACGCTAAAACATCTGTGTGATTACTAAAACCAACTGTGCTCTGCCAAGAGGAAGTAGCCTGTTAGTTTTGCCAGCAAGCTAGAATGATTTAGTCATTATATTATGGTATTTTAGCTTTATTAAATTCATTCAAAAGAATGGACTTTTTATTTCCTTCTACTTTTTCTCTTTGGAACATAATCCAGCTTTTCCTGGAAGCAAACAAACAGAAGCCCACTCTTGAAGACACTCCTTCAGGAAGTTACTGATTCTTGCCAAGTAATTTCTCAGAGGTAACAGCCCACTTCTCAACCTGATGGATAAGCCTTCAGATCAAGGAGACCCCACAACCTTCTGTTTTAGATCATGAAGATACAGGATTCTCTGTTACACTGTCTGAACCACAAGTTTCTGTGTTGCTCTGTTTTAAGTTGTCAGTACACATCAATGCCCCCAAACAGCTGAAGAGAATTCAGCCAAGAAAATAACACTGGTATGCAGACATACAAGTCAGTCTATAATTTACTCCCCACTGCCCCCAAAAAAGAGGGCATTTTCTCCTTATACGAAATCACAGGACGTTTTGAGTTGGAAGGACCTTTAAGATCATCTAGTTCCAACCCCATCCCTAGACTAGGTTGCACAAAGCTCCATCCAGCCTGGCTTTGAACACTTCCAGGCGTGGGGCGCCTGCAACTTCTCCAGGCAACCTGTTTCAGTGTCTCACCCCCCTCAGAGTAAGGAATTTTTCCTTAACATGCAATCTAAACCTACTATTTTACAGTTTGAAGCCATTTCCCTTTGTCCTGTCACTATATTCCTGTAAAAAGTCCCTCTCCAACTTTCTTGCAGGCTCCTCCCTTCAGGTACAGGAAGGCAATTAGGTCACCCCTAAGCCTTCAGGTAGAATGCTTTAAAGATTCAGATCTCTGCTACAGATATTGGCTTTTTCATATATTTATACCTCTATATATGTATGGGTTTTCTTTATATACATAAAGTGCAAATTATAAATTATCACTATTATTATTGTTGTTCTTATTATTATTGACCACTTTGGTTGATATAAATAAAATTCAGCCATCCTGACTCAGTGAGATTTGAACTTTCCTGAGACAAAGAACAGCCCCCAATGCAGCCAGGACTACACTAAAGGAGTTCTATCACTGCTAGCAAGTAAGGAATCCATGTTTATTAATGGATAAAAGACTGAACATTAGTCACAATGAAATACAGATGAGATGACAGAGCTCATTTCTCCTCCAGACGAATGCTACGCATAAGGAATGCATAATATTGAGTAGTTTGATTTGTACAAAACAGGACTGACTCAAGATGATTTTCTCATTATGCAGTTACCTTTCCAGCACAGACACATGCATGTGTCAAAACTACTGTTTACCATGACAAAATTATTTTATATTTTCAAGACACATTACATGTGTAGTCTGGAAAAGAGAAATTTTTGGTTTTACCCTTTGATGTAAGGTAACATCAATTTGTAAGACATCAAAATAAAGCTGGAAGAACAGAATTTCTCTCTCTAAAGACTAATAAAACTTAAATGGGGCTAGAGAAAGCTATAGCTTCAATTATTTGTAGTCTTCCACTCTTAATTTCCTCTCTAAAATCCCCCTTTAAAAAAAGACCCCAACTGCTGTTAGCATCTGTGCAGTTAATAGCTCAGTGGAATGGTGGTGTAAGTAACAGAGGCCATACTGCTGTCGGAGTTCATAGCCAAAGTTATTCCCACACTTCAGTAAAAGGAAACTGCTTTGAGAATTAAGCCAAACAGCAAACTCTAAGCTACTTGAGACAGTCCCAACATACAACAACCCAACCTGTCACATTAGTCTTCTTTTCAAGTGCTTGTGTACTATCAAATCTGTTTCTCAAGAAAGTTCCAGAGCCACTGACTAGGACAAGCAAGCTCCGTAATAAAAATGACTTTTAAGAAGCAGAATGCTTTTAGCCCATGTTGTTTGCTTAAAGCCCTGGTTTTGATTTAGTAACAATACATGTATTGAGCAGAAATATAAGAGAACTCACAGTTCCTGAAATACCCTTTGAGATTTTACTTCTACCTTGACAGCATGACAAGCATCAGAAGTTACTCATACTCCTTGGAATATGTACTTTTCCCTTTTACCCAGGGCTGACTAGGCAATAAAACAACACACAAAGGGGGTTTCCAGAAGGATCTGATACAAGCTGTACTCCCATGACCTTACCTATTCCCCAACAGCCTCCCAAAAATAAAGAACAAGTGCATTCATCGATTGTTTCCATCCAACTGGGATCACTTTGACTCCTTCAAGAGTTAGGTCAGGCTTCCTGCCCTTTGGCAGCTGCTCAATGGTGGGCAGGGTGCAACAGTCCACCCTGGACACTTCATTGCTGGCTTCAGTCCCATCTGCCCTCTCAGGACTTCTAATGAAGCAGAGCCTAGAAGCAGAAAGCAAGGCAGCATTCTCCTGCTTGGGTCAGCCCCTTTGGCAAGCTACTGGAAAGGGGTGCTCAAACCTGTCTTCTGTTTAAGACAAAACCTAAAGTTTAAACCTAAAGTTTTAAAGCTTCTGTTTAAGACAGCACCTAAATTGCCCCACCAGGGCAGATAAAGGATATGAAAACACTACATGTGCCCTGAAGGACATGGACACTCCCACACCTGGGAAACACAGACTGTCAGAGGAAGAAGCAGAGATCAAAAAGCTGGAACAGCAAGGATACAGGGAAACTGTATTTTCCCTTGTGTCCCAAAACTAAAAGTAAGAGCTCTATAACTCTGCATCCAAGCAGAGGACAGTAGCAGAACTAAAAGTGCTTACTTAGACTACAGGTTTCTAAACCCATAAATTACAGTGCTAAAATACAGGTACACATATACAGGAAAGGGAGAAACATTATTGAGTTACACAAGCAAGATGCTAGGAAACATTCAAGCTAGATCACAGATCTTCACTATCTGAACACTTCTAGATCTGTATGATCAAATAACTCTCATTTAACAACTGAAGAAAAGTTACAGAAGAGCTATCCAAAGCACCACACATAAATTATGGAAATTAAAGAATTTAGTATTATAGTATCAGAATACCAGAAATCCAGACAGCTATGTATTTGTTCAGCTGATACAAGACCCATCTACAAAGCATTAGATCATGAAATGAGAAAACCATGACAGAACTATGAAAATAGTTTTATGCATGCCAGCCTGTTCAATCTACTTACTAGTTTTGCTCAAATAAGATTTGTCACAATGTAAATTCTTCTGCTGCACTTTGATTACAAAATTAGTACTTCATAACAATAACATCAGGTAAATGCCTCAAGATTGTCCAGCTTGAACACTTTTATCAGAGAAAGTCAGAAGATTATATTTGCTAATAGAACTCTACCAAGATCAATTCATGCTCAATGCTACTTACCTTCAAAACACCAAAAGAAACACAATCCTTCTGTCTTGCAATTTGAGCACAGCAGATTACAGTGACAAAAGGACAAAAATTGCTGTCCAGAGAGCTTGTGGAAACCCCATCCCCAGAAATGTTCAATAAAGGCCAGGTTGGATGGGGCCCTGAGCAACCTGTTCTAGGGAATGGAACCCTTGCCCATGGCAGAAGGGGTTGAAACTAGATCTTTAAGGTCCCTTCCAACTCACACCATTCTACAGTTATATGAAAAATCAAAAGGTCTGGAAAAGCAAATATAACCAAGCATTCTTTGAACAAATAATTTTAACTTAACTGGTAGCAGATATGTGAGCAATGACAAACTAGATGTGGCATAGACCCAAATTCTTCCTCCTGCCCTCAATTCCACCCTTGAAACAGGGCACAGGGCAGTCGGCTCCTCCAGCCCATCCTTTGCCACACAAAGTCACATAAAGAGCCAGCAGGAGGATACAGCCTCCCCTCACCTCCTCCAGTGTCTGGAGAAGTGGGGCCTGGGTCTATGGACCACCTCCCCACAGGCAGTCCAGAAGTTGCCATACAACTGTCACTTTTCATGTTGAATTTTACTTCAATTCTAAAGCCAAATTAATTATTGTGCCTATCTTACAAAAAAGGTTTACTCCTACACCACAGCTTCAACTAGGTTGAATGATAAAATGGAATGGCTGGAGGCTCCTAAAGAGCCTGAAGCCTATCTAGAGGGTTTTAAAAACGTGACTACAACATGATAACATGGAAACATGAAAACATGATAAAACATGAAAAGCTAAGGGTTTCTAAGAGATGACGGTACACGGCATCAAGATCTTTCTAAATATCAGCCAACAGCCCAAGATTATTTAGGCTACTTGTCTCTCAAACAGCATTACCTTCTCAGCATAGGCTATACCCTTAGGGAAGGGTGATGTACATGAACAAACACACATCTCCTGACAGCAGCTTCAGAAAGACACTGCTTGGTCATGCTCTGGCCTTACATCACTCTTAGGTAGTAGTAGAAAAGGAAACAAGCATGAACAAGGGCAGCTTTGCCACTGGCCTCCTTGAAGATCAAAGGAAGTAAAAGCCTCCACTCAGCTGTTCCCTAGTAATTTTCTTAGCTAAGATTATTTGGGAAAAAAAAGTCTTGAGCATGTAAAGCACTTCCAAGTTGCACAGGAATAGAAAAATGGCCTTTGCTAAACACAGACCTATTTAATACTACATGAGGTGACATTAAAAGGCTACTTGCCCTTGCCATCACGTCACAAGTTTAAGGCAGTTTCTTCACCAGCCACAGTTCAGCCAGAACTGAAATTCCAGACACACTGCAAACCTGAAAGATTACATGTGTTCAGTGGACAGTTTAGTGTCTTCATACTTTCAAAGCTCCACAGGAGACAACAATCCCAGGTAGTGCTTTTGAGAGGAATGGAGGTGAGATGTATTTGCTTGGTTCAGTGACTGATGAGTTACATCCAAGGGCATTCTCTAAGAGCTGTACTGATAGCGGACAACTTCATATAACTGTTTTGATAATCTTGAAGTTCCAATATTGTATGTAATCTATGGGAGAGCTCCCAAACAAGAATTACTCACTGAAACAGTATTAATGTTATATAATCTTCAAGTCATGTAAAAACTGGTTTTGTCAATTTAGTACTTTAGATTTAAAACAAAATCCATAAAAGTCTTCTCCCAACCAAGGCAACAAATGTTTTACTTGGGGCAATGAATTCTAACAAGAACCAGAAACACCAAAAATAAGTAGTTTTTCAGACGGTATACAAGATCCCTGAAATTGAGAGATGCTGAGCCCCATTTATTCCAGCCTCTCAAGTAGCCAGATGCTGCATTCCTCCCAAAGCTTATTCCCTTAGCTGACAAGATGATCATGTTCACCTACTAAAAAAAAACCCCACTATTTCAAAAGTCAGCACCACAAAGATTTTTCAGAGCTCCAATCCCATTGCAGAGAAACATACAGTTAAGGTAACAATATTCACAACTCCCAGACCAAAATATTCATTCTTATATCCCCCAGGCTGCCTTTCTGACTATGTGAACTGAAATTCCACATGGGAAATTGGGATTGAGCCACAATGACTTTGGACATTGAAATCAGTTAGGGCAGAACACCATCTTTTGGAAGACACTAGGATAGTTGAACACAAAGGGTATATCTTGAAATAATATGTAGCAGTAATTATCCTGGGCTTGGCCAGTGGTCTTCTTTGCTACAAACACATCTGTACTTTGCTGCTTCGAGCTTCCTTCAGGCCCTAGTTAACCTTTGCTCATAAAGCAAGATATGTTCCCAAAATGCCTAATGGAAAAGAATACTGTAACCAACTAACTGAACATGTGAACCCAAACTCAACACTACTGAAATTGCAATACAAGGCAGCAGACATGGCCTTAAAACCACACCAGCCATTTTTACAGCAGACTGTATTCAATATCTTATTAGAATAGAAAAACCCCACACCCACAAACTACCAACCAAACAAAAAAACTGACAAAACCCCATACCAAACAATTTTCTTGCTATTTTAGTCCACATTATTTAGCCTGTTTAGTTCTTAAAATATGCAGTTTACTGTATTTCATATTAACATCAGGCTTCTGTAACAAGCTTCGCTACATTAAAGAAAGCAAAAAAACCAAACAAAAACCAAAACCAAAAAAGTCTGACAGCAGTTATGACAGTGTGAAAATTAATAGTCAAAACCCAAAACCCAACTAAGAAACCAGGCAATTTAGCACAGGCTTCTGTGATGAAAATAGAGGCACTCCAGGACTTTATGTTCACTGATTTAGAGAATGCACAGCAGTTAAGTCAGTGGATAGGCAAGGTAACTAATTCCAAGTGCAGATATAAAGGCAGTCTAAGTAGGAGTGTTTTGTCTCCTACAAAATTAGAATATGTGCTAGAAGCATGCTTGGTTCTACATGACTACCATATTGTTTTGAATAATATTTCATTTGAGAATTTCTTCCAGGTGACCTCCACAAGAAGTTAGATTGAAGATTTATGCTCATGGGAGGTAACTCTACTACATTCCTGTACAACATCTACAGCAACAACTTTTTATTTGCTTCAACACAGCACCTTAGCTCCCAGTATATTGTCAAATAGCAACAACTCCTTCTTGGCAAACATTTTCTAACACCTTCTGCAAGAATTATCTCTCTGGTTTGCAGATTTTCTTACTGAAGGTTCATGTGGCTTCTGGATGCTGGACAAGCTCAAGTCAAATGATCTATCACAACATCTACTTTATTTGTAATCTCAAGTAGCTAAATAATTTCCATTTCTTAAGAAGCTTCACATACTTTCCTCATACAAAAAAAATCCTACACAACAAGCTAAACGACCTGCTGCTTTCTCTCCCTCCAAAACCATCACACTGGATTTCTCCAGTGTCCTTACTCGACTTCTCAAAAATACTCTGTCTACCTGCATTATAGGTTTCAACAAAATTGCTAATATCAAGCAGTGAACCACAGAGGAAAGCAAAGCTTCCTCCAGTTACTCTATACTTTTCCAGACTCCCACAGGTAACCCATTTTATCCCTTCCCCTAGTAGGAAGTTTGCTTATTCCTTGCAGATTTAAAAGCAACGAAACATTAAAATTGACATGTGTTTGTTGGCAATTGCTACTGTTAGAAATTATTGTAAATGCAATTGCAAATGATGGCAAAATGCATCTAGAGGCCACAGGGCAGCCTGTACATAGACGGGTTGGTTTTGTTTGACTTTAAATCTTTGTCGATTTTAATGCAGAGATGAATTGTAAATGATACATATCTGAAATGGTGTTGTTCAGTCCTAGTTTATAATACATTATAGAGAATTTCATTTGGTTGATCCTAGTCCTTGCAACTTAAACGTTCTATTCTCACATACAGCTGGTGCAGACATTTCCTAGACATTCACAGGCAGCTCAGGAAGCAAGAGGACTTCTGCTGCTGCACTGCTCGTGTCTTGCTGCTTCTAGTTCTAGAAAGAACTGGAAACAAATCTTACTTTTGGGGCATTAACTGTTGCCCAGCAAAGATATTGGTATACACTCAACTGAGAAGCTGGACACAAGACCCAATTTGCTTTCATCATGACAGCTTCCGGCATTTTTACTTTATTTTTTTAAAGATAAAAATATAAAGAAAGCCCTAGGCAAGCTTCTCTTTTCTAGTCAAACAAATACCATTCCTTGAAGTGAACAGTAACTTTTCAAAGACCTCTTTTTCCTTGAGTTTTAAAAACACACTTAGTTTCCTATCAGTTTACTCAATACATCTGAAGTTTTTATTAAAGTTTATCTAATAAATATGATACCCACTTCAATTACTAAAAATAATTGTAGTAAGAAAACTCCACAAAATCACCAAGATTAGGTTTCTTTTTTAAAATTAAACCACCACAGTAATTTCCCTAAAGATTTAGTTATACAATAGATTTCTTTTATTAATATTTACTAAACCTATTAACTCTGTCTATTGAACTGCAGATTTTGTCTGTCAAACCCTGGACAGAACTAGAAATCCCTTGAGAACCTGACAGTATTAAAACTACTATAGACAGACAAATTAAGTTTGAATAACTTGAAAAGAAAGCACAAGTTTTCAAAAAAGTCACCCAGTTAAGCTGTGAACCCATCCCCCCTTTCCTTACGCTATTTGCAGGTAAGTTGTGAAATATTAATTCTATAATCCAGACAAATATTACTGTACCAGCCTAGATCTTACAAAGCCCCTTAACCATTAATTTGCTGTATTCATCCACATTTTCCCAGAGTTCTACTAAACTCCATATTCCAAAGCACACACTCTGCTGACCTTCCCCCCCTGCACCCCAAGGACACAGAATTCTTGAAGCCAGACAACTTCAGTCACCATTAGCCAAGTAATGGAGCCAGGTTATACCACAGAATTTGATACCTTGTCTTCCTACAAATAGCTGAATCTTCTTGTTTCATTGAATTCTGTACTCTAGCTACAAGAATTTGAATTAGTAACAGACACCAAATTCCTCAATCTTTCAAACTAAAGGGAAGATTCACTGTGGCTAGCTTGAAAATCTGCAGCACACAACAAGCATACATAGATACCACCAAAACTCAGCATGATGAAAGCTTCAGGAGGACATCTGAATCACCTCAGCTCAGACTGACATTCATTTCCAAAGCTCTCCAAGAAACTATTATATTCTAGTACTTCAGCACTATCATTTTTAGGCCCAGTTAGAACATTGGTTATAATAACTCAGGATTTGGGAATTAGCTGATAATTCAAGATATCCAAATCAGTTTTGTCTTGAACACGTGGAGAGGAGAGATTGCAAACTTTACTTAAGATGTGTAGAGGTTAAGCTAATTAGAAATGCTTAGTAAATATGAAAGAGCAACACTAATCCTCTAACATCACTATGTCAGTTCAACAACCAGAGGTAGTGAGAAAATGCACTTTGACACATTCTCCCATTAAAAAAAAGGCTTACAACATTGTGGAAAAGTTGCATAAGAAGCTTAGAGATTTCCACAAGATTCCTCTGATTGTTTCTACTCTATGCAGAAGGTTAAAAAGCAGCGGGAACACATACTTAGTCAGGTATTAAATTCATACAGCTGCAGAACTGCTTAATTCTAGTTTCTGACACACCAATCAGCTCAGAGAAATTCTGTGGGATGTTTTCTAGCTTCCAGATGTAAAACATCTTTTTTCTCCTTAATTCCCCTGTGAAGGAAATGTATTCCTTTATGTGACTGATGAGAAGGCTTGGAGCAATCAAGCTCCAGTTGCAAGAATGATTCTCTAATTATTATGAAAAAGGAAAGAATCTTTAAAAATTGTTTAACAAAGTAGTAGTAAGTCAGTATTATGGGAACCACAGAAGTAAGATCACAGATACCTGTATCTCTCTGTTTTCCAAATACATGATCATGATATACCCTGTCACCCTGAAGAAGTTAGTTCTCTACTATCCTCATTAGGTTAACACTGCAGATGAATAAATGCTATTGCTTTAGGCTGGCTACACACCAAGAAAGGAAGACTGCTTATTCTTAAAACCCCCAGACAAACTTGCATGAGCAAGGAACCCCTCCAATGAAAGCAGAAGATCATATAGGAAAGTATCTTGAAGAAGAAAGGACTATTTAGTTCTTGCCCTTCAATACAAAAGACAAATCTGAATTCTTTCTACAGATGTGCAGTATTAACCCTGTCAATCAAGAGGATTGGTATCCATAACTCATCTATACATCAGACACCAGCTTCATCTTTTTCCCCTAAAAACACACCATCATGCTTTAATATCAGAAAAACCCACATTTCATGGGCAGCATCTCATTAAAAAAAATTTGTTTAACTTTTGATCACACATCCTTATGTTTCCATGGTCTCTTGTGCTTAACAGAAATAAGCACATCAGTATGCTGCAGGGAATCCCATCTTCAAAGCCAACAGATACTTCCCTCACCACCCATCTGAAGTCATGATTCTATTGTTACACACACAGCAGAAAACAGATCTGGATAATACTCTGTGATCATCTCTTGATATAAGCCTTCACATATGTGAAGATCATTAGCAAATTCAAGAGAAACAGTGTTTGTTTCCAGTCATTTTCCTCTAACATATGAGAACTCTTACAAAGGAGACAGCAAATTTTAGCTGGAATTCAGGGAACACACTCTTCCTTTCTATTTGTACATAATATGATCTATTCTGTCCTATAGCACAGCCAAGGCATTAGCCCACATCTGCTAAATACCAGCTGCCTAAAATCAGCTCTTGTCAGAAATGACCACTACTACAACTTAAAATATGAAAGCAAAAGTAACTTTGAAAACAGTGTGCTTGTGTTTTTTAAAAGCATTCCCCAGCCTTCCCATCCCAGTTTCCAGTTACAGAAAGAAGAGTTATTTAGTAACTTTTTCTTAGCACTCCTAAGAGTCCTTGCATTCCTTCAGGTCCAAGTACCCCCACTTCATCTAAACCAACTACCACATGCCAGAAAACACTAACAGAAAAAACAGAGGCACAGGTAAGTGAGAAGAGCCATTAATGAATTCTGAAAAGTGAAAAGCAGGATGAAACAAAAATACCAGCCAAACTCATTCACCACTCACAGCTCAAACCTATTAGTATTATTTCCTGAAAAAGTGGTAATCTAATACTTAAGTTACACAGTCCTGTGTGTACTTAAACCTACAGGTCTAGGTAACACCTACATTCTTTCATTCATAATTCTACATAGTACACGCAAATCAAAGCAGCTTTTCCCACAAAGAGCTGTCTATTTTCCACATCCATACAATTAACTTTCTATGCAGATTAGCAAATACCTGGAGTTATGAAAGATCCTATTTGTTCCTCAAAAACAAACAAAAAAAACCACTAAAACCCTTCTACCTAACATTTTTGAAGACTTATCTGCTTACTAGACTCTGTTCTGAATGTAACTACTTATTAGCTCGATGTGTATTTCTAGACTAAGAAAAACAAATTTGAGCAATAGTAAAAGCTTTGTACAATAGAAAATGTATTCTTTCCCTAGTTTTCATAATTAGTTCCTTTGCAAATCTGCAGTGGTAGACAGAAGAGCTGATTACAATTCCAGGCTGAGTGGAGACTGGAGTAACTTACTAGCCACAAGGCACTAGAGAACTGCTGCAGATGCCCCTCTGAAGGGAGCTGATCCCTGGCTCAAACTGAGTTTGCTCACATTGACCAGTTTTCCAGAATATTAACTTTGTCTGAATGCACTGAGCAGATGATAGAAGGGGAGATAAAAGCCCCAGCCTCCTCTCTAGTGCAACACACAAGATCTAACCATCAAAGCACCTACATTGCATTAGCAGTACCTGGCTTGTTCTTGTCTTCCCAGCAGTACCTGCATACCTTATTATTTTTTAGTACAGCTGAAGCATACACGATACCAAAGCTCTGGAGCATCTGGAGTTTTAGGTAACTTTTGTTTTAGTCTAAAAAGCTGACAGTATCTTTAGGCCCATTCTTTGGGAGTAATCAGCATGACATCACTGACAAGGCATAGACATTCCTTCTTCTGCAAGAGAATCAGAATCCCAAAAAGCAACACCTTCAATAATGTAATTGTGCTTTAGAGATTGAAACATAAATTTACATTAAAAATTCACATGGTGCATACGCTCTAGAAATTCAGTAGGTGAAGGTAACTCTTTCTGTGTAAGTAAGTCATAATGCATGCAAATCTTTCTGAGAAGTCTAATACAGAGGATACTACTGGAACAATACTCTTTGCTCAAATACAAATGTGCTGACAAACAATTTATTTTTAATGGCTTTCTACTTATGTTGCTCTCCCTTACACAGTCTGAGTTCTCAATGGTTATTAGAAAAAGTTTTAGACAATAACCCAACAAAACCTGCTATTTCTAGCACATGGCTAAGTCAAATCACCAGGTCAGAGCTTTACTTCTTAGGAGATCCATGATTCCCAGATAACATCAGATCTACAGGTGCATCAGTATTTAAATACAATGGATAATGATGTCTGTCAAAGATCTCCTTAATTTTTTTAACTCTTAAGAAGTGTGAGAAGGAAATGTGCCAATTAAGAACAAAGATCATGAAAGTCATTGGATAAATTTAATATTCTCAAGGTTAACAGATCCTTCTAGAACCTTGACAGTAATGTTACCCTACAGAATAGCTAAAATAAACTAACAACAAAATAAGCAAGTTTTCCAGGTCCTCACTCTTCACTGCCAGAATATAAAATATAACTGTATGTAAAGCTTCCCTGCGGATACTAAGGCTACTTGGGAAGTCTAGACATTGACAACCGATGACAAATTCCACTGTGAAATTATGCTTGTTTTTTAAGAATACTACAAACACCATGGTGGCACAAACAGGTACATCCCAATAGGGAAATATGCAAAAGGTATACCTGAACAAGTGGAAAAACAAGGAGGGCCAGCTTCTGCTTACACTTTCAGGCATATCTTATCAAGACACACGAACATTGAGAGTTCTTACACAGGAATATCCATTTGCTTTTACTCACACATCTGTGTATTACCCAGGACTGTCACTCCTGGCATATAAGTTCTGCAGAACACACTCACAGCTCCCTTTACATCAATAGGATTGCTTTACAGCAAAGTACTACCCACAGGTTCAGAACTGGTTCCCTCCAATGTTGTCCCTCCACTACTCTTAAATACAATCCCATGTGATAAACAACTGATACAATTCCCAGCTTTTCTTTTCACAGGATTTATGGGTAGGAACACACATAACATTCCTTGGCTGTAATACCCACTCTCTCATTACATGTTTTTCAGCCAGGGCCCTCTGGTCATCCAACTTCCCTTCTTCAGGTACCCTATTTACTGCTCCTACAACTCAAAATTCTCCAAGGTGCCAATGAAAGAAAATTTTCCAAGTTAAGAGCTGCACAATAAGACTTTATGTTGTTCCAATTTAATTAAACAGAAACTGAGTCCAAGAATTACACTCAAAGTAAATCTCATGCTCAAAATATTCTCATTTCAAAAAGCTTTATTAGGAAAAGAAAAAAAAAGTGAGTATATGTATGCATGTGGTAAAGTCTATAAGGGATAGACATTTGCAGGTTATTATGCTAAGTTTCAAGAATTCAGCTGAATCAAGCTAGGGATTAGTCTTCTCTATTCCCAGGAGTTCCCTGAAGAGAACAGAAATGATTGATTTTTCCCCTGAAGTGCATGATTTAGAAAAAAACTTATCTCTCAAAACCAAGCAAAGACAGTTGTTCGATCACATCTCACCTACTGCTGCATGCCAAGGAGCAGTAGTGGGAGGGAAAAGTCGCACAGGGACTGCACAAAGGGGGAAGCGTATCAATATTTAAAAGCTCTAAGCTCAACTTGGATCTTGTAAAAAGTCATTTTTAGTATTAATAGATTTCAAAGGTGGAATATATTAAATATAATGCTACAGAATTTCAGTGTGAGAACCTTCAATTTTAGGCTCAGTTGAACAGAAGTCAAAATTTCTGTTAGAGGTGTAACACAATAAATATTACTGTGGAGATCCCATACTGAAATATTGGCAATAAAAGTACTTAAAGACCCCTTAGAGTGAAACAACTAGAGGTAATTATTAACAAAACATAGGTTTTGTATTCAAACATCTATAAAATCCAATTCTACATCAAAAATGGCAGTAAGAGTATTTTAGAGAAAACCCATAGACTTAATTTAGACGGAACGCAAGATTAATACAAAGCATTTCTGATGTACCTGTTCAGAAGCTCCACAAGTTTGTATTATTCTTTAGAAAAAATACAGATCATCTGAGCTAAAGTATCAGCCACCTTCAATATTCATGAGGTATCATGTGATAACATCTTCTTTACTTGAAAGGCCAGCAACTACATAAGGGGTTTCTTTTCTCATCTGACATGCCATGGTTCTCCATTTCCTTTTTTTCTTTTTCTTCCATAGAACCATAGAAAAGTTAAGAGTTGAAATGGACCTTAGAGATAATCTCGCATCAACCCCCCTGCCATGGGCAGGGACACATTCCACTTGACCAGGTTGCTTAAAGCCCCATCCAGTCCAGTCCTGAACATCTCCAGGGATAGGGAGTCCATAGGCTCTCTGGGCAACCTGTTTCAGTCTCACCACCCTCACAGCAAAGAATTCATTGCTAACATCTCATCTAAACCTGCCCTCTTGCACCTTAAGGCCATTTCCCTTTGTCCTATCACTACATGCCCTTGTAAACAGTCACTGTCCAGCTCCCCTGTCAAGGATTTTGGATATTGGATACTCTGCAAAGTGCTATAAGGTCTCTCTAAATCCTTCTCTTCTTCAGGCTGAACAGCCCCAAATCTCTCAGCCTGTCTTCTTAGCAGGGGTGCTTCAGACCTCTGGTCAACTTAGTGGCTCTCCTCTGGACTCATTCCAAGAGGTCCACATGTTTATTGCATTGGGAGCCCCAGAGCTGAACATAGCACTCCAGATCAGGTCTCATGAGAGCAGGGTAGAGGGGGAAAACCATCTCCCTCAACCTGCTAGCTGTGATGCTTTGGATGCAGCCCAGGATGCCTTTGGCTTTCTTGGCTGTGAGTGCACATTGCTGGGTCATATGGAGCTTTTTGTCCAAACAGCCACAAGTCTTTTTACTCAGGGCTGCTCTCAATCCATTCTCCTCCCAGCCTGGACTTGTGCTTGAGACTGCCCCAACCCAAGTTTAGCACCTTGCATTTGGCCTTGTTGAACTTTATGAAGTTCACACAGGCCCACCTCTCACACCTGTCCAGATCCCTGTGGATGGCATCCCTTCCCTCCAGTGTGCTGACTGCATCACACACAGCTTGGTGTCACAGGCAAACATGCTGGGGGTGCCAGTTCAGGTTCTGAAAGGTTCCACTAATTTTTATGTTTGCTGACAAATTTCCAATACTGTTTATAGCTGGATTCTGTAACCAATGTTTTCTACACACAAAGTTCTTGGAATCACACCAAGGTAACTGGAAAATAACACTTAGCTGGTGATAATTTCAGCACAGTAGTAACACCCTCTTCAACCAGATTTACAGATATCCAGTAACTCCTCTAGCACTTCAAGACACAGGCTTTGCATCTCCCACCCAATCCCAACCTACCAAGTCTAAATGCAAATGTCAGATGCTGCCAGATAGTTTCATCTGTTCTCCAAATACCTCTAATAGAAATCAGATATTGAAGTGATATCCAATACTGATATGGACATTGAAACACAAAATTAAAAGATACCTCCTGGGAAGATTCATGTACAAACATATGACTTTGCTATTTAATTTTGGCATATGTATGCAAAGTGTGGCAACCATTTGCAGAACATTTTTTATTTTAGATCTCACAAGCTGCTGTACATAGACAAGCTCACAATGCAGGTGTGGTTAGAGCTGTTCCATGCAATACTGAAGCTAGAGAAAAACAAAAACAAGTTTTCTTCAGATGTTATTCCTACAGCTATACCTTAAATTTAACTATATTCCTGATGGCATGCTGCAGACTTTTCCAGTTTGCAGCAGTATCAAACCCATGCACCTAAGAAGTTGCTCATTCTGAGACTTCAGATTGATTTGCACAGTTTGTGACTGAAGACCTCTGGAGTACACTTTACACAATACACTTGTGTTTTAGCATGAACTGCTTGTCTTGTTACCCCTAAGTGTAAGCAAGAAAAATTTAATGTGAAAGCCTGAAAACTTTCCATCTTGTTAGCAACACCTCCCTCTGTCAAGAACTACATCAGAATTTGCTTACTTACATCTAGTGAATCTTCGTTGACCAGGATGAGAGACATACTCTGCGAAATGAGTCTGCAAGAGTACCCTGCAAGAGGGGGAAAAAAGACAATAAAACACAAAGACTTACTTTTTGGAAGGATATTTAAAGTTCAAGTTCAACCTTAAGATAAGCATCTACAGGTCAAATGACAATTTATTTTTTGAGCAGTTACTCCTATCAGGCAGACTGCTGGAAACTTTGCTGTATAGGACACACTCCAACATGACAGATTTACTAGAAACATGGGCTGCACTCTATCTGCATTTTCAAATAAATCACTTGAGATGTTTAATTAAAGAAAACACTGTATGAACTGGATGCAGTAAATATAGCCTATAGCCCTACATCAATTTTTTTCCCAAGTCTACAAGAAGGCAGGTTTGCCTTCAGCACATCACAGGAACAGATCTGAATGCACGGTTGCATCTACACCAGATGACTGGAAGTGCACACATGTTTTCAGTTGATGCTACTCAGCTTCCTCAGCCCACACAAAGCTTACATGAGCATTTTTTACTCCTGAGCGTTCAGTATGGAAGGTTCTGAGCTTCATCATCAAGAAGTACAGATCAATCACACTCACAGAGCCCATACCAACTCCTATAGACAAAAGGTAACAGGACTACATTATTCTTAGTGTGGGACTGGGACATGAAAAAATGAGAGCACCCAGAAGGCAATTCTGTACATCTCCCAGCACACCAAAATCCAAAACAAAAACTCTCAAGACAGAAGAAAATCTTATTTTTATAGAAGTTTAATCATTTACAAAATAAACAGATTAATTCTGCTCATATTAACAGCAAGAGACAGATACCAACTTGCATCAGAGTGACCCCACTACGTTATCCTAAAAGCTCATGCAAGTTCACTTGGGATTGGCATAGTGACAGCTTCATAAAATAGCAGAGAATTAATTTATTTGAAGCATACATCTTTTATTGCTCATCTAAGCTACATGGGAAAAGAAAATTCAATACAAGTATTTTTTACTTCTATTTTTTTTTTTTACAGAAATGAATTACAGCAGTTTAAAAAATTGCTATCAAATAAAGTGGGGTCTTGGGAAGTCTCTTACTTTTCTTAAATGGAGACTGGAGGGGATTGCAGTATAAGAGTAATGTCCCAGTAAAGAACCACTGCAAGGCTGACAAATTCAAAAGCTGAACACCACAGTCACCATAAAAAGATGAAGCGCCTCTTTCCATATCTTGCAACAGCAAGAGGACAACTGAGGCACGAAATCATCTGTGGGATTCTTGGCTCCTTAGAAAGGCCATAGTGGGTCATCAATTGCAATGCAAATCATTTCCTCAGGCTACAGAGTTTTTATAATTGGGCTAGTTTTGTAGGTATAACCCAGGGTTAACGTGTCTGCATGTGTGACTTCTGTAAAGAAAGTAAATCCCTCTCCTTTCCTTTGAGGAAGACATGCTTGTATCATAGCCAGGCACTCTCAGGCAGCAGGTTTGATTACTGGCAGAAATTCAGTTTCTCCTCAATTTTCACAGTTGTGTAGACTATGAATATCAAGTGCAACCTTACGAATACATGTTAACAAGCCTAGGTTTAATTTCTGCTTCAGAAAACAATACAGTACAACACAGAACTCACACCTGTTGGGAAAAGGATAAAATATATTCTAGTGATGTGCAGCCTACAACATGAAAGCTTTGCAGACAGCCTCTGATTCTGCCTGTGATGAAATCTTAGACGGTAGTAGAAAACCTCCAACAGTTACAGGGAAAACACTGACTTTTTTTCTCAAGTTGGTTTGCCATTTTTAAAAGTTAGTTTCAGGCTAAAAAATGCTTCCTTATTATTACTGAGAAAAAGAGAATATTACAAATTTATGTACTTCCCTCCAGAACAAGGTTGTTCTTTCCCTAGGCTAAAGCAGTCTTGTGCAGTAGGCTGTTACAAATTCAGCATAACTAATTCAAAAGGATTTTCTAGTAGCATTTGATTAGAACAGCAGCTGCAACAGTGACCTGTAATTTCTAAACCACTTCTCACTGCTTCACTTTACCTCTTCCAAAATGAGCAAGATGCCATTCTAGAAGTCAAACTGGAAGAAAAAAAAAACCTGTGGAAAACAGTTGCTCTGCTGTGCATCTTGGAAACCAGGGACTTAGAACAACTTATCCTGCAACTGAAACCATTTTGCATCACCATCACATTAAACAGAAAGATCAAGCTTAGACTAGGAGAATGTAAGTCAACCCTAACAAGAGTTTATAGGGGATCTATATATCATGTACAATTTCAGGACTAAGATGATGTTAAAATCTAGCAAAGTAGCTGGCAACTGTAGGAATCCAAGTAGTAACTTTAAAGTATTACTAGAAATGTCTAAAGTTTTATAATGGTTTTGTAATAGTTATTACTGGCAACAATAGCATGGGAAGCAAAAATGCACTTGAAGACAAGTTTTTTTGTCAATGCTTCTGAGTAAAAGAAGATCAACTGCTGGTTCAAAGCCAGGTATAAAATGTCAACCCACATCTGTAAGTTGATATCTAGCTCTTTAAATTAAAAGTTCAACTAAAAGTCCATGAAGCAGATGAATCAGGTGCTTCTGGGACTTATTTTCCTTTAAGTGTCCTGGGAGAAAGATTACTTGAACTAGAGTTCAAGATCATAGCCCACAGGCACATTCATACTGCAGGCATACAAATCCAGCATCTGATGGAAGACTGATTATCCTCTGTGTTTAGAGAGGGCACAAATGCCCTCTTCAAACTTTGCATAGTGATACAGGCAAGTGTGCTGGCATGGCTTGTCTCCTGCACTGAAACAAAGCACAGCTCACCAAGATGCGTTCTTATCTCTGAGCTGGAAAGACAGGGGTCTGATGGATGTACTGTTAGATGGGTAGGGAACCAGCTGGATGCCTGCATCCAGAGAGTTACAGTCAATGTTCCTCACTCACACGAAAACCAGTAATGAGCAGTGGCCCTCAGGCCAGTCCTGAGACTGGTCCTTTGCTGTCTACACCAGGGACAGATGGGGATCAAGTACACGCTCAGCAAGCCTTGAGAGAACATGAAGCTGAGCAGTGCACCTAAGTAACACTGGAGAGAAGTAATGCCAGCCAGAGGGACTTCGATCTGCTTGAGGAGCAGGCCTGTGAGAATCTAATCAAGTTCCACAGGGCCAAGTACAAGGTCCTCCACCAGTACTGCAACAATCAAAAATATCCATCAGGACAGACTGAAAGCAACCCTACTGAGAAGCACCTAAGTGATGAAAGGTTGAATGACTCCACCTGGAATATCATATCCAGCCCTGGGGCCCCCAGCACAAAACAGATGTGAACCTGTTAAAGTGAGTACAAAAGAGGGCCACAAAAGCAATCAGAGGGCTGAACATCTCTCATCTGAAAGCAGCCTGAGAGTTGGGGCTGTTTAACTGGGAGAAAAGAAGGTTCTGGAGAGACCTTTCAATATACAAGTGGGAATTACAATAAAGAATGAGAAAGACTTTTTACCAAGGCCTGCAGTGGCAGGTCAAGAGCAGTCATTTCAAACTGGAAGAGGGTAGGTTTAGACTGAACATAAGGAAGACATTTATTATGATGGGGGGTAGCAAGACTGGAACAGGCTGCCTAGAGAAGTTATGGATGCTCCGTCCCTGGAAGCGTTCAAGGCCAGGCTGGATGGAGCTTTAAGCAACCTGATTTATGAATGATGTCCCTGTCAGGAAGGGAGCAGGAGGACTGTATCTTCAAAAGGTCATTTTCAACCTCAAACCCAAACAAGTCTAAGGCAGTGCTTGCAGGCAGCTATCAGCGCCCCAGGTAAGTGCATTCAGCTTAACTATAGGGACTGATTCATGTTTCGGGAGGGACACACATGTGTTAACACTATACTCCCATTCCCAGAAAACAAATCTCTTCCTAGGGAAGTTACTGTCTGGAAATACAGCAGTTCTGGTGTTCTGTTGAGCTCAAGGATGATGGCAAATAGAAATCTATTACGGATGGTTTTGTCTCACTGAAAGGCAAAGATGATCCAGAGTCTGCAGATGGATGAAAAGGATGAAGCTGCAAGAACACAGTTAAGCTTTCTAAAGTTGTTTGCAGGTCATGCTTAAAGATGCTTCTGTACCTGGAAGTCCCACAAGAGCTAGAGCTCTAATTACTGATCAGTATGAAAGCTTATCATGAACACTCTCCTCACTTGCAGAACTACTGACTAGCACCTGTCTGAATGAAAGGCATACAGCCACCCCACAGTAGGTCAACCATTACTCTCCAGAGAAGTCAAAAATGCAATCCAGAAACAAAGACATATGCAAATTCTGAACACCAAAGAATCAAGAGGAAGATGGAAGAACAAAGTACTCCAGCTCCTTGACAGAGCTGCCAAGAGCTGAAATATCCCTCAATACACATGCACCTCCATACAGCAAGTAAGAGTCAATAAGCATAACCTCCAAACACAATGAGAAAGTGAAAATACTTTTTGCTCCCCAGATAGCATATTTATACCTGAAACATCTAGTGCACACGTGGATTGGGTTTTAAGTTGAAGGTTTATTACAGTTTTATTGGATTACACACAAAAACTGGAAGGGTGCCACATGTTTATACCTTCAAGCCAACTTGACCATGAAGCTAATTAAGTTAGAGTTTTACTACCAAACTGCACCTTAAACTAAGGGACAACTTAGAAGTTTTAAGTGAGATTATTATTCTTTTCAAGTTGCTAGAATAAAAGAAACAAACCAACAGTTTTAGAGAAAGCTGGAAGTTAGTCTCCTTCACAGTCTTCAGAATAAGCTTATTTACTGGTGTTCAAGTAGCTGCTGTTGGTTAATATACCGACTTAATTCAGGTACTTACATCAAAATGTGTAGCTACATTTTTTAACTAGTCAAAAGATGGCATTTCCGTTCTGAAGTTATCTACTGCTTGTAAAGTAAGGAAAAGCTGCAAATTGTGATTTAAACCAGATAACTACCCTTTAAACAAGTTGTCTACCTAGGCCATCCACTGTATTTCTACTACAGCTGTATCAGTTCAGCAAGTTATTCCACCTCTTGGTACCACCTTCAACATATGAAGATACATGAAATTTAATTTGAAGCACACAAAAATTCTAGTCAGTCAAGTAGATTGCATAATGAAATTTCACTGAGTGAACCAAAATAGAAGTTTAAAAAAACACAAGACAAACCAGACCAAAAAAAAAGCGGCAATGCCCAAAACTTTCCTGAAAATAATTTAAGTTCATTTACAGAGCATCATTGATAGAGAATCCTGAATAAGTTTGAGAAAGCAACCTATGTTGTTAAAGTTCCCTTTAACCTACACCTGCACATCTAAACAGACTAATGTGCAAATGTAAATGCAGTTGTGATACCCTAACAGCATATATTGCCTTCTGCTAAAGGAGATATTTATTCAGTCTTTTTGAGTTCATATTGACTTTAAGACACCATAATTACATGAATAATGCAACCAATTTTATGTTTAGAACTGCACACAGAAGGTCTGAGTGTATTTCAGGCTATTCCTGGGAGAACTAAAATGCTCTTTCATTGACCTTTCTTAGGTGAGATGTCAGATCACAGGACTGCAACTCCATCTCCTCCCCTCTCTGGGCAGATTTATGAGTGATAGGGAGAAAAATGATCAAAAAGAACACAAGAGCATCATGGCATTCTATTGCCAAAGATGGGACATTTGGGGGAGGTGGCATGACAAGGGGTATGCCTACATCAGGATATGTCCCTTTACCAAGTCCTTACTGTATACTAATAGATGTGCTGTAAGGGGACAGCAGGGTCCCCACCTACGCTCACAGACATGGTTTGGAAGATGCTGTAAACTAGACATGCTTTGCATTATCGTATTTCCCATTGTATCCCAAACTTGATTCGAAGGCAGTAAGAAAAGAAAAAAAACAGCTCTAAAACTGTTTCTGAAACATTAGTCTGGTAGAGTTCTCCTGTTACCACCAGAAAGCAGAGTTACATACATTCATTCAATTAGAACTGCATTTAACCAAGAACAGATGGGTCCCTTCTGCCTCAAAACAACAATAATAAAAAAACGTATAGCCTGACACAAATAGTGAAGACTTCACTACAAAATCCCTTCTCCAACACTGTGCCCTGATGCTAAGGAACCATTCTATAACAGCAGGCCCAATTCTATTTAAAAACACTCAGCACATCTTACATATGACCTGCTACACACCAGACAAATTCAGAGTAACCAGAATGATGGATACCTATATTGAGAGCCGTTTCCTGTTTGTCACCTGTCAGAATCCATATCTTAATTTCTGCTTTTATTAGTGTGGCTATTGTTTCTGGAACACCTGCTTGCAGGCGGTCTTCAATGGCCGTAGCTCCAAGAAGCAGCAAATCCTGGAAAAAAAAAAAAAGAAAATAAACCCTCAAATTCTTTTAAGATAAATCTCTGTTTGGCATATACTCAAAAAAGGAATTAAGACAGTGTGTTGCATCTCACTACTAATATTGCACTTTGACAAGCAATATACACCACAATAGGTTTGTAGGTTGGCTATTCTACTTCCTCTGCATACAATTCACATTTCAATAGAACAGAGTGGTTTTAATCAGAAAGATGGCAGCATTTCAAGAATAATTGATTGAAGTTATAAAAACTAAAGTTAGCCTATAGATGAACATGTATACTAGGCCATTCACTAATCACCATAGGAACATGATGAGTAGTCAGTTTATATATTTAAACTCACAAAACAAAAATTTGGCATCACATCATTTAAACTAATTTCCGCCTACAAAATGTACATACAGACTTGATACAATCACTCAAAGCAAAAATTATTGCAACTATTTATGGATCTAATCATTACATTTGTGTAATACAAGTGGTATGAACATTAATCAATCCAAGTATCTCTAATCAACATACAGATGTCTGCCAGAAACACATATCTCATACAGTGCATTTAACAGTACAGAGTTAACTGTATTCCTAGGCAATTCTAAAACAATTGCTTGAGGAGATTTGGCTACATTACAGTAAAAAAAAAAAAAAAAAAAGAACAGGCATAAATACCTAAGAAATAAACCTTGTCAAAAGGTACAGCCTACTCAGATTTTACCTCTAAAAGTATTTTAATTATTCTTTACATATGCAAAGATGCTCAACTTAAAACAAATTGATAATAAATTTAGGTATACCATATCATTTTAGAAATTGCACAGAAAAAGGTAGCATTCTCTATTCTTTGTAGGGACTAAAATTATTCAACAGAAGTGAAGACAAAGGAACAGGAGTACAAGTTGCTGTTGTTCAGCCTGGGAATGATGAGGCTTCAGCGTGATCTTACTATAAAGACCTTTCTATATAAAAAGTGGACTTATAAAAAAAATTAATAAAGACTGTTTACCAAGGCCAGCAGTGGCAGAACAAGGGGTGATGGTTTTAAACTGACAGAGGGTGTATTTAGTCCAGGCATAAAGAAGTGACTTGTTTATGATGGGAGTGGTGGGACACTGGAACAGGTTTGCCCACAGAAGTGGTGGACCCATCCCTGGAAGTGGTCCAGGCCAGGCTGGATTGAGATTTGAGTATCATGATCTAGTGAAAGGCATCCCCATCCATGATTGGGAGGCAGGGGTACAAGGATATGATCTTGAAAGGCCTCTTCCAACCCAAACCTTTCCATGATTCCACGGGGAAGGCATTAAAAGCAGCTCCTACTTGAATGAATCTAAGTGGAATTCCACATAGTGTGTAAGCAGACATTAGTTACATGCCTTTACAGAGTTTCCTTTTTGCTATGAGAGATTCAGTTGGCAAAGGTGGCAGCAGTGACTCATGCAAGTCACTAAGCCTCTCAATGACTCATCAGCTCTCTCAATGCTAGCAACATTTGAAGGTTACAAACATAATCCAAGTGCACAACTGCAGATGATCTTTTTTCCCCAAAATCACTTGTTAAGAAGTTACACATGACAGCACAGGGATCAGCATGGCTGAGCTACCTGAGCAGGGGAGCTACCACTGCACCTGCTGAAGCCCTCTGAGCCAGCATATGGCTTCAGAAGGAAGTCAGTTCAATTTTGTCTCCACACGTGCACCTCTACTGTGATCCAGCAATCTCAGCACTCAGACTGAAAAAGTAGTTCTCTTGGTCTCATTTGAGCCCTTAGATGAAAAAACACCAGTCTGCAGAAATACATTATATTTTGTGTTACAGCCAAATGCCAGTTTATCTCTAAGGCCTGCTTCTTGGCATGACCAACAAACATTAACACTAAGGCATACAGTGGATAGCTCCTAACTCCAATTCTACAAGCCACTCATGGGTTCCTCCTTTTTTCTTAAACAAGATCCTAAATTGTAAAAAAAGCAGAAAGTAGATGACCAAAAATGACCTAAAGCTTGAAAACACATTTTGAAGTACAGCAAAAGCCATGTTCATTTTTCACCTTGGTGAAAACAGACGAGTGTGAGAGCAGGGTGAAAGAAGCAGAAAGCTAAAAGGAGCTACCCAAACCTACAGAACCAAGGATGAGATAACCACACTGTGACTGACACACAATAAACACAAAAGACCATTTGAGGCATCACTTGGACAACAAAGACACAGTCTTCAGCTCTTACTGAAAGAGTTCCTGGAGCTTTTTTCTTACCCCCTGAAAGTTAGCTCCTATCCTAGTCCCAACCTCCTTGTGGATGCCCTATCCCTGGAAGCATTCAAGGCCAGGTTGGATGGAGCTCTAGAAACCTGGCCTAGTGAAAGGTGTCCACAGCCACAGCAGGGGGATTGGAAGTCAATGATTTTTATGGTTCCCTCCAAACCAGGCCATTCTATAATTCTACAATTTGCCCCAACTAACTTAAAAAAATAACAGTGCTCCAGAACCTAAGCAGTATTTCAATATTAATTTTAAAAAATATTGAAGTTCGAAATATGTTTTAAAGAAACCACTATATAAAATTAAATACCTGGGGCAAGAGGGAAGAGCATGACCCTGTGCAGGTGAGGAACGCAACTACCAGCACTTCTGAAAGCAGCAAGACCAACAAGGCTCAGAGAAACACTGGCCCCTAGCGTTGGCATTTTAACATTTAGTTCACTGTAGGATTAGCATTTCAAATGGGTTCTCCAATACCTACTTTCCCCTTCTAAAATTAGGAGTTCTGCAATTTGCATGGAATGCAGGTTTTCATCCTTTTTTTAGTTCACACCCCTATAAGGTTTTGGTGAGCCCTACATTGTGCCTGCAACAGCCTTCAAAAACCTTGAATTTGACTGCTGCATGAAAAGGAAAACGTCTCTTTGTACCCTAGTACATGGGAACTTGGTGCAACACAACAGTCTACATATATCACCTTCATCAAGTTACCACAACCTTACACAAAACAGGAAGATGTAAAAAGTGTGAGAAAAGGGATTTAAAGTAGAATTTTTTTTATCTGTAAATTTATCTCAGATTTATAGATTAAAACTGTGGACTGAACATGTTACCATCTACTTACCTTTCCAGTTTCTCATCTATGAAATTAACAGTTTATTTCATTGTATAAAGCCCAAATTCCACTGGAAAACACACATGTAAGGTAATCTGCATCTGATCATCAAGAAAGTAAGTTTTACCTTTTCAATGATCTCATAGCACTCCTCCAGCTTCTGAGTTCTGTCTTTCAGAACCGTACTGGATTCATTGTAGACATTCAACCACTCTCTGTAAGACGTCTCTGAGAGATCAGCATAAGCAATGCACAATGTCCTCAGACCTGCCAAACAGAAGACAGCCATTACCCACAGTAAAATTACATTGAATATCATCAAATCATTCACATGTAATGAATGCTCAATTCTAACCCTCATGTTGGAACAACAAAAGCTTCTAACACACATTGTTAAAAAATCTCCCTCTACATTTTTAAGCACTTGGATTTCCACAAATGTAAACCACAAATCTGCTTCATTCTGGCTACTAATGGTGGTGCAGATCAAGAGAGCATTGGACAAAAACTTTTTGCTAAGTACAAAAGCAACCTTGCCCTTCATGTATTTTTAAATCCTATTAAAGAACAGGCTACATGCTGTGATTGGTGATATTACTTAGTCAAACATCCTCCACAGTTTGTGCTTCCTTTTAGCAAGAAGACTGTGTTCTCCTTCAGTGTACCAATGTAACTCACACAAATAATGGGAGTTACACATGCACAATATAGTGAAGAGGGTCCATGAAGTATGAAAACCAATTTATTAGACCACTGGCAAAAATTAACATAGAGAAGTAACAATTTTTTTTCTGTCACAAATCAATCAAAAAGGAGTGTGTGCCCTAAAATACAAAAAGTTCCAGTACTGGGAATTTTTGGGAGTCTGCAAAAACATGGTTTTTTAAAAAGCTGACTGGTATTTTCAGATTTTGGGAGAAATACACTGGTTCATGGTTTTACTATAACTCAGGTATCCTATGCTATCACAGAAGAGGGAACAAAGCCAGCTTCCCAGTGAGCAGAGGTATTACACCAGTCAAAGGCCTTACAGAACATTTCAAATCATCTTTGATGTCTCAGTCTACCAGGCTTCCCAGCACATTGAGGTTATCACTTTGCTTCATAAAAAGATGCTGGTATCCAACTTCTACCCTGGTAAAAACACCTCCAACTCCAATATAATTGAGTTATTCCGGGCAATACAGCTCATGCCCTTTCCCTTCATCATGGACACACATAACACTGTCTTTTCCTTCCAAATTCCACTTCCCTACTGAAATCATACAGAAGTTGGACAAAAACCTCCTTACAGCTGAAGTCAACCTACAGTTGTTAATTTGCTGATAACACACCCCATCTTTATCTTCACAATCATCTTAGTTGACACCACAGAGCTTAGACAATGCAGAAGATGCTGCAAACAATTTCATGAATTCTCATGGCATGCTGTTTCTCTTACCTTCCGTTGCGAAGTATTCAAGATGGCACAGTGTTTGTTCCATATACTGGGAATCTTTTGAAAGCCTCTCAAAAATTACATTATCCTAGTAAAACCAAATTCATGACAACAGAGTAAGTCTACATATGAAGTTGCCATTTGTGTATTTACAAGCTCAAGAGAAGCAACCTGAACAGACTTGCTAATATCAAAAACAAAATTTACAATATATTTAGGGTTTAGAGACCGATTTGAGGCATCTGGATTGTGCCCAGTGGCAGAGATACTGCATCCACTACAAATAGTGGGGAGAGAAGCCCACTCTGCCCTCCTCCCTTCTTTCCATAAAGAGGTTCCCATTACTGGGCAGTACAGGACACTTCTCTATAAATTACCAAGCCAATATACTGACTTTCACAAAGACAACACAAATATCTGATCTTATTCAGTGTATATATAACAGTCCTGTGCAGTAGACTTTGCTGCAATCCTTTCCAGAAAAGATTCCTTTTGATGTTTGAAAAAAAGGCAGAAACACTGATCATGTTCTTCCACAACATTCTCTCAGAAACAACCTTCTTCCTGCAGCAGCTTGCTTTATCAGTAAATTTAAGGACAATTGAAAAGGCCCCATTAACAGCTGAAATCAAAATATAGCATCACCTACATATCTAGAGTCTCTGGATTTTATTTGTAACTACCAGAACAAGTTTATAAACACATGTAATACAGAAACCCTACTCAGACATCTGCTCTTAAGCTAAGTAAGCAGACCTACATCTAGAGCTGATTAGAGACAGGCATACAAACCTAATTGTCATGGAAGCAACAAGCAGAGGATGACTACCAGAATGTGGAAGAGTTAATGCAGAATACTCAGTTAACTTACAGTAACGTGAGTGGCAGATGCAGCACATTAGTACATCTAGGTCTGCTCATATGGAAAACAGCAAGAATTTGTACCACAAACTCTCCTGTTCTCCATCCCTTTCAGTGCCACGCTCCAAAGAATGGTGTGAACTCGGGCATGGCATGAACAAGCAAGTTTCAAGTCTGTGTGGTCCCATCAGGCATAGCACTGTGAACTACCACACAATGGCAGTAGGCTTCATTCACTTCCACCACACCAGAATGAAGCCAGCACATCTTTATCAAATCAGGGGAGGTAAATGGAAGCAACAGAGCAGTGAACACTAACCTATATGTCATGACAAATTCAAGCAAACAGGATCCTCACAGAGGTCAGAGTTTTTTCCCTGTTGCAAAAAGCCAGCTCCATAGTTTTCCACTGAAATTAGAACCACTCTCTTGCTGTGGACAATGCTAGTTTTGGAGCCTTTGTACTGTGCTAAGTTATTGCTCTTGTCAGTGAAGACAGAAGCACAACATGGTGCAAGTCATGATGACAAATACCAGCAGGTGCAGAGATGCAAGAAAGCCAGATCAAGAGCCAACCACTTGAGAACAAATTTTAGTGTTATAAATTCAGACAACAGCATTTACTCCAGCTCCTGAACTTCTGCTGCACAGCTGGGTGAAGCCCTGGCTTTGCAGTAAGGGGACTGCTCCCATGAGTTTCAGGATTTCAAATGGGCAGTAGAAAGCCTAGCAGTCTTCCAGCCTGCAAAAGGAGTCAGAGCAGGAATGACAGCTCTCTTAAATCACTTGGCCCTAAACAGAAAGCCAACAGGTATTATGAGACATGAAATGTCAGCATCAGCCACAGCTGTTGAAACAATAACTGGCAGTGTTCTCCATTAGGCAGCATAATTACTTACAGCCCCTTTGCAGTAGAGACGTAGCTGTCCTGCCGGAGTTCGAACAATCACTGACATTCTCTTCCTGTTGCTATTGAAATAAAAATATTTGCTTTCATTAGTTAAAGTGGTAAAGACTAATTTCTATTCTAGCCAGCAGATTTTCTCAGATGTGTTTCGTGCATCTGAGATTAAATGGGATATAGCAGCAGTAACTTAAGATCCCACAACCCTTGACCACAAGGAGATATATTAAATTGCGTATTTCCAGCTTCAGCCTTATGTGTCCCATTGGCAAGCACTCCAGACTTATACCCATATGTGAGCAAGATTTTGAGAAAGAGCAAGATAGTATTGAAATTATCTTGAAAGAAGGGGATTCACATTTTTTCTCATTATTCTGTGGCAGTTTTTCCTTATTTTCAAGGAAAATTGCTTTGGGGACTCTAGAAATTGAATCATTAAGGCTGATTACATCTTGAGTACAGGCATAACAGAAATTGAAACAACCAACCACTTACAAGAGCAGTTAAATAACTTAGTAACTTAAAAGATAGTAAAAACATAATAGAAAACAATCATTATATAGATCAGTTCTTGGCATCTACTAATTCTTTATATTGGTCTAATCAGACACACAATTGGAACTAAGCAGAAGGAAGTCAGGCCCCCTGCACAAGGACAGGACAGTCAAGTTTGGCATAGGTCTTAAAAAAAATGCAGACAGTAGAATAGTGTACACCAACATTTAACAAAGGAAGGCAGGCAAGGATAGTTTTTTTAAAGAAATTCTGATGGTTTATTTATGAATCTCTCCTTCAAAAGAGGCACTGAAAAAAATCCACAACTTCAAAGAGGCAAATGCAAACAAATCAACTCTCATCAAGGGAGCCCTAAGAATGTGTGATTTCATACAAATCTTTTCCTCAGCAAAAGGACCAACCTGGAAGAATCCCCCTTACTCATTCAGTTTTTGCAAATGTGTACAGAGTGTAGAGCCATCTCCCTTTTCCTCTTGAGGTTGCTTTGAGAAATGCAGTCACTTTCAGAGCTCAAGAACCATGTGTACTAAAGTAAGCTCTTGGCACATATCATCAGACAAAACAAATATTTTCTGAGGCTTTCTGAAGGGGGGTTTGGAGGACAGCAGTTACCTGTGCTCAGAATTTCTGCAACATCCTAATGACACTGGGAAACTTTTGTGTGCTTTTCAAAAACTAATTACACAACTCCCTCAGTGGTTAGGAGGGAATGTGCTACACAGAGGAGAACTGAGACAGCTTTTTTTCTGCTGCATGCAAGCTGCAGCTACATTCCTGTCTAAAGACACCAGGGTGCTGGTTAACTTGGCACAAACCCTCAGAGTCTTCCAATGCCTTTTCAGATACTTCCCACAAGTAGCTTAAATAGCTACATTCTGACTGGAAAGAGGGAAGTACTCAGGAATAATTTTCAAAGTCAGGACACAAGAAAAGCCCCCTATCCAAACCATCCCTACCATTATTTTACATAGTCCTTTAGAGCACAACCAGCCAACTCAAAGACAGCATAGAACAAGAGTTCAAGATTTTAATTCACAGCAAGAGAAAAAACAACAGCAACAGAAAAAATATTATACTGACTAGCACCATCCAAACTGACATAACTTTATCAACTGACAAACAGAATGCACCTTGCTACTTCCAGTCACTTGGGGGACTCAACAAAGCTTCTTGCTACCCAAGCAATGCCCATCCTAATGAGTCTGACAAATTAGGAGTGCTTGCAATGTTTATATTTTCACAGCTGGCATGGTTCTTAAGAAGAGGCACTTCCAGGTGCAGTTTCCATCTACTCAAAAAGTAATTTGCAGAAGCACTATAAAAGTGCCATCTCAAAGTATGTTCTTGAAGTAGACATGGGACAAATCAGGATTTCTATGAGTCACAGTAAGATGCTTCCAGGCCAGGAACTTCTCAATAAATGAACAGAGCTGCAATGGCAGGAAAAAGTTTAATGATACGGTGCCAACAGCCACTCATTCATAGTACATCAGAAATAAGATGAAGAGGGTGGACAAAAAATTAAGGAAGTTCTGCTTTTCTGCTGTATCAGCTGTAACATTTTATTCTAAATAGCATTTTTCATAATAAGAGTTTTCTTATTACCCTAAATTTCACATATTAGAGGAAAACTTACCTGGAAAACTCCAGCACATTAAGAATTTCAAAGGTTTTCTCTTTCCCCAGCTACAAAAGAAAACAAAAGAAAGAGTGTACTATTCTAAGTACAATCTACAATATATTCTTACACGTGCAAACACCCGAGCTGAGCTCAGGTGCCTCTGTCACGCAGTGTAAATAAATGTGGCAATGGCTCCCTCCACTGGTTAAAGGTTGCAGAGCCCTATTTATTGAACTTAATTGAACATCCTGTATTGTGGCATCCTTCATTCACTACTGCTACACCATTACAAGGAGTTAATTTCCTTTTTGATTAGGCATGCTCTGAAAGCTAAGCTGCATATTTAGTTCTCAACAGCCATCCATTAAGAGACATATGACAGGCTGTATTATTTTAACTTTTCCAAGTTAAAATAAGCATGCCCTCCAGGTTTAGTATTACAATAACTTTTGACTGACCTCCATTAGTATTTCTTTTATTTTAATCCACAAAAATATGAGTTAGATTTTTCGCAGCCAAAAACAGATTAGCTGAGGAGAAATTGCTGTTATCACCAGCAACTCTCTGCTGGGGCTGAGCAGGAGCAGTATTTTAAAACATGGGTCATCCCTATTGTATAGTGCACAGATGGAGCAGTAGGAGTCAGAGTCATAGAACTCTGGTGGCATTTGTAGCATGCAGTTAAATAAAGTGCAGCAGTAAAATCTAATTGCAGTATAGACTTGTCCAAGGCACATATCAACTCAGCAACATCCCCAAGATTAAAAAGCAGCTCCAAACCACTTTCTACATGCTGCCACTAATGCAGGCAATCAGGAGAGACAGGAATCTCTGAGAATGACAGCTTTTATTGCTGGCTATAGATTAACAATGGCCTCAGATTGACATTATGAGTATACAACTAGGCCAGACAGGCCTGGCTGTTCCTGCAGAGGAAAGAATCATTTAGGTGGCTCTAGATGACACTATTCATCCTTCAACTAAGGAGCAGTTTGAGAATTTATAAAAAGTTTGTGACAAGTCCTAGAAGATATTTTTCAAGTCCTTAGCTTGGCAGTGTACCAAGAAATTTGAAAGGGAACATACCTGAGGGGAAGGACAAAAAAGATGCATTATTATTAATAATCACCCTACTAGCTGCATCTGTGTAAATCTGGAGCCACTTTAGCTTAGACTGCAACTTGAGTGTGAATGTGGTCCCATGAGGCTGCCCATGTGCCAACTACAGATCCCCGTGTACACAGCTACATTTTCTATTGCAGATCTTACTCAGAAGAAAAAAATGAAACATTTAGAAGAACAGCATTAAACATAACAGTCAGAAAACGTCCCAGACACATTAATTTCCTTCTAATGTAAGCATTCCCATCTGTGCTTCCTGGACAAAGGAAATATTTTTCAGGCACAGCTGCTGTCATTTCCCATGTAAGGCTGCAACTTCCTATCACCCATGCCACATAGAGGAGCAATGGACTTTGCATTTTCAAATAGATTAAGACAATTTTTCTCAGTATACATAAGCCCTTGGCATGTAGGATCCTAAAGGCCCTCAAAAAGGGCCTTCACAGGGACCAGAGAGGACACCTGTATGCTCTGCAAGAGCTTGGCAGCCTGTGCCAAGCACATCCATCACTTACCGCATCGATGATAACAGAGTGGGGAGTCCGTCCTGTGAAGACATAACCGAGCTTTTTTGCTCCTTTCACTAACGCTCCTTCATCTGCCAAAACAAAACAAGAAAAGCTTCAACTTAACCTGGTATATTAAAGAGGCCTCCAAAACCCGTATTTCAATATGGCAGATTGCCAAAACAGAATCCCTTTTCCTATGTACTCTCATCCATAGGGATGTTAAGAGTAGTTCTGCACAGCCCTCCACAAAAAAATTCAACACTTGAGTCCTACAAAGGCCATACAATATCAACTACACAAACCTAGTACTTAATCTGTGTAAGACATCCTGTAACTACTGAAGCATTGAGCTCTATTCTTGTGGAGGTGTCATACTTTTCCACACAAAATAGGTGAAATAGCTGTTCTGAAAGCAAGATCAAAGCTCTGTTATTTTCAATTCCTACAGTATGTGTTTGATCCATTTTCTGCTGGGAAGGCACTAAGTTCAGGTACTATAGAAATACAGCACTGTTTTCCAGAGATTCAACTGAGCAGTGTTATTAAGAGCTCAAATAACAGAGCTGCAATCAGAGCCAACACCTGTGCCTCCTGTAGATAATTACAGAGCCTCCTTAAGGAGTAAGCATCATTAAGCACAACCATTATATAGGTGGATTTAGTGCCTAATTCAAGCAATCCTCATGTCTCTACAGCTCCCTTAGTCTCCTCACGTTGAACAGAACTTCCTTATATGAGCTCTTTATCCTACTTTTCAGACACCCTATTAAGACATAAATAAGAAATGAGGTTGCTTCATCAACTACAGCAATTCTGAAAGATCTTCACTAACAGAGATAAATTCAAGGGAGAGCAACATACCCCAATCTGGCCCCACCTAGCTCTGTCTGCGCTAACTGAAAGGAATAAAAATATGGTTGAAGGGCAGGCCTGAGTAATGCCAAGACTCTGAAAGTTTTGGTTGTATTGTGTCATGTATCAGCACTTGATAGCTTCCTATCTTACTCTAAGCAGATAGTAGATCAAAAAAGACAGTTTGTAGTCAGGCCAAAAAAGTAACTGCTCATGCAGAAACAAATCATTTCTTCCTACACACTCACATCTTTTACCTTCAGCCCTGCAGAAAGAATACACAGTCTCATGAGCATGGAAGGGACCCTAAGCTCAACCTATCTCTAAAGAAACATCATGGACTCTGTGGTTTTGTAGGAAGCATTCAAAACCAGTGTGTACTGATTACAGAAGATGCCAGATCTATTGCTAGCACCATGTGGGACATTCTGCTTTCAGAATCAATGACCTTTAAAATGACCTAGAGTTTTATGGACCTTCCTTCCATCTACTTTCACTCCTTCAACTCATTCCCCCCTCCCTCCCAAAAAAGAAAGCAACAACCAACCTGGAGAGGAGGCCTGGTAGATTATTGTATTTCCTTGTCTCTCAGGAACAACAGTATGACACACGGCCAGCAGTGTGAGGAACTCCTGTATGTGCACGGCAGTGGGCTAGACAGGACACCAGGAGAGTGAGGTTTAGCACTGCACACAGACTGAGGAACCTGCTCACTAAACTGAGTTATCTCTTAGGTACCACAGACAAAAAAAACCCAAAACATATCATGTTCTCTGTTTATAGCAGTTGTTTTGACCTCAGAAGACCAAGACAGCACAGGTCAGGGCCAGCATTGATGCACTAGAGAGCTATTGATAAAGACCTCATTCAAGTTGCAGAGAGCCAAGAAGGCTGAGCATTCCCTCACCCCCCACCCATAAAAGCATTACTTCTTTAGCACCCCAAGCTTCATATAGGGAAAGCCACCTGTCACAAGATGATTATAATCTAGCAACAGGAAATATTACTACTGGCAGCTTCCAACAGATTGACAGCAACCACACCAGAATTAAACTTGCTGCAACTGCACCCTTAGTGATGAACATCCAGAGCTAAGAGCAGCTGAACAGCCAGTAGAAGGCAAAGTCACATGTCCTCCCAAAGGAATACAGCAGCTAGCCAAGCATAAAATTAACCTATGGTCCCTACACATTCAGCATCAAGAGAACATGCAACATAAAGCACTGTTTCAAAGTGCTTAAACAGACACCAGGTCTGCAACTCAGCAAAGTTAGCACTTAAATCACAGGCCTCTGATCAGCCAACTGTGGCAACTGCAACCTTTAATGATGTGAAATTAAGTCCCTCATCCCATTCTTCCCTCCTTTCCATCCCTGCCTCTGGCACAGGATTTATAGTCTCACAGCAGTCAGGAAGAGCACAGCGGCCATTTGCTCAGTGACTCAGACATGAACTTAGTAGTTCTACCTTTGCAGAATGCCCTACTTGATTTTGCAAACTCACAAAGAATTTTTGCATATAAAAAAATCATCTAGGTTCCACATCTTTCATTAGCACAGCATATGCATTGGCAATATGAAGGTTTAATTAGTAGAAAGTAAACTACTATAAAAGCCACAAAACCATGGCAGCTGGCAAACACTATGGCAATGTGTGTAAACAAAGTAAGCATATCAGAAAGTAATGTAATAAAAACACTGAAAATCCAAGCTCTATACTCTTAGCCCTATATTCAAAGTACTTCATGTACTTTGCCATGAATATTTTCAAAGTAACTGTTTCACACAGGACCTTTACCTTCGCAGATTGAAACTTCCAACTTGTATGGTCACATACCACTGAATAAACAAGAGCTGTTGCTTTCAACATGCTGGGGTGCAGAGGCTGTGCTCAGGAAAACAAACATATTTACACACTACTATCTGAAAAAGTCCACAGCAAATTACAGTCAAGAGGTAATTGCTGTTCCATCATTTGCAGTCAAAGTAATGAAAGTTTTATCTCTGTGTCAAAAGGCACAGCCTGCCAGATTCTCATTTCAGCATCTGTTGCTGCAGACCTTTGATGTCTGTCTTACACTTTTATCACCTAGCCCCTTAACAAGCTTTCATAGTATGCATTCTATCAGCTGGAAACAACCTGTCTTCAGTAGTGACATGGATTTTAATCCTTCCTAAGTATGTATTTATGTTTTCAAGCCAACAACATAATTTGCTGCTGTCTTGGTATTTGCACAGCCCACAATGTATTACAGGGCAATCTTCCAATTCTGTTTCAACAGATCACCAGAGGCCCAGCTTATCACAACAGCTCCTCCACACAGCTGTCATTTGTTTCCTTTCTGTATTGTTCCAGCACTGACAATATTTGTTGCACAGACATGAATCAGGGTAGAGCATTCAAATACCTGCTTTGGACCTGTGAACAGAAAATCTGTTAATGGCTTCTGTGGCAACACATCCCTTTCAAGATGCTGAGCTGAATCCCAGCACAGGACAGCAGTCCCACAGCTTAACCAATTCTGCTTTATTACTTATTTTCTTCTATCAAGTCTTTGACAGTATTCTTACTGATGATCTCTGAGAGACATTTCTTGCCTGTTCATGTGTTAAGGTCAGCCTTATTTCTTCCTCCCTCCCTTTTTAGCTCTCTATCTGTAGTTGGAACAAAATTTGCATATTTTAATCTCTTATTCATCAGTCCACAGGTAGTTCTCATTTTAAATGCCTTCTTCCCTCATTTTTCTTCTAGTGTGCCAACAACTCTGGGTGAAAGCCACTGCTTCTTCCCTTTTTGTCTCACTCAAAAATCCATTAAGAAACTAGTCTACAAACATCTGTACAAGAAATACACTCCACTGGATGAATTATTTTGTTTGCTGTCCCTACCAGCTGAGAACCACATACACATTGCAGTGTTCTACTTCTGGAAGCAGATTCTGGATTCCCATCTACAAAGCACTATCCTCAAGGAAAGCAAAGCTCAGCTATCTAGTAGGCACAGCACTATCCATTATCAAGCAAACCACCGGGCAGAAAGCAAGTTTTCATCCTTTCATGGTTCCTATATTTAGAAGAACAAAACACTGACACAAGCCTCAGTCTTCTGGGGAACTGCCCTGTGCAGAGCTTCCTATCTGCACATGTTACATTTATCTTGACTCTTCACTCTGAAGACACTATTTTTCTCAACTGTTCACAGTCTCAAAATCACAAGGAATTTGCATGTGAAGTTAAAGATACCCTTCATTTTTCCTTTAGGTGTAGCAGTATCAGATTAGTGCCCTCATTCAAAGTACTTCCAGGTGAGCAAGACTGACAGTTTTTTGAGCAAATGATGTAGAAATGGCCAGTTGGATGCTAAAGCACAGTCTAACAATCTGAACTTACTACTTTGCATCTAAGTGGCACATTCTGCGAAGGAAAACTGAAAATGCTTATGCATTCAATTACCACTGAACATTACATGGTAATTCTCAACATTTTAAAAATATATGAACTTCCTACCATTTAGTTCACTCAAGTATCTGGAGAACAGTGTGAGGATCCAGCCATGCTGAGCACCCCCAGAACAGTGAAGTGGCAGGACTGGAGGAGACCAAGATACTTCAGGCACAGACTGAGAGAAGACATTAACCAGCTTTTGAATAATCAAGAGAATGAAATTCAAGTGTATCTTGCCCAAAACCAATGAGATATGACCTATAATTAAAGACACTGCCTTGTACTTGAACAAAAGTACTGAAGTCCCACGCACAATAAGAACAAAAGCAGATTAGAGAAAAATATATCTCACCAAGCTCTAACAATTTAATTGTGAGCTATAAAATGATGTGTTTGGACAGTTTTCCAGCAATCTGAACTAAAGCCTCCCATAGGCTTTCATCACCTGAATATGTTTTTTCCCCCTACTGTATTTCAAATCTCAGTTTTTCATCCCAGTTAGCCCTCATATGTTTTTCTGGTTCTGCTTTCCTATGGAATTAAGAATCAGCTGATGATAGCTGTCATTTTGACAAAGCTAGATGGGATAATAGCCTCAGTTCCCACACACCACAAGAATAAATAGATGTGTTGGTGAGGTCTAAACAAACACTTTCAGTGTGGTAAAGGCTCAATGTGAGCACAACAGCTGTCTGCTCTGCCTGGCCAGCTGCTGAAGTACTCATCACATGTACTCACTGAGCCAATTCAGGCATCTGTAGCTACACCATGTTTGCTGCTTCTTGGCCAAGACATAAATTGGGGGCCACAGAAGAAAGTTCATATGCAAATTAAAATTCACAGATGAAGTTCAGAGAGAATCCTGGGAGATACAGGAGTCTAGGATGAGAATCAAGTCTGTTAGTTCCTTCTTGACCTCCTTCCCTGCTCTCCTATCACTAGTGTAAAACATAACCCCACATGAAACAGGCTTGCATCTCTGTGCTGAGCTCATTCACAGGACATATGCAACTAGCAAGCACCAAGATGAACACCATCTAGCATATTCACCAAACATTCCTTCCAGTCTTAGCAAAGACTCTTATTAGACTAAGAGCTGAAGCCATTTTCTCTATAGAAACAAGACAGCATCATACACTTGGTACAGCTGTACAGTTCATCCAACAGAAGCCAATAAAAAGCACAGGCAGACAGAGCTTGGTACTTTCTCCCACATCTTGGCAAAGCAGCCAAAAGAAACCTCCACAGGTTTTCAAGACAAGTTATTTTTCCCTGGAACAATTCCTACACGGCAATAATTCTTTAACTGCTCAAAAGTGGACTATCAGTCAGCCCTTACACACCAGAGGCCCAGAAGAGCTATAAAATTTAGAGGTGATGCAGGATGCTAGAAATCTTCCTAGCAGATGGAAGACAGTCTCATGAGTACAAGTGCATAATTTTTTATTTTCAACCTGGAAAGAAAATAACTTGGCACTGTGACAGTTCTAAACTAACACTTGTGACTGAATTGAAAAAAAAAAGATTAAAATCTTCAAGAGGAGAGCAATGAACACTTAATGAGAGCGTGTAAGAGATCACACTTACACCTTCAGCTGCAGAAGGGCAAATGTTCAGAGGGAATTGCCCGAGGACAGCACCATCTAACTTCACTAGGTAGCTTATGCTAGAACACTTCAGTTTTTCACCACAGTTCACTAAACGAGTAGAAATTGACAGACACCTGCAAATAGCATCTGCAGCTATCTATCAGCTGTAAAAATGAAGATTATACAGATTTTCAGATAGAAAGAAGCAGTTTATGCACCTCAGTAGCTGACCTAATGCAAAAAAAGCCAGAAATACCCTTCTCTCTACCACTATCCTGGAATTCAGCCCCTCCTCTCACCCACAGCCTGAAAAATACACCCAAACATGCTCAGCAAACTGTCATAAGTAGTCCTTGCATTCTCATGTCTTATGCTAAACCACCACTTGCCAGAGGGTGGCACCCATTCCTCCAGTACAGTCAAGCTCTGAAAAGTATCTTTGGCCAGTAATTTCCCCACTCATTGTCTGAGGGCTGAGTTCACACAATGTGCTCAGTCCAACAGCCAGCTGCACAATGACATCAATATTTGCCTTTTTAAGTAACCAGCAAAAAGGAAACTGGAAAAGGGTTCAGCATAGAAGATGGCTGAGCTGTCTAGACTAAATGACACTTAGGGAATCTACCAAAATCCCTTATTTGCCTGCTACAACAGTGTATATTTGTTTTATCGCCCAAAGAAGAAACCACCCAGAGAAGACCAAATAATTAGGTAGCCCTAAAATAAGAGGCCATCTCAAGGCTAGGTAAGAAGTTCCATCTCGCAGCTCATTTGAGATACATCTCTTCTGCTGAGTCTATTGAAATACACCAAAGCATTTTTCTCTAGGCATACCTAAAGCAACAGCAGCCAGAAAGAGCTCAAAGACATTTTACCTGCAGTCTACACCTAAACTAGAATGAATACCTGGAGTCAGCAAGTGCATAAGCCGTAACTGTAGCCATAAACAAACAGGACACAAAGGAACAGGACATGCACAAATCTTGGCTGCAAGTCATGTCCAGTGGGAAATCTTTCCAGAGTACATGAGTACAAAAACCACATAGAAAACCAGGGCACTGTCGTGAGTGGGTCACCTTGCTGGAGGTTAGAGCACAGGAGCCACCTTTAGGCTCCATCACCTTGCAGAATACATAGTGCCACACCAAGTAATTACTCCCTTATAGCACTCATACCATGCTGCAGTTCTTAAGTACTGCACAGCAGAACAGAAAGCAAAGCCTTCCTGCACACAAACTGTATATTGCAAGTACATTTTAGATGCTCATACTAAACTAAACCAGTTGCATAAGTTACACTAAGGAAAGCAATCAGCTGACTGAGTTTGTGCTTGCCAATGCTCAGACCCCATACTGTGAGACAGCCTGCAGAGAAGAAGGGTCATGCTTTTTGGCAGGTGAATTAATTGTCTGGTGTCCAGTGAGACACTTCATACCCACATGACTTCCAAATAAACAATGAACTGACACTGTAAAGAATAGGTCCCTTTAGGATTCAACAGCTAGGCTAAGACTACCACTCATTAGTGCTCATGCCAAACTTGAATTTGCAATTAACTCCCATCTCTTACATCCTTTACACAACTAGAATTCCAAACCCTTGCAATACTTAAGGCTCACTCCAGAACCACCTTGAAATGCTACAGATTACAGTTAAAAATGGTATAAATATTTCAACACCCCAAGTAGTTTCTTTTAAAGAACTTAAATTTCTATCATAACTTGTTACAAAGCATTACCTTCCATATACAACAGAATATACAAAGCTGCCTTGGAGGTAGCTAGAATCTGCATCAATGCCATTGCTTCTTTAATTCAATTGTAAGACAAGTGGGCAGAAAGGCGTTGGAGGGAGCTATTTTGATTCCAATTTACCCCCTCTGTGCTTGCATGACACGCTCACAGAGCAGACTTAATCACACAAATAGATTTGTTCAGCATTCAATTCCAGACAAGCCCAGAATAGGGCATTTGAGAGGCGTGATATTCAAAGAGCAGACTTACATGATGATTTTCAATGTTTTGCAGCAGTCTTGGGTCATCAAATTCACACGATTCACTGGTGGAAGGAGGTAGCTGGCTGCAGAGCAAAACAAGCATATTCAAACAAGTGGCAACATTGCCAATCTTAGTGCTTCATCTAGTTTCTTGGGAAACAAATTTAAAAAGCAAAGTAAGACTCCAGTGTCCTTGAAAGCATTGTGAAAAGATCATATGAGTAATGCAGCAAGTGCTGAAAATTAACACCAGCAAAAAACCCAAAATGGTTACGGCTGACAGCGTATTTCAGAAGATTCAAGTGTCAATGCAGTTCCTGGGACAGATGTAGCAACAGCAGTTTTTAAGCATATTTAAGATAAATGGATTTCAGGGCGGCTTGCTCATAAAATAGATCGACGTTCAATATCCCTAAGTTCCCTGCCTAGTCAGAGCATTCTGCTTCAAGCTGACTCCTGGAGGATTTTAAGTCTCCAAGTAACTACCTAGGAAAAACTTGAACAGAACTGAATAGAAAAGAAAGGTACAAAGAAAGAAAAGACAGCAATGAAGAAAATAGCAATATATTGGAAGAAAAGAGGGATCCATAGAAATTGCCTCTTAGCAGAAGAAACATCATTTTATCACCTTCCTAAAACATGATCATAGAAATGAGCTGGACCAGTGGAGAAGCCAAGCTTAGCTCATCACCCAGTACTTTTCTAACAGCATTCAGTGATGGCTTGTTTCTTGGGTGGAAATTCACTTCTTCCCTGTATTTGCCATTCAAATCCATGTCAGTTCTCCCTGGCTCTTCCCTTCCTTCCCAATAATCAAAATGTGTTTCACTGATACCATGTAACACCTCTGGGTCTTCACTAGTTTCTGTGGAATGCGACAGACCCATCACCTCTATTCCTTAATGTTCCCAATAAAAACAAGAAGCATTCTCTGGACATGATCAATTATTAAAACACAGCATTTTAATAAAGAAGTCCCTTTTCTCATTCTCTTCAGGCCTGAACTCAGTGATGATAAAGAGCAACATTCAGTCGCAAGCTAGGGGTAAGGTTCCTGCAAAGTAGGTTAATTTTAGCTTTTAACTTGACTGTCTGCAATTATAAATAAGCACTGCATTAGCATCCCAGCCACTGCCTATTCCTAACCCCCCTCACATATGAAATCTCTATGCAGAAGAGTAGATCCATCACCACCCACCAGCTCTGCATCTCTCCCACTGGAAGACCATTTTACTCAAATGCATTCCTCCCTTGGGCTTCTTCCAGTCCCAAATTGGAAAGCTGTCTTTATATAGATTGTACCCACTCTGCTATACAGAACATAAACATCTTGGAATGTATTTACCTGAAGTCTTCTGATGAACGTTCTCTTTCCAACTCAGGAAAGTGACTGAGGAGTAGAAAAAGGAAAAAAGAACATTTATTCCACTTTAGTAACAAAAAAAAATAGGTAGAAGGCGAAGATCAATGAGTCATCCCACAAAAACATATGCTGGAACCATGGGTTCAGCTGCTCATACATTTGAATCAAATTTTCTGCCTTTGAGATATCTAATTTAGCTAACATGAAATTCAAAGGTTAACTTGAGATCTTAAGACTACCCATTTAACATGAAGCAAATACAAAGATGTAGATGACTCAAAGGGATCCTTTTGACAGAACAGAATAAAACCAGTAAGCAGGTATCCATCCCTCTTGTTCAAGGAATATTAAGCTCTATAACTACAACTACACTGCTCTAACAAAATTCTGGTTCTTCTCAAGTCACAGAAATATGACTGATAATTGCTACCCTTGGACTGCAACTTCTTCCCTCTTGAAAGGCCAGAGCTTATTTAGCACTTCTGGTTTTGTTTAAATCATGATCAGGTAAGTTAGGAAGCAAGTTTCTTTCCTTCATGTGAAGTACTCCCCAGGTTTGACTTTCATAATTTGTGCTGCAGGACAGGAAAATGAAAACCACTAATTAAGACAACAAAATATGCTAGAATAAAAACTGAAGAACAGAATGTTCTAATCCTTTTTCAATATAAAATTTTGTACCAGTAATATGCACACATTAAGCTACAGAGTTTTTTTAAAAGTCATACCTACCCATATGTCACTCCAGCAATACTGCATTTCTTAAAGTTCATGATATTGCATGTTAGAGTACCTGTTTTATCAGAAAACAGGTATTTAACCTGGAAGGGAAAAAACAAGTCTGATTTTCAACTTGCATAGTAATAAAACTCAAAGCAGAAAACAGGAAGATACTCAGAGTCATATTGCTCAAAGGTCACAATATTGGCCAACGCAGGCTTATTACAGCTTGATTTGTCTACCAGATCTACAGAACAAAAATCAGGCAAATTATTTAATTGCATTAATTCTTTATGTCTAAACGTGGAAAGGCTCAAATAGTAAGTATCAACTACCAAGGCTCTAGTGTGATCACTACAGATGTACTTGGTTGCACTACTTGGACATTCACCAAATCTTTCAACTGTACTAATCTCAAAGAGTGATTAGAAATGAAAACAAAGACTCCTGGGATTGTTGAAGGCTCACTAGAATTTTACACACTGAAGGCAGTCTGTGTTTCAAAGATCACCAGGAATGTTTGGGGATTTTTTTTCCCCTACCTTTAAGCACAGAATATGCTAGAGTAAGTCCAACTGGTACTATGCAGGGAAACAAAAAATGTTTTATTTCATGTCCACTCATGAGCAGTCCTGAAGTACACAAAATACAGCGACAGTTAGCACTGCCTAAAGTAATAATCCCTTAACAGAAACAGTGATTTTAAGGTAAAACTTGGAGGCAACCCCATCAAAGTAACTTCTTGGAGCATTAGCAGATTCAAAATTCCCACCTTCAAAGGGCCATAACAGACCAAAACTAATTGCAAGTTAATGATACCACAGTTGTACCTCTGCAACAGGTAAGACTTTCAACCAGGAAGGGATGATGATACATGAACGAGTTAGACAACTCAAAGACAAAAATAATTTGACTATAGTTAGAAGAAGCTGTTCCTCAACAATTGCCATTCAGCTTAAGACACTGCACTACACTACTTGTAATGTGATCCTTTAGTTGTGCACTGTACTGCTACTGAATACAGCATCGGAAATGGAGCCTTTGCAAGTCAGAAGTCAAAGTGGGTACCTACACTTCTGAGGAATTTTAAGTCATTAATAATTTCACCATAAAACAAAAATATCAAGGGGATCTGTGAACATGTAATTCAATTAAAGAATCAAAAAATTCAATCTAGTAACACAGAATCACTAATAAGCCATTCCTGAAAATAACATGCGGGCCACCAACATATATTATGCCACACATCCTTTACTTCAGGCAAAAATAATACCGTAATTTGGAAGTTGATAACTTCACATCAAAGTGATTTAAACAGAAATCAAATTTCAGCATTCATAAGAAAAATTATCAGATTAAGCAGGAACAATATTGACTACCCCCCTACTGAGCAGGATATTATTATCCTTCAATAAAATATGCATGTTTAAATACATAACGTTACCTCCAATACTAAATTCATGCCTATTATGAAGTTCACGTAGTTCAGTTACAAACCTATTGCCATCTTATTGTGAAGCTCCCATACCTTCTCAGTGATTTCTCATGGGTAGCTCCTCACAGCACTGACTCCTCCTTCCTCACAGCACAGCCAACAAACTCCAGCTCTCTCCTCGCCCAGCTAACCCACTCTTTTGTAGCACTCGTCTCCTTATTGGACACAGCTGTGGCCTATTAAGGGCAGGCCTGCTCTTAATCTTTGGTGATTAGAACAGCTGCAACTCCTCAGGTGTGAGACTACCTTCTGCACTGTCTGTATTTTCTTACATTCTGTCCCTCCACACAGACATATAACCTTGGTGGTCAAGGAAAAAGCTACCATTTCTCAAGTGTATTACAAAATTCCAACAGCAGAGTTATATTATCCAGTAAGCTTGTTCTGGGAAGCCTTTCTGGTTTGAAGAAATGTTATTTCCAGAATAAACAAAGCTGCTACAACAACTAGAAGTTAATATGCACCTATCCTTATCTGAAGGAAAATAGAAATGCTTGAAGGATCACAATATCTAAATTAGGAATACAACTGCATTTTTTTTACTTGCATCTCCAGTCAGAAACATCAAAAACTAGTAAGTCTAGCCCTGTATGTTCTGTTCTGGTATAGACAGCCAAAATCACAGAGCATCTCTCCAAGACCTTTGAGAATAAAGTTTAGAGTGCACATAAGAAATAGTTTCAATTCCCAAAAATAAAACTGCCTATATGACATTACATTTAATCCTGTGATATCTCATTATTTCACTTTTAAGACTCAGACTAGAGAAAATAAAAATGTCCCATTAACTCGAGCCACAGAGCAAGAAAATAAAGCTGATTTGTACATCTTGTACAGTCTTGTACATGTTGCTCTTATGCCTTTGCTCTTGAGAGAGTATATCACAATCATGACACTTCAGAAAATGTTATCTTACCTGCCCAAGTTCCTCATTAAGGTTTGAGGTTCTGGCCATTGCAGGTGTATCTGTTTCAGGGTAATACATATCTATGTCCTGAAATGAGAGCAAAATTAGACTTATGTTATGCAAATTAAACACTAAAGTCTCTGTTCTTCTTTTAGTCAGCTCCAACTTGGCTTGTCTTAATGCCATGAGCAGGCATTCTGAATGCTTGAGACAAACATCATCCCAGGATGAATATAGTGCCTCCTTTCCAAAGTATACCTCCATCCTACAAGGACATGAGAAAAGACAGATTCAACTATAGGTAGCTAATAAACTAAAGGTGCAACAGAAAAAAACAAACTCAGTACAGTAGAAAGAAGTTCATGCATTAGCCATGCTCATCATAAAGTAGTCAGTAACAACAATCAGTTGCTCTAGTCACATCTATGAGACAATTTTAGTGGATCCATGAAATAAACTTCTTTTACTACAAAGAAACAGCTGTTACACAAACCTAAGAACTTCTCAGATATGCATATCTACTACATTACAAGCAGCTCAATGAACAGACATATTAAACTTTGCTTACACATGTTTTACAGTAACCTACTACATTACTCAAAGTCCAAGGATTAATGCATACCAACAAAAGGAATCTCTCTTGGTTTTGTCCAGCTTAAGAGCCACCACTAGAGTATTTCTAGCCCACAACTTGAGAAAGACATTTTTGAAGTCAAAGCTTCCCTGAACAGAGGGATCACTGTTTGGTTGTGAGGCAACATCAACTTATCTCCTTACGAAAACGTTATGGTCCATTCCAGAGGTGACCTTAAGGCCAGCCTCAAGATGTAAAAACAAAACAGAAAAAAACCAACAAGCAACCCCCCCAAAACAAACAACAAAAAAACCCCCCACGCCTACAACCAAGTCTAGTCTTGCCCTCTGCTGTGTCTCAGAGAAGCTATAAGATACCGAAGAGTTTTCAAAAGATAATTGCTGAACGTGAGTCAGCTGAGAGAGAGACCTCCTTCAACCAAGAGCTGAGACTGCCTTCTCATCCTAAAAGCCTAAAATACAAGTCATGATTTGCACAGAGCACCTTCCTGTAACTAGATCTTTTAATTTCCTGTGAAACACAGAACTGATATAGAATAAAACCTGAGTTTCCCCCTGCCTTTCCCAGAAGTTGCATCAGAAAGTAATTAGAAAATCTCACTAAGATGTTAAGTGGGTTTTTATTTTAAATGTCAACATCCAGAACTGAGATACATTCACTCTTGCTACTTACCCAATTTATAAAAAGAGCCTGAGTAAACTTGACAACTTCCAATGTCACCAGAAGGCTGATTGGAATAAGGTTGTTGTACAAGATTATAAACGTCAGCAGATTGTATCCAAAGTTGACAGACAGCATTTCTGTGGATCAAAAGACACAGGACATTAGCAGACAAGTCTGAGTGGTATAGGGGCTATCATCTTTATGCAGTTCACCTAATCAGATTTAACAAAGCCAAAATAATAAGCTTTTATATTTAAATAATAAATACTGTGTTGATGTCTAGTGTAAGGGCCATTTTAATATTGATTTCAACAGAAGACAGATAAAACACCCACACCATACCAGGTGAAGAAGGACAAGGTTAGTGAGGCTATATGTAAAAGAACAGAACACTTTCTGAACAATTTTTGCTGGACAGATGGTGAAAAGTACAATATTCCCCACTATAACCAAAATTAGACATTTATCTAGTGTGTCAACTGCCCAATTAAGAGCCCCCAATGTCACTAGTAATATAAGCACCTTTCAGAGAGTGCCTACTTGCTTCAGTGGAGTAGGAAACAAAAAATAAACACTGAAATTAGTTCTAAAATCTGACATAATGGTCAGAATTGAGAATTTACCCTTACAAAAGAAATCAACAAGAACAAGTTGACTGTTAAACACTTGTCTAGTATATGAACTAAGGCACCCTGCTTAATCAAAGAAGCTGTTACTAATGGTGACAACACTGGGCAACTTGCCCAAATAAGTCTACCACCACAACTGGTCCTAAAGGGAAGGGGAAACATTTATAGACAGCCAGCAGGAAGGTACAAGTCTCAGCAGAGACACGGGAGGAAGGCTCCTGGTCACAGTGCTGCCCACAGCCTCTTTTTACAATCAGTGTCTCCACATTTGTATGCTCTCCACTTCCCTAGGAACTTAGAGAGGCACTTCAGTCAGCACACAGAACATCCAGCACAACAGGGTCAGAGTCCACAACTAAGGGTTTTCAGCATCATAAGTTAATTAGAAGTCAGGGGAGCAAACTAGGAGGAGACAGAATCCAGAGAAAATCACTGAAGCCTAATAAAGATCAGAGTTTGGACAAAGGCACCTCAAAGTCTAAGTACACACTAATTCCATAACTTTGATAAGTTTACAGAAAACAGAAGCATGCTTGGTATTGGAACATTTTCCAATACAATTTTTACAGAGATGAGACATTTAACCAAAATTTAGCATCTACCTGCCAAACCTGAAAAAGTGTCTTTTCTGTGTGTGGCAGTTACAGAAGGCATAGAAATTGTGCATTCAAATTACAAAAAGGCATCTACACAGACTATCATGTCATCTTAGTCTACTGCAAGTAGAACCTGTTTTGTACTGCAAGTTCAAGACTTCATTCCATTCATCTTTTCCAGTACTACTTCTGTCATTAGAAGGCACAAATTTAAACTTACTCATTAAAAAACAAGGGGAGAGCAGGCAAGAAGTTCTGAAAAGTGCTGACACTGCTACAAGAAGACATTACTACTAACAAAACCCAGAGTCAAATATGGGGCATTTCCATGCTATTCCTATGGGGTTTTTTTCATTACTACCATAACTACAATTCTTAAACTGCAGAAGATACACTTGCCATCTGTTTTGCATCATCAACAGACAAGGCATTTGCAGTTTCTGATAACTGCTTTAAGATCTGCATCTCAAAATGCTTTTAACATCACATTTTACAGCTAATGTAACCTCATTAAAAGTCTGCTGGGGAGTACTTCATTGCTCATGTCCATCTTTGATAATGAGCTAATAAATTTGAGGACTAAGAAAAAATCAAATAAAACCCTTCATATAATGATGCTAAAAGATCAGTTTTCTCACAACAAGTTAACAGAAGGTAAAGACAGAAACTTTACCCAATAAATAAGAATTTGTGACATCCACCATTTCAATTTTCTCTAAAAGAGCAGATCAGCATTTCTAACTCAAAGAAGTACAGTTGCATCTGTATATAAGCATAAAGCTGAAGTAGGCATCAGACTGATATTCCCCATCCTGTAGTCAAATACTGTCAGACACACACAAGGCTGCAGTATATGAGAAAAAATACGTGTATGGTATCTCTACAGAGATGATAGAAGGGAACACCAGATATCCAAGAGTAACTCTTGCCCCTCTTGTTTCTACCCCTGCTCCCTGCTAGCCCAGTGCTAGCCCAGTGATATTTACCTAACCTTTAGAAGCCTCACTGGGAAGCTCACTTATGTCAGCCTATTCTCAAAAACAATATATTAGGTCATGAAAAAACTAGCAAGATACAGGGGGTTTGGGGCTTTTTTTGTGGTTTTTAAATTTATTTCTTATTTTATGCATTAATTCAGTGAAGGTAAGAGCCTGGCTGTCCCTGCAGTCTGATACATCACTGGCCCAGTGCCTGCATACTCACTGTTGGAGCCAAGGTACCAGACAACTTCGCCGTGTGTTCTGTTCCATAATAAGGCACCTACAGAACTCACAAGGGCCATTACCAGGAGAATACAGAACAAAACCAGGATCTGCATGTTGGTCACTTTCTCCACATTTGATCTCTTCAGAGGTGCTTTGGTTGAATTCTAAACAGCGGCAGGGGAAAAAAAAAAAAAAAAAAAAAAAAAGAGAAAGAACCTGGCAATGGCTTTTACAAGAGAAAAACCCAGAAGCAAACCCAGTCTTTACTTTCAGAGTCCTTTAGAGCACCTGCTGTCCATCCCATTGATGCTTAGCAGCAGTGATCAACATACACATGTTGCCCGTCTCACCAGGCACTCCGTGACATTAAGGAAATACAGGACTGCTGTCTTAGTAATAATCATGAAGATAATTACGTTATGTCCTCAGCTGTTAAGCCTCAGTTTTAAATGCCATCCAGCTACCAGATAAGTTAAGATGAAAGTTAGCTCTCCTAACATATTGAACTGCTTTCACTTCATTGTGTATTCGCACATGTGCACATGCAAATTGGAGCACAATGGACCCTTCTATTCCTCGAGACCTCCAAGCCTTAACTATAATGAGTCAAACTATTTCATCAAATCAAGTCAATGACAATGAAAATACAGGAAATAAGACCAACTTCTATCAAAACATACCCTTAATCCCCTTAAAACCTTTACCTGCATGAGTTTTGTATCATGTCCTGTATACACAACAATACCCAAGACCCACTGAGTGTTTCTCAGTTGTGCACCTCTCAGCAAGATCTGGTCTGGACCAACAGGAACTGGGCTGCAAAAGAAGTAGTTCATGAATCTTCCAGTTCTTGGTAACACTTTAAAGAAGATAGCTCTACTCCTAGCCTTGCTCCCCAGTTAATAATACAAACAACCCCAAACAACAACAGGACAAGAAGGTAATAGCAATATAATGAGCTTAGATTGTTCACACAACTTAGAAAGCACTGAAACCTCTGTAAGTCTAATTCCTGCTAAAGCACAGTAGGGCAGAGCTGCTCCAGTTATCCAGAACTTGAGAAATTATGTGGCAGGCATAAATAAGCTTATTCTGCACTTGACCTTGGCTAGTACATTCTCTCTCATATCAAGGGCAGAGAAGCATTGAACTTGCAAAGAGACCATCCATTTCAAGCACACTATATCAAATACACAATTAAACAAGCATTTGAGAAAGCCTGTATCAACCATGTGACTTCCAAGTGGGATGCAAGTGATCATCTGCTATTCTTGGACTGAGCTGCCCAAGGAATATACATTTGGTAAAGGAAAACAGGTACAGCCAAATATAACATGTATGTTCCTACCAACCTGTCACAATCTGTGAATTTGAGTACTAAAATGACATACTTTTCTTTTAAGAGTTCTAGAAATCAAAGTCACACTGCCAAAGCCTCCAGGTTCTGGGATCACTTTTCTCTACAAACTTGACCTTGGTGCAGCCTTTGGCTCCTGTTGAAAGGGAAAGGTCTCTATTTCTTCTGTGTATCTTGTGTAATAAGAAGGCCCTAAAAACCCCAACCATCTCCTTGAATCCTTCTCTTTAGATGTACCTCTTAATAAAATATCACCATTAATTACAAAGAAATCAATACTCCCATAACGAGCAGAAGTACCTATGCAAAGACAGAACTGTGTTATCTTATACTGGCAGATGCTCTGATTAATAAATATTAATTATTACCCTCCTCTTCTCCAGCAAAAACATGCATGTGCTCAGAGTGCCAGACTAAAAGAACAGAGGAAACATTTTTCCTAACCAAATGAATTCATGGCTTTGTTGTCAATACCTTTGACCATCTAAGCGCAAGTTTCCAGTGAAGTCATAGAGATGGCGGTTGGGTCCTTCACATTCTATCCTCCCAGACACTTTCATCAATTCTTCCCTGGACTGGAGACTAGCAGTTTGAGACAAACCCTGCACAGAACAATTTAAAGGAGATTTTTGACAAAAACTGCTATTAGAAGGCAATCTACGGAAATGGTGCTTCCTTTTAACATCTATGAACCAAAATACAATTAAATCTGTGGAGGTTTGTTACTCAGGATCCTGTTTTGCTTTGGTGGGGTTTTTTTTTGAAGGCTGGTTTTCATTATGTTTTGGGGTTTTATTTTTTTGTTTGATATTCAATACCTATTTCCTGCAAGGAAAACTCATTATGGACACACAGAAAACTACTACCAAGACTGAAACTCTCTACACACATCTTCACATTACCTACATGGCTCCTCTTTAACCAAGAGGAAAGTAATATCCACAAAACACAAAGTTTGATACGTGCAGGAGGAAGTAGGAGAAAAGCAGCATAAGTAGACTTGGCTTTTTGCTCAAAGTATAGCTGCCCTGATGTGTTATGGCTGCTAAATATGGTTGTTCTTAAGTGTAGTCTCTCTTGGGCTACTGCAGCCAATATGCTCTGATCCTCCTCAAGGTCAATGATCAGCCCGTCACACAACTGCAAAAAATATTGGTACTCTACATCTGAGCACATGCACAGAATCCCACTGCCTTTCTATTAAAAGAGGAATCCATGTCGTGTTTCTTTTGGCAGAATTTGACTGCAGCACTGCAAGATGGAGCAAGGCCATATTTTTGTATTTGAAGCATGTCCTGAAGCAAATAAAATCCTACCAGAGCTCAAGACCAGACTTAGTAGCCTGATCTGGAACATTAAGTCACATTTCTACAAATGTAGCAAAGAAGCAGCAAGTGTAGTTTTTAAAAACAAATTATCTGTGTTTCAAAATCCTAATCTAAGTACTTTTTTTAATCAAAGAAGCCAAAGATTCTTAACTATTTCTAAACACTATAAGCAACACTACTTCTGTAACAAAACTAGAAAGATCCAAATAAATTCTTCTGCTTATCACAAAGATATCAATTTATAAAGATCCTTTTCAGCTTCTGCCTCTGCATAATGCTCATAAAATAGTATTTGTGACGAGACACTGCAACTCTCATCACAAGCATAGCTGATTTTTTTATGTACAGCACTTAAATTCCACCAACTAGACCTTCAGCAAAACACATCCAAGGTCTGTTTGATTTGTCTCTCTGGGCTTAAAATACTTGCTCCAGGTTAGTTCCTTACACTTCCACATGATGCATTACTGCTTGGGTTTGTATCTGTTGAAAAGGCAAATTACAGCCACTTGAAGGAACATGCTTTTTAAAAAAACAACAACAAAAAAGCACTTGTATTGTTGTCATGTAAGCTAGACGCTGGTTCATAACTAATATTAAATAGCTCAAAGAAAAAATAAAAATTTGGTTTGTTTTACCTGTCGTATTTTAAGATTCGTCTCCCCATCGAGATTAGCTGTTTCAATATAGCACATGGCTTGTGGTTCACTGTAAGGAGTGTAAGATTTTCAATATTAAAACTCAGTACTTTTTTGTACACCACTTTTGCACTAATGCAGTCCACCATAGACTTCTTCAATGCACTGCAGAAGACAGAAAACTATACTGGCCGTGTACACCACGAAAGTTGAAGGTACATATTTAACAGACATGTCTTTGGATATGGTCATACAACAAACTACAGAGAAAGACAAGTCTAAATCAAAAATCAGTAAGAATTGAACAAGTCATTATAAACTTAGATGCTTAAAGTGGATTACTCTGAATTGCAATCCATTAAATTGCTTCCAATTTTAAGAGCTACAGATGAAAGAGCAAGTATTGAACAGTATAAAAAGGGGATATGTTTGGATGAAGACAGCAATGCTCTCTGCTATTGAATTCTGTCTGTGAACTGAACACACAAAATCACTTTTGCAAGGTCGCCTTAATAAGGGAAGTACACCCAAAGTCACTGCTAAACACCTTTTTCAAGCATGAGAAAAAGGTTTGTCAGGATTGAAGGCTGTAACCTGCATCTTCCAGATGTGTTTCTGCCCTTACCAATAGGGACAAAAATCTTCCTCCTAGAACTGAACTTCTTATTAGTCAAGCTCTCACCTGTATGTAACAGAGGAGCTCAGCATAGGTGTGACAAGGAAAAGTACTTTTACTAGATCTTTTCCTGACAGGCCACTCAAGATTCAAAACCTCTGTATAGCATCACCAAAACGATTTTTCTGCCCACTGTCTTCTCAGGCTGCTAAGGAATATCAGTTTCCCACCTGGACTCAAGCAAGCGCTTCTTCAGCATATCACTTCTCATACTCTTGATAAATGACTATTTTTTTCCAAAGTAACAAACTGTTCTAACAGCAAATGTACTCAATCAACAGAACAGTCAGGAACAAGGGCTCCTTAGGAAAACAATAATTAAGAAATGGACAGGTACATTTATAACACAGTAAGAAGCCAGATTATTCTCTCCAATAATTTTGCTTTGAAAAGAAAAAACGGTTGAGTCTATTCTTTGTCCCCTCCTACACAGTAAATTTGAATATGAACTCAAGAAAGACACTGATGAGAGTCCAGATTGATTGCAATTTTACCTCTGTCATACACCTTACCTACTATAACTGAAGTGGTTAGCTCAGGAAGGAGACCTTTTGCAATACAATTCCTCTAATTTCCACAGAAATAGCATGAACTGTGGAAATGAGAAATGTGGACGTGTTTCCATGCAAAGTTGTGTTTGAATTAAAATATTTTTCCTTCATGTTAATTCATTTTTTATGTAAAATTTGATGTCACCTTTTTGCTGAACAGGAAAAGAGAGCCAAGATAAAAACAACTGTCAATTTACCTCTGACAATCACCTCAGACACAGAAAAATCAACATATACAAGCAAAAGAATCCACCCCCTTCAGAACATGCAGAGCTTTCTGGTGAACTGAGGACACTTAGTATTGGCATTTAAAGGAATCATGGGAATAATACCAATTATAAAGCAGAACTGCCATAGAAATTGCTATTTATTTCAAGCAAAGTTTCTCCCAAATCAACATGCTTTGGGTTAAATTTTCTATTTATTATGTGGTTATCAAAGACAGCAGGTTAGTAGAATAATATAGAACAAAAAGCTGGCTCACACAGTTAAGAAATAAGTCAGAAGGGGTTTTTAGTATAATACATTAGAGAAGTTCTTAAGTAAAAAATTCTTCAATGCTGAAACAAAATTATTGATGTCCAAATTCAGCCTAACTGCATATTAAGTTGACAACTACTTATTTAAGGTTTGAGGCTTGTTTTGAAAAATACAATACTGTATACCATGGAATGGAGGTACCTCTATCCTTCATCATGCAGTAATTCAAAAAGACTGAGCTTCAGCATATAGCTTAGAAAAAACTGAAACCTTTCAGAAACAGTACAGACAAGAAGGATGGAGCAGAAAATACAGGAGCTTGAAAAAACCAAATTCCCTTAAAAGCTGGATCATGTAAGAGAACTGAATCCCTGAGACCAGAGGAATCTGCAGTTACCATTGAAAAGCACACACACAGGAGGGAATTATGGAGGTGTTGTGAGGTCTGGCTATTAGAAGCATATTTATGAACAGGAGTTGTGCTGTTGTCTCTTGTTAACACCTCATCTGTCTAAGCAAACTGTGGTTTTGATTCAGCCTCAAGTTGCTCTACAGATCCAGAACCTAGACTAGCAGTCAAGTACCACTCAAATGCTTTTAGGAACTATGAGACCTCAATAAACGAGAGGGCTGGGCAACTACCAACCATATGAACTTTAACAAAGGCAAGTGCTGGATTCTCTGCCTGGGAATAGGACAACCCTGGATGTGTGTACAGACTGGAGAATGGGATGAGGGAGAGTAGTTCCATGGAAAGGAACCTGAGGGTCCTGGTAAATGGCAAGTTCAACATGAGTCCACAGTGCCCTGGCAGCCAAGAGGGCAAAATGTGTCTTGGGGGGCATCAGGAATTTGTCCCATACTTGAAACTAAACCAAGAAGGACTCAACAGGTTACTGTCCCTCCCAAGCTAGAAATGGGCCATACAAGTGCTGTATCCAAGAGAAGTAGTGAACAAATTAAGTTCAAAAGCTATTTTGTTGTGTAATGCCAACAGAGCTCGCCTTTAGGATTAACTATTTGAAAGAGAAATCTTCCTGGGGGAGCACAGGAAAATATGCTGAATACTCAGGGGAATTAACTGGAAGAAAACTTAAGCTTCCTTATTTAAGTGGAGGGATTCTCAGAAGGCCATAGAACCAGTGAATGCACAAAGCTCATGTTAAGGACCTTCAGTCTTCCAACAAACTCATCAATACAGAGTATTATGTACCTGCAATTCATAAAGTGAAGCCTTGAAGCACCTTGTTTTAGAAGAGCCTATCTACAATGATACATGAATCAAACCCTAGTAAAGCCATATTTTGTCATTGAATTTTGTTGAAATTTGATTTTAGATGTGGAATAGAATTAATGCTATCTGATGTCTGGTTTTATTAATAGCAAATACAGAGATTCAAGTCCTCTGCACCTCAGTTCATCAGACACATCACTTCCACACCCATTCAGGATACCTGGTAGATATTATGATCATGTCTGCTGGAAGATGCTGCCCATTGGTGACCTTCACAATATCGCCTACTGCTACCTGTGGTGGCCAGGAGTACAGTAGCATGGAAGAGAAAAACAAACAGTTCGCTTGTCTGGAATGTTAGTTTGTTATTTTCTTTCACACAGTCAGAAAAGCAGCATCATGCACAGAACAGCTAGAGATAGTTTCTCTGAAAGTCAGAGTACTTTTCACTGCAAGTTTGGAAATATCAAAGCCTTCCCTTTTCTGAATGCAAAGTATAAAATTATATAGAGAAAAAAGGTACGCTCAGATAGATTAGATACACTCAATTAGAAATTGTGAACTACTATGGCTTATATTTAATAAAAATTACTTTTTTTCTATAATTCTGCCATTATCCAAATTCAGGGGCTTTCTTTAGTCATATTTTTTCCCCCTAGTAAGAATATTTAAACTTTACCTTCATCTTTAAACTTCCCCTTAAGTATCAAGAGTTTTCTTCTATTCCTTACCTGTATTACTTACCTACCCAATCATCACTATAATTTTCCCCCAATTCTCCTTAGATGCACTGCTTGTACTAATCACTAGCAAATAGTATCATCTCTATGAATCTTGTCCTTCCTTGACTGAGATATGCAGAGTTCTGAATTCTGGAATACTGTGTCTCCTCCTACACAGGCCTAAGACTTTCCAGCACCTTGAGTTAGTCAGATATGCATGGGACTTTCATTCTCAAAAGAGTCAAGTAGCACTCTCAAAACAGTAAACCAGGTTTGCCCAATAAAGATGAAGTTGCTTAATGCCAATGCAGCACTGAGAGTCTGAAATGGGCTTAAAATACTTTCAAGATATTAATTTATAAAAATGGAAACAGATGGTATGTTTGAACAAGCAGATTCATTAGTTTTCTCAGATACCACTAAAAATAATTTCCCTACCACTTTCAGCACAAAAAAAAAAAAAAAAAAAAAATGGAAAAAGTCAGAAGTCTGCCTTAAAGTGATCAAGGAGGATAATACAGAACTGTTATGCAAACCTGGACAACATGCAGCTACAGACACAAGTCAACTCAAGAAATGCCTAAGGGTATAAAAAACCCAGATTCCAGGCTTGACCTTAAACTTTGAATTCACTGTCCTTTCTACAAAAATAGGACTTGGAACAGCATAAACAGGAACCACATTAGCCATCTGAATCCCTGGCAATCTTGAGCTTCTACTGTAGCCTAACACTTCAGCAGGATAGCTTTTAGGTGTCTTGAGACTGATCTCATTCCTCAGAGGTTTTAAAAGGGTGTACTTTTTCCTCAATTACTAGCTAAGAGGGCTAATTTTATCCTTTAAAAGGCAGTAAGAGCCACAACTAGATCAATACATCCTAAGGCATTTCAGCAACTTCCAGGTCTCAGAAATAAAGCTCACCAGACCCTGGCCAAGGGCCTCATAGAACATGGGTCCCAAGTGCCTCAGGTAGCAGCAGGGCTTGTGTTTCTTACTTGAGCAAGCAGCTTACTAATTAGTCTCAAAGCCCAGGGACTTTTTACCACAGGCAGCAGAGTAAGTCTCTGTTAGACTTGCAGGGGAGGTACAGCATTGCAGTGAAAATTACTCTTCTAGGCAGACTAAAACCAAAATACTGTTTACAGTTTACCTATTAACTGCACAAGGAAAAACACAACAGTCCATTAGCATTTGACTGTAACACAGTACCAGGACTTAAAAATGGGTAGTCAGGCACCTTGCTCAGGGCAATTTTGACTACTGGAACAAAAAGGATCCCTCCCACCCCTCCCACCCCAAGTGACAGAGAATTCTCATATAGTATACATTAATTCTAAGCCTCCTAATTAATTCTGGCAAGAGTAATTCTTGAACACTTGTTTTCCCTCCCTCCCATCCTCAGGTTTTATTTACCTCTTTCCACATAATGTTCTGCCACATCCCATTTCTTAGAACTGGAAAGAAAGCTTAAAGTTAGATTACAGAAAAAATAGCCATAATTCAGACAAATTTCAAAACAACTGAATCAGCAGGAGCAAACACAATAGGAACCAACACAAAAATCAGAAATGTATTTTTCAGAAGCTGGACCTTCTTTTGTGCACAGCTGTGGGCATGTGAATCCAAGAAAGAGGAAGAATCTGCCCTTCATATTTTTGTAATTTTTATCTCCTGCCAGACAACAGCTGGTGGCCTGATTTCTTCATGGCATCACTTCATACTAACATGCAGATGGGCAGCATTGTTTCTTGTTTGGGAAATTACCTTCCTTAAAACAAAAGACATCACTGCCCACTGTCAATCAGTATTAAGAAGGGCCTTTACTCTCTGTATGATTTACCACAGAATTTTCACTTCTCATCTTTTTCCTTGCATTTTATTAATAATGTTTTGACTCTGGCACATCCAACTTCACTACCATTACCCATGGCCCATATAAATCTGAGTCTTAACTGCCAAGCAGGCTCCAAGCCCTACTGAAAAGCAACAATCGGCTTTGGCAGACAGGGAATCCTTACTTTCAAAGTTCACATTGAAACAAGATAAAGAAAGCAAGGTACTAAAAGAGACCTCAGTTTCTGGCTCCAATTCTACACTGCCATCTTAACACACTCACTAGTCATTTACCCTGCAGCATGCCTTTTCATCTAAGCACCTCCTCTAGGTGATTCTACACATACCTATGACTACTCCAGCCAAAACAGTAAGGTCAAATATGCCCAATTACCGCTGAATAACCCAGTCCAGTCCAGGTCCAAGCACAGCAAGTTCACCTTCACTGAAAGCAGCTGTAGCCAGCTTTCAAAGGTGTTTAAAAAGTGCACTGTGCAACATATCAGAGTTAAAGAGGTTAGTCCCCTACTTTTGAATATGAACAATCTTCTCAGCTCTATGCATTTCATACATGTGGCTCATTTGAAAATAATACCACACTCTCAGAAAAAAATTCTGCTGAGTACAGCTTTGACCATCCTACTGAGGATATACCTCTCCACAAACAGGAATGCAAGACTTGTCAGAATAGATGAAGCAGAAGAAGTCTCTTGACTCCTGTTCTCAGGCCACACACACTGAAGCACTGAACCCTGATATTTACTACTGCAGTGAATGGACTGCAATGAACTAAACTATTTAACAAAAAAAATGGGTGGGCAGCAACAGAAGTAGTGCCAGTGATGCGTCAAAAAAAGCTGAGCTTTCAACCAAACAAGTACAGTTTGGTTGAATAACAGCAATTTAGGGGAATAACAGTTTTGGTGCACCCCTTCCATCCCTCACATACACTGCTGTTGAACTGAGCTCTGCTTAGTTCAGAACTCAGAAGCTTGAACGCAGAATCTAAAGGGGAAAGTCAAATACTTGCAACCTTGACTCAAAACTCAAACCTTCAGAGAGGAGTTGCAACACTCAGCATCTCCTGTGCCATAGTTCAGACAGCTCCCTACTCCACCAGAAAGTTTTGGAGACATTTCAGTAAACATTTTGTTGACATTGTTGTATGCTCACACACAAAGGTATTTTGCAGCATCAAGTGCTACAGACCTGATCTGGAAGGCAATTTACTTCAGAGAACAATTTCACTTGCAATGCTTACTGAAATCAATTTAGTGATTAAAATTAAATACCCAAGCAAATTACTGAAGCTATTTTCTATTACTGAACTATTTCCTTTGAAACTCCTAATCCCACAGTCTAAAGAGAAAGCTGCCATTAGGCATAAAACAGTTCAGAAATTCTGGGGTTGCAATTCCTACTCTGCTCAACCCAGTTTTATAGGAGTACTCCAAAGGACAGAAAAGGACACGTCTTCTCTAGAATTTTTATAGTAGGATAAAATTGATGAATTATTCGTTGTCAAAAGGTACTTGGTTAAAGCAACAAAGGACAAGTACCTAAAAAGACTGTTTCAACTTAAAAAGAGTTTCAATATAAACCTTCTATCTAGGGCTTTCCAAGACCAAAACCCAGTTCTAGATCTAGGACTTAATGCTGACACTCACATCCAGCCATGCAGGACCATTTGAAGTGAGGCTCCTGAAGGGGAAGCATCTCCCAGCAGTCTTGTTCCAGAGTTTGCTAGCCCTGTGCTTGTCTAATATTTGAGTTCATCCCATGCAATATTAAATGCTCATTACTTATTCTATTATTTGAAAACGGGAGGATCAATACATCAGAAAAATTATTACTGAGCTCTCTGTATCTATGCAATACACTGCTAAGGGGCTTCACTTGGAATTATATGGAGTCTGGTCTCTAGATTTAATGTCATCACCACAGACATCATGTGAAGCCATCCAAGACAAAAAACACTGGCTCAGAGCCTAAACACACTCCACCTCCTAATGCAAATGTTCAGTGCTCACCTGGGGCACAACTTCAATTTTAGTTTGTTCCAAAGGGAATTTAATTCCTACATCCCAAAGCCACTCTGCAAAGCAAACTGATGTTTTCTATGGTAAATTTAAAACAGGAAAAGCACTTTGAAGATACACAACTGCTCTAAAAACCTAAACAAGATAAATGCAAAGCCTACATGACTGCTGCTGCAGTAAGCAACCAGCCATTGCAGGCAGTAGAGTTCAGGACACAGCCAAGCAGACAGCAAGCATCTGCTTCTCAGTGAGCTCAAATACTCTCCACACTGAATGCATTGATTAGACATCACCCAGCTATAAGAGTAACCTAAAGCCACACAGAGAACCTAAATTTATTTCATCTTAATCCCACTCTGAACCCAAGTTATCTTTTCACTCTGGTAATACGTGTCTCAAGAATAAGCCTCTTTAGCCTTCCTCTTAAGAAGTAGGAGGATACAGTTTTAAGTATCAGACTGAAAATTTATTTAGAGTATTCAAAGGTAAAAAATAAAATCTGAACTCAAATAATTTTTGAAGTGCTAAGTTCCACTTAGCTCCATTAGAACACCTTGCGTTAAGGATGTCTCTCCACAATTACTGTGACAAATGTCCCTTGAAGTGTTTGTTGGCACACATTCTCTACCTACAAATGAATTCTAACTGCCTCTACGACCTCTGAAAGGACCATGTTTCATATTACCCATAACAAGGCCTGTTGTGCTACAGCCACTTAATTGCCAATTGCTTATGACTAATACAGTATTCTTGCACTCAAAATATCTTCTCAGATCTTGTAAAAACATTACCTAGGAGAACTGATAAAGCAATTTCTTTTGATGTGTATTAATAAACAATCTTAATGATCAACCCAAATTTTCAAGCACCAAACAGTGAAAAAAACAGGCATAATGTTTGCAGGACTATCTGAAGCATGGAGCTAGCAGGTTGCTCACTTCCCCATGCTCCTTTAAGTGCTCCTCTAGCTTTTTGACACTTCAGGTACTTGTGCTTGGGAGGAAGGGGCTCTTCTTAGAGCTCAAGTCCCTGTGTTCCCATTTCACCTGCACATTTGCACAGAGAAGAAGTGGAGCTGTCCAACATGGGAACATGGAGTTGCCTTGACTACAGCACAGGACAATCACAGGGTGGCCATTGACAAGTTCTTCCTATTTTCTGCACAGGTTTTCAGTTAAGGGAGAGGAAGAAAATGACAGCGATGTCTTCAGGCATACATGACAAGTACTGTCCATACCTCAGGGATACATGTAGGCATTCAGTGGATATCAGTGTTAAATTCTCTTTTGGTGACACTTCAGGAAAGCAAAACTAAAAAATCCCCAGACTTACTATGTTTAAAGGGCAGCAGCATTTCCAAAAATGACTTTAAATTCTTCTGACAGCAGCTTTTAACATTTCAGGGGGTTGTTGGCTTTTTTAGTTCGGGATGTTTTGGTGTCAAAATAATCAGGATGGAGTTTGGTAAGGAAAAAAATTGCTTGGTTTTCTTGGAGGAGCTGAGAACTATGTAACTTTGGACAACCTTGAAATTACATGAACTTATAAATTCCAGTAATCCTCCCAATGCCTCACCCTTAAGTGTCAGGCCATCAACCATCAGTCTGAAACCTTTAGCCAAGTAAAATCCTAAATTAGTGGTAAGTACCTAGTGCACAAGATATGCATTCCTCACCACGATGACCATTAAAGCAACAGAATTGCTCAAAAGTAAGCATTCACTATTTGCATTTTAAATGCTTCAAGATTGTTTAGTCTTACCTACTGTTTTCTTTTTATTCACTGCACTGTCTGCCTTATGCCTTTTCTGTAAGGAAACAACACATTTCATTACACCTCATTACACTTCATCACAAATTTGAGAACGATTAGAGCTAAAAATACAACAAACTGCAAGATGATACATTGGGTTCTTTTTGCCTTTACAGGGTTTTTTTTCTGTTTTTTTAAAAAGTCACAGATCATCTAAATTCAAATGGTTTGTAAAAAAGTGTAAAGAGTATAATTATAAACTTCAAAGTGAAAGTCACCGTGTTGGAAGTCAGGCTGAAACTTTTATCAGTGGTAAAAAACAAGTCTCCAAAGATGGGTTTTTTTGAAGAAGAACAAAAGGAACAATAAGGACCACGATATTTAGATAAATATCCACCTGCATAAATTCCACATGCTGTTGTTTAGACTGATATCCAAATCAGTCAAGTACTCATCAGTACTTTGCAAAGCAGAAAGATCTTGTTCTGATGTAAAGTATACAAGCAAGTTAGAGCAGATTTTCCCCAAAACAGTCTTCTCTGTTCTTAAGCTGCTTGCCTCCCCCCAACTCCCATTTTCAAGACCATCTGAAAAGGTCACATATTTGTCAGGATTCTACACTGTCTTTCTAATAAAAGCATTAATAAGCTAGCTTGAAGAGGGAGAAACAAATGTCCTAATTTCTGTTTTCTTGTTCACCAACTATAATGAAAATACTTATTGATTTCAGTGTATTTTCAGTATTTATTAAAAAAATTCAAGTCAAGCACTTTGAAAGTCAAAACAATATTTTGCTGCTGTTGAGCAATGACTCAAGAGACTTCAGAGATGCATGGCTTTGTGGCATTTTATAGCTTTTGAGACATTTGGTTTTTAGCACAGCCTTCCCCATCATACTCATCCCCATACTCATCAATCATACTCACATAGTCTTCTATGATTTCTTTGATGCCAGCAACTGTTAAAATAAATAGCAATGGCACCAAGGTGGTATATCTTCCTGTTGGAGAGACATCTGGAATTTGCTGTGAACAGAGGGAAAAGACACCCTATATAAGAGACCCCTTTTGTATTTGTACTTAAAATTAATTTCTGATACATTTAGAATTTTATGCAAAGCTCTCAGAAGACAGAACACAAAGCTCTCTGATTTACTGTGTGATCTGTGCCTCACAGATATCCCATTCAGTGGGCAAACTAGCCTACAGTCAAGTAGGTCTGAAGAAACAGTAACAGAGTTGGAAGATACTGGTTTGGTACATGCCTTTCATTGTATTTCTCTTCTCATTACAAGAAAATTATACTGTTTCACATGGAAGCAGTGATAATCTGAACTAACTAAGCAGCAGAAGTTCCACAAAAAAGTCATATGTTCTTTTCTCACAATGGTGAATAGCTCCATGTTTTATGACACCATTTATTTTTACTTACTAAGAATAAAAGGTTCGACTTTACAAGCTACATACATGGAAAGAAGTCTCCAAGCTGTCTTCCAATTTCAATTAGCAACTACATATCCCATAAATATTACTATTAAAGTAAATTTAAGAATTGCTTTGCAGTTAAGCATAACAACAGAAATAACTTTTACTACATTACCATTTCATTTTATAAACAAGGGGAAGTAATAAAACAATACCTGCAGTAAGGCAATGAAGAGGAAAAATGCATTTGCAGCTTTTCTTATCTGCTCATACAGGAATCGAGGTAGAAATGTCACCACGCTGTACTTGGCTGTGCTGCAGGGTAGAAGATTTTCATCTTAGTACTTCATCAGAATATCAGGTGGGGATCATGACCAAAAAAGCCCAAAAGCCAGTGCTAGAAAGCAGTTCAAAGATAACAAAGTAAAGACATATTTAGAATATGGAGGAAGTAGTTGCTTTGGTTATGATAAGGAGCTGTACCAAACAAAACAGGTATCACACAGACCCAGAAGGCTTGTCAGGCCCACTTCTATCACTGGTACCTTTGTTATTGGATGAACTATCAGACAATTTAACACCATCCAAACTTCATCACTGTGAACAGACAAGCTTTCATTTCAGTTCCAAGCGCTTACCTCTCAATTTAAATGTTGGGGGAGGCAGAGATGAATGAGAGAAATTAGAAATTTTGCAAGGCATTTTTAAAATATCTCATTTCCTACCTCAGAATAACTTACACTCAGCTATGAATAATACTCCAGAACAATATACACTTTTTCAGATTAAGGGCTCTTAGCATTTTTCCTATTATATATATACATGTAAATACTGTAACTAACATATATATGTAACTGAATTATAACTACTTTTCTTCCTCCTTAAAACAAAAACATACTGGACTAGCAAGCCTTAATCACCTATGTAATTTCTTGTCATCTTCACATCAAATCCATAATGGGCATGAGTACAACTGCAGGAAAAGTGTCAAAGTTGACACAATAATTTAACCATTAGAACCTTCACCTTCTGAACTACTGGCCATCAGCATGAGTTGGAGTTTTGACAATTGAGCACCTGCAGCTCAGTATGCCTTGCAAAGGCACAACAAGCAAAACCAGACATTTTGAGACATCATTTTGTTTGGGTGCTGTGGTTTTGGTTTCATTTTGAGCAGTTTTTTTGTTTGTGCTTTGTTCCAGTTCGGGTTGTTTTGCTTTGTTTTTTTAATAAGTCTTGTATTTCCAAGGAACTGAGAACACTTAAGATACTTGGCTCTCAAGAAAAAAGAAAAATTGTTTCCCAACTCCTGTTTTACTGATGTTTCCTAGCAGTGCCAAGACCATCTCTCCATTAAGTCTATTTTCCAGCTTATTCCTTTAACCACCTTCGTTTCCTTCTTATCTGCCCAGTCCGAAACTCCAAGCCATCTAACCAGACACTGCTGCATCTTTCAAAATCAAACAGTAACTGGAAATAACAAGGCACATCCTGTTTTAAAAGGCTCTATTTTGAACACTAAAGGAAAATTAGTGGGACAATAAAAAAAAAAAAGAAAACAATTTAAAAAATTAAGATGAATCTTGTCTTAGGAACTTGCCTTGTTTCCTCTTCAAGAAACTACAAAATCCATTTCTATTGCTCCTACTGCTCACCAGACTTAAGTATTTAAATACTCAACATAATATTTTACAGAAATTTCAAATGGTTGTATGTAATCATGGCTCATATCTACCAAGCCAAATGAGTGAAATCATATATCCAGGTTTAAAGCAAGTCTAGTCTTTATATAAATAAAGTTACTTCCTTCAAATGCTGTTAAATCCTTCCAGCTCTAAGTATTTCTTTTGTTTTAAGCCACATTTGCTTGGTCTCATGTGTAATAACCTTCCTTTAATACAGAACATAATTAAACACACATCTCAGAATTATGCTGTGACTTAAAAAGATGGGTTAATCAAGTTCACAGTTCAGACCCAGAAGCAATATCTCCAAGCAGCACTAATTAGACATCAAGCAACAGCAGATTTTATATGAGAATAGTATTCCTCTAGGTATCACATTGTTATGATTATAAGAACACAAGAATTTGACTGCAACCAAGCTGAAACATTTATTAACACCATTCTACCACCTACCAACTTCACAGCTAGCTGGCTCAAACATGATTCTTACTCTAACAATTATGTTAATGCCAACACAATAAGGCTCTTTTGAAAGAGGTTTGTACATAGTAAGTCACTCCATGTAGTCTGTTGCTTAAGTAACTTGACAGATGCCCACAGAAAATGGGTACAGCTCTAATTAGAAGCAGGCACAGTCAGCTGTTACCATACAGGTCAGAACAGCAACCACTAGTATGAATAAAGAGCAGATACATGTTATTATTCCAAAAGAAAACTTCTTACAGAAACCCAACTAGCAGTCTAAGCTGGGCAGGAGCATGCAACTGACTTAGCTCTGAAGAGCAGTTCTTTAAATGATAAATACAATGCTTATTTTTAAATAACAAAAACCTCTTGTGATCCTTCACAACATATAGATATGTTACAACTTCAGGATAACCAAAGCTCAGGAAAGTTAAAATCTATAGATGAACAGGTAGAAACTTCAGTCATCTCACTCATAGCACAGTTTTGGTCACTAAAAATAGAAAACTGGCAGGTTAGCTCTCTGACCAGCCCCAGTCAGAGCCATGTTAACTCAGAGAATACAAAGCCTGCAGCTCACAGAACAGGATGAGGCAGGGAGAGGAAGGAAGCGCAAGGGGGAAAACAAACAACAAACTGGTTTCTCCTAAAGCAACAGCTGTTACCTATGCAAATCTCACTTAACTACACAAGTTCAAATGTTGAACAGGTGTGCAAACATTAGAAGAGATGTCTCCTACACACCTGCAAGTTAATTCACATAAGTCATGTTTCAAGTTACACCACCGTGCAAGACAGGAGGAACAATAACCAACCCTGCTAGACAACTGAATTTGGACACACCTGACTACAGCTGGCTCTGGCCCCACTGTTCCTAAGGCAGTGCAGAGATTTTTTTGAAAGCAATTGCTGTATAATTTGCAAAATATTAGTGTCATTCACATACTTTAACTCATTACCATATTACTCAAGTACCAAGGGATACCTAGTAATTTCTATAACAGTCAACTCAAAAGTAGCAAACGGTGCACTGAGAAACTCAGTAGCAGTTCAGTATAGTTCCCCTATTTATTCATAGGTAACTTTTGCACAACCACTCCCATTGTTGCCTTTTCCCCTGTTTCCCAAAAACATTTCATAAAGTCAGGTTTTACTTTACTGACTAATGTTGAAGAGGCAAAGGCTGTCAGTAATACAGGCAGAGCAGTTACTCTCTTGAAACGTGTGTGCTGGCAATATGCAGCTGAACACAGTCTGCACTGTTTCAGTCAGCCATCTAAAGCACTTCCACCCTTCCTTCAGAATGGCAGCTCTGAGATGAACTTACCCTTCAGGATAATCAGGATGAAGAAAACAGGACCTCCTTGAGATACATGGGGTCCCATTTCCAGGGGTCACAAGTACAACAAACTGTCCTTTCCTAGACAAGCATTCAGACATACCTACTCATGCCACAGTTCACATACTTGAAATACTCTCCAAGAGCTGAAGAATGAGTATCACTTGATGTCAGTGCTTTTAACACACATCAATTTGCAGGAACAGTTACTAAGAAAGCCAGGCACAGACACCTGAACCACAGCAGAAGAGCTGGGTAATTAAAGTGAACTGAACAGACTTGAACCCTTCTCTCACCAACAGGCTTTGTGTCCATCAACACGTACAAAAGGTCAGACACCCAGTAAAAGAGAAGGAAAAGAAAAACCCCAGAAAACCCAAGCTGATGTGCTTGACTGAAGAGCTCAAACAGTGGGATGGTGTTTGCATGCTGAGGTCCTGCCAGGCACACGACACTTAATAGCAAGACTGACATCAGCATCTCAGGTTCTGCTAAAGCTCTCATGTACAGAGGTACCATGACAAGCCAGCTCCAGGCAGTCACCACTGCAGAAGGAGGCACAGCAGCAAGCTCTACATATTTCAAGAGACACTAACAGAACAAACAACATTCAGCTATTACACTGAGTACAGAGAACGCACATTTATAGGTACATCTCATCAACAAGGTGCTGCCATGTAGAATACTGAGGAGGTTGCTCTAAACCCAAGTGTCACAAACAAGGTTTTCAGCAGTTGTGTGCATATGACAGTGAAAGGTCATCTACCTCCCTTGCACACAGGGAAGATGGTGTACTTTCCTCAAACTTGCTAAAGAGACAAAAATCAACTGTTTACAAGTTGCCAAAAAATATATCATGAGGGCTTATAAGAAGAAATTACTCATATGCCTATGAAATGATTATTGGTTGACTGAAAATTAGGTCCTAGATACCCTGGTTTTATAATAATAGGGAGCCTGAACAAATGCAGGCCCCAATTCAATTGAAGGGCCTTGCCCTGTCAGATGAATCCTTGAGACTACAGTTCTTACAGAGGAAGGTCCAGCCAGAAAGGGTTTCACTGCTCTGTTTATGGCTGTACACTTCTAGCAGCCAAGAAAAGCATATGTGGTGCTTAAATACCTGAGACAGTCCCTGAGCTCAGGGCATAACAGAGGAGCATGAAAGAAGTAGGACTTGCTCTTACATAGCAAAAAGTGCAACAACTTGAATATTGCAAGACATTATTGTTTAAAGCTTGCCAGATCAAGACAAAAAAAAAAAAAGTCAAGAATTACCACATTATATCTGTCACTCAGCTCTGGAACAACCACTGTCCACAGTCCAAGTACCTATTTTGTTTCCATCTTGCCCTGCACTCTGCTACAGTTCCTCCATAATACCAAAGGTATTTTATATATACAAATTCATTTATTGTCAAAAGAGGAAATGGGTGTAAGGTACTTTCTTGTGCTTAGCCACTGAAACATCAAACCCTGAAAGATTTCCCAAAAAAGCCACAGTGAAGCTGTGTAGAAGATGCATCTGTTCTCAGAAATTATCCACACAGACAATGAAATTGATTGAGAGTATTCAAATGTATTAGAATTAATCAATTTCAACTTTGACTGAAAACAATTCTAGCAGCTTCCAGCTGAAGAAAACTTATCAGTGGGATAGCAGTCATCTCAAGCACCTCACCACTTCCCCATATTCCTTATTTCTTTATTTATAGTATGGGCTCCCACCAGAAGTAACTAAAGGCACCACTGTTTGGAAAACACCACCTCCCCTTGTTTGTTACAGGTGGAGCTGATCACATCTCAGAATCCCTGAGCCCTCTTTCCTCAAATCATATGATTTAGAGGAAAATTATTGTTTCATATAAGTTTAAAAGAGACGGGACATATAAACACAGCCCACTAACTTCCCTGCAGGTCAAGTACCATTAGAACTTGCTTTATGGGGGCCACCATGATTTGGGTCTGCTGCAATAAGAAAACAAAACTCCTCCGAAAAACAGTTCATTCAAGTTAAAGTAAAGGTCTCGTAAGGGAAAGAAAAAAAAGACAACCAGCCACTCACGTTGAGAAGTGTTTTACACAAGGGAAAAATCTAAATTAGCACAGACATTTCAGATCATTCTTACATCATTACTGTCTAGTCATGCACATCCTGAGTGGTGCATCCTACATCAACACCTAATAAAAAGGTAGGGGGCTAAGTGCAATACTCAGTGGTTACCAGTGCCTGAGTAGGCAAGTAGTGTTATCTACCTTGTGTGCAAGGTGATCAGGCTGACAAACCCAGCCTGGGTGAGCTACCTGCACTTCCTCCAAAGCTGCATCAGCAACAAGCTCATCTTCAAGGGCTTCAATTCAGCTCCTACCCTTACACAGGCAGACCACTGCTAAGACCAAAGGACATGAAAATGCACTATCAACTCCTGTCCACTGAAGCACAACAATCCCATTACTTTCTACTTCATTAGGATCCCCTCCTAACCATGTAAGGATTTTTTCAGAACTTCTAACCTAAAGTACCTTATTCCAAACTGCCCCACTTATCAGCAGTCCTACTGTCATACATAAATACTAAAAGACTGCAACAACTAATGTAATTGGTGTTAATTACCAAATCAAATACTATTTCCACTAGCAAAGCCTCCTACAGTAGCTCAGTCTTAATACAGAATAGGCACAGCCACAACTGCTTACACTCAGTTTAACCTGAAAACCGGACCACGTGTCACATTTAATAGAAGGAAGTGCACTTCTGCTTCAAAATCCAGTACCCTGGAGGCTTTTCCTAAAGCATGCAAACAGAAAAGGCCTTTCCATGAGTTCTCTACTCATTAAATCCCCACAAAAAAGGGGAACAGATTCCTGGCTGTTTTTCAGTAACAAATACCTTAAACAAAGACTGTTTAGAAACAGTACTAGCTCTGAAGGGATGATGTAGTTTCAGCATGAGTGGAGGACATCACTACAGTAATATATACTTGCTTTGCAGTAACCCTGCTGGCAAGTACAACTCAATAAAAACAGCTGACCAGCACAGTTAACCTCAAAATTCTACTGTCTAATAAAATAAGTTTAGTACCACATTTAGTTATTGTGCAAAGACAGAATAGCCTCCACTTAAATGCACAGCACTGATATGAAGATGACTGCGGGGGGAAATCAAACAAGTCACATTAGGTAGCTAGCTGTCTAAAAGACATTGTGCTAGCTTCAGTTTTAAAGCAAATTTTTGACTCTAAATGTCACCACAACTAAATCAGTGTTTATTTTAGTGACAAGCAGGGGGCTGGCAGAAGAAATTAATATTTAGTCTTGAGAAAAATATAATTATCTTCACAACCCACAGAAACTATGTGGAATGCAGTTATTACACATCTTAAACTCTACTTAGGTCCACTTAAGATAATTTATTCTCTTCTACATTTTTCTACAGACCACTAGCAGTCAGGTGATCTAAAAAGAGAAAAACGGGACCCAGTTTAATTCACCTGCTGTGTTGCTACTGCTGATGTATGAAATTCATTATGCCACAAACCACCACAACAATTTCAGGATACCAGAGCACAGCATGCAGCAGGTGAAAGGGCACTAGAACTTCCCCATCTGTGTTTTTTTTCATCCAGGCATTTCATCTGGGCAAAATTCAAAAAATTAACTGTCCAGGGGTTCTTGCCCTGGGAATAGCCCAAGACCAAAGATGCAGCAGCTTCAAATACACTGGTATAATCTCTATACACGACACCAGGCATACAATAACAGGTGCTTTTAGTAAATTTTAATGGCTAAAAGAATAATTCTATAGCTGTACCCAAGCCTTTTTCATTGTGGCAGATTGCAGTATCATCAACAGCTGCTCTACAGGAAACAAGTTTTTGTTTATTTAAAAACGTATGCTTCACTTAAAAACACTATCTACCTAAAACTAAAAAGAGTTAGAAGATTAGTTTAACACATGATTAGACTTGTACCATTCAGATTATAATAATACATCCCTTCTTTGAAGAAATTCGAAATGCTGTTCTGCAGTCAGGCAAGCAATCTGTTCACATGACAACAGAAGAGTATTTCAAATCTAACACAAACACAATAAAACAAATGGCCAGTGCCTGAACTCTACTGAGAATAAACTGAACAGAAAATGAAGCATTTTTACCTAAGAACATGGTAAAACATTTTGGTGCAAGATGAATGCTGAGGTATACCACTAAGTGCAGAGAAATCCACCTGCACACAGCAGACTACAATCCACTTTTGCACAGATCATAGAGAACACTACTCAGGTTTCAAGGGTCAATACTAATTGGTTAGTGATACCAGCAACTCTTGTTTCACCAGTGAGAACCTGCCCACACATTCAAAAAGCACAAACACCTCTAAATCACAACTGACTTCTACAGTACCTACACACAAGCCAATAAAGCAATGCACTTGGCTTAATTTAATGCGACACACACAAACTAAAAGGAAGATTAAAGATTGTGTTTACAGTTTTGTCATCAGCAAGCATCATGCAAACACTGATAGGACAGTCTGGGACCACAGATAAACAGTAGTCTGTTTAATACAGGACCTATCATTCCACTAGAGACCGTGTTACAGTCTTCAGGGCTAAATTCCCCATGCAAAGTGCTTCTGCCTTATGAGAGCAGAAACTGATTCTTACCTGCCTACTTGAGTTTTAAGACCCTGTACAATTTAAAATAAACACTGAAGACTTTTTGTTCATTATCTATCAGAACTTAATTTTTGCCTGTATGGAAAAATATGGAAAATACTCTGAACTATTTTCTGGATACTATAATGCAACTTTTGGGACCTCTTTAAGAGATCAATCCACCAAAGTCTGCTTTGATAAGAAAACTGAAGACGACTTCTGGATTCAAGATCCATTTTAAAAACTACGAGTTGAATTTTGTTCTTCCTGATTGCTGCACTGTCCAACCTACCAATCAAGCCACAAACTGAGACTGCACTTGGGGTCCTAATTCAGATGCAAGTCAGATTTGCACCAGGATGCACTACCACGCCTGGAATAGAAGAATATTACCTAGAGCAACATTTACAAAGCAACTCTACCATCTGCAAAAAGTTGGAGACCATTTCTGATGTCCTTGAAGTTATCTCAGCACACTTGTTCCTCCAGGACTAATAAACCAGAAGTCCAACTCTTTTGCATCAACATTAACACACGCAACAAGTGAGGGGCTCAAATAATTTTATTGGTGATTTTTACTAAATGTACTAGAAAAAAATCCTATAACAGTACTATTATACATTCAGAACAAGCCACTGATATCAGAGTAGATTCTTGTATTACTATGAGACATCCAGGAACTGTATTTCCAAGAAAACAAAACGTATAGAACATTCTAACTTCAAGTACAATATCCAGTCTTCACTGAGGATACATTGGGAAAATTGTTCATGCCATTATTTTGGTCATCTCAGAAGTATTAACACAGCATTCAAGCCCCTAGCACCATACTCCACCTGTACTCCTTTGGTCTTACAAGGCAATAGGGAACCTTATTCCCCATCTTGTTGTGGGCTGACCTTGGCTGGACACTTCGTACTCCCTGATCTGTTCTATCATTTCTCTTCTCAGCAGGACAAGAGACAGAAAATACCATGGAAAAAAATCATGGGTTAAGATAAAGGCAGTTTAATAAAGCAAAGGTCATATAGAGAAGCAAAGGACAACAAAAAATTTACTCCCTACTTCCCACTGGCAGACATGTCCAGCCTCTTCCCAGGAAGTAGGGCTTCAGTACACAGCATGTTGCTCCAGAGCACAAATGTCACAGTAAGTGGCACAAAGCTCTGTAGAGAGACTGGAAATTTCCTCAACATACATGTTTGGTTTCTCACTGGCCTTAAAAGTACAGAAATGTTCTGGTTAAACAGATGAGTGTTTAAGTTTTGTATGCTGGATATGTCAAAACAGGTACTAGTTGGTTTTCACAAAAACAAACATTTAATGCTGCAGTACAGCTGTGTTGGACAAAGCAATAGCATTTTTACATTTTTTTCAAAGCTTCTAAAATGCTTCAGCTTTTAAAATGTTTCAGCTGAAAATGGAACATAGTTTACCTTTTTATTAAAAAAGCCTAAAATGTAAAACAAACAAAGTTTTTCAAACAATGAAGACAGGTAGAAGAAGTGTTTCTACAGATAAATCATTGCTGCTACAGTATAATAAACAACAGTGACAGCCATATTTATGCACACGTCAAGGGCCAAGCTAAATCTAGCCAGTAACACACAGTACTATGTTTTGAAATAGTTTGCTACAAAGTTACAAGAACACAAAAGTTGCCCATTAGAGAAACCCTCTCCTAGTCTGAATTATGCCAGAGAGCCTGGGGAAAGAAGAAACGTTTCTTCTTTCTACATTCTCACACTCCAAGACTTCTGGAAGTGCTAGTGCCATCTTGCCATCCACTTAACTTGTGCAATAGCACTACATACTACTTAGAAGTGGGATCAAGATAATTATCCAGTTTTATTAACTTATCCAAAATCAGTCTGTCTTTATGCTCCCACAAACATTGGAATTCACTTTTAACAGGGCTTCTCTACCCACAGAAAGTCAAGCAGCTCAAGATGTTTAGAACATCTTACACAAAAATCCATACCACTAACCTACGCTCCTCCATGCTCTGCACTTCCATATCTTGCTGTATTTTAGTTTTGAGCAAGCTTTCCACACTATCCTTAATTTAGAAAACTTCCTATGAACATTCACAAATTCCCACTTTTATTCAGAGAATCTTTAATGACTACCAAAAATATGACAGTCTGAACTCACACAAATTAAAACAAGCTGGTTTATCATTTTCAGTTAGTTTTCCACAAGCCCTTACATGCAGGTGTTCACATGCTTACCCAGTACCTTGCTCTGTGGTACACTGATGCTTCCTAGGAGACAAAACATCTGCAAATCCATCAGTACAGAGAAATCCAGTACTGAATGAATTTCTGAAGCTGAATACAGTTAAGTAAGAAAGTCCAAAGGCAACAGAGAACTTCAGTTCCTCAAGAGAAACTCCAATACACTTAAGTAACTGAGTCCTCCTTACTCAGGCATTACAAGCTCAGGTCACCTTTGCCTTCAGTCCCACCACGCCGAGGGAAGAAAATTAATCCAGAGGATGGAAAGAGTACAGGCAATGTCTATCACCCTTTAAAAGTCAAGAGATCAAAGCTTTCTTACTAAGCAGCAGTAAATCATTATAAAGTCAACTTAATTTCCAAGTGACACTAAGGAGCTAAGGTTCCTAATCAGGTAATGAAAGTATGTCTACTGTAATTTGCTATTACACTACCTGCACTTTGTCCAATCTCTCATATACCAATATTTCTTATGACTCAAAATTTACCTGTCACAAGGCAAAGATGTGAAAAGGTATTGAGAAACTTGTACAGCTATATACACGGGGATGGCTTCCAGACAGCAAATTGGACACAGCTGCTCTTTAGTAATAGCACTATCAGGAACAAGTTCTAGGTAGCAGAGCAACACACTACTTTTCTATAATATTTAGCCAGATCAGAACAGAATCCCTCCTGGAAAACCTAAACTACAGATTCTCCCAACCCTCTACTCCGTGCTTTTCCTTCTTAAAGCATGGAAAGCACAAATAGTCTATGCCCAGGAAACTGTTAAACTCATCCCTCAATTAGTCAAGGAAAAATAAAGCCAGAAAACCTTCACTGTTGCTACCCACATAGAATAAGGAAGATACTAAGAAAATGTGTCATTTTAACTGCTCCTAAACCATTTCCTAGACAAATATGTAACAAGTTAAAGTTGAGGAGAAAACCACCTATAAATAAGTTGCTGCAGTGCCCAGAACATCAGCACCCTTCCAGAAGATATTCTTAGAACTGCCCTTGATAATACACACAATAAAACAGAAAATGTAAATCATCACTTCATCAGGATAGAAAACTCCTCTCTTTTCATAAAGGTACTCAAACTGTTCTTTGAACAATAACCCAAACATCTGCATTAACAAACAGAAGCCTGCTAAACAATGCCCCTCCTTAGTCATGACAGGAGCCATCTGTTCATCCAGCTAACCCCAGGCAAGCACCACCACAATTTGCTCACGTTATGCATCCTTGTACTCCATGTTTCAGTCCATGCTATTTGTGTTTCCAAACTGCAATGACACTGGTGGCATTAATCATACCACCAGAAGTATTAACACACATCCCTACTTTAAAACAGTTTTAAAAATTACCTCTGGTCTTCAATTAAAATACACAAGTGGACCATAGCCTTTTATGCATAGGGATGCCAGGATGTAGTTTCTGTAGTCATTCTTGTCCTGCAGGATGCACTTTCTCTGTCCTTCCTTCCTATTCTATACATTTTTAATATACTTAGCCTAGCTGCTCTTTCAACCAAATGCTACTTTTTAAGGGGACACTTCATGGAGTTTACTGAATTCTACTCAAAACTCCCACTAAATTTTCACGAGTTAACCCTTGCATCCAGAAATACTCGAGTAGGTCCCGTTATTCCAAAATTCGGCGACCTACTGAAGTGAATACCTTTTCATGTATCTTGCCCACGCAGCTCTACCAGCTCCCTGCTCTCACTACTGCCGAGGCTAGCAGCTCATCACTTGCTGCTGCTGGATTCGCCCGTGCACTGGCGAGACCCTGGTACCCAGCACAGACAACAAAACCAGCCGCCCCGGCGGACACACGTTTTATTGTGTTGAAACCTGGCGTGGGCAAGGCCGAGGGAAAAGGGAGAGGGACCCGAGCCCTCCCAGCTCACGGGTGCGGGGTGTGCGGCTGCCGCCTGCAAAGAGAGAAGCGGGGACTGCTCCGTACCTGACCCAGTTGTCGCGGAACTTGCTCTGCTGGGGCTGGTTCAAGTAAATGGTGCGGGCTGGTGCCTCGTCCAGATCCGCCGCGGACGTGGCTCCGGACATCTCATCATCCGCCTTCTTGTAGCCCGAGGTGGAACAGACCGGTCCTGCAAGGAGAGCGCGGCGGGAGGCGGTCAGCGAGGGGCCGCGCCCAGCGGAGCCGGGCCGGCAGCTCCGGGGCCGAGCCGCGGGGAAGGGCCGCGGTGGGCGGCGGCTGCGAGCGCGCCCTGCCCGCTGTTTACCGCGGCGGCGGCTGTAAATAATGCGGGTCCGGGGAGGGGGCGGCGGGGCGGCCGCAGCCAGCTGGCGGCGGGGACAGCGCGGGGCCCGCGCCCCCCGCCCGCGGGGATGGGCCGAGCCCCGCCCCGGGAGCGCCGCCCCCGCTCCCGCCGGGCGGCCCCCCCGCGCCCCGTGTCCGCCGCCTCCAGCCTCCCCGGCTCCGTGCGAGGCAGGCAGCCAGGCAGGCAGCATCCTGCGCACCGCCGCGGGCTCCGCGGCCCTTCGGCGCTGCCCGCCCGCTCGCAGCGCGTCCCGAGCCCCGAGCCGCGCTCAGGGAGCGGCGCAGCAGCCCCGCCAGAGCCCTCACAGACCCGCACGGGCGGACCGAGCTGCCTTCCCCCGGCCCGGGCACCGAACGAGGCTACGGCCGAGCATCTGGGCAGTCCGTCCCTAAAGCTAAGGCTCGGACCGAATCCATAAAAAAATACTGTCTTGCTTTACACCTGCAACTTCAAAGCTTTCACTTTAAGCAGCAGAAGCATAAGGTAATTTTCATTTCCCACTGGGTCTGGAGTGAATTGAGTTCCATAAGCATTGTTTACTTTTACATTAAAAGTATGCAAATACATAAGGGAAAGGAGCTAGCTATTCCCTCTGTCAAGCCTCAAAACATGACTGAAGTTGTGGAGACAGATTTGTTGCTTTCCCCTTCCCTCCTGAGCCATGGAGATAGCTTATATATTTTACAGCTCAACTAAATGAAAGTGAGAATTTACCAGTTTGTTAAATAAGCCATGGACTTACAAGCTAGCACAGGTAGCTCTAGACAAGTGTATGACAATTTGTTTTATAAAAGCCTAGTGCAGGTGTTAGCATAATTTGAGAACTTCATTCAAAGGTTAACAGAAGCAATAAACTGTCCTGTGAAGCTGTAAAGCAGTAAACCTACTGTAAAGCCAAATCTATTTCTGATTTCTGTATGAAGCTAAGATGATACTGCAACAAGCTGATCTGATCAGATAGTGGCTACAAAGGACTCCTGCAATGAATGGGAGAGGCCCCTGAAATTACATCCTTCTTAACTAAAGTTGAAGGGAAAATTTTCAGTCTTATACAACCTTAGCATATTGAAATACGTAGACATTTGTACAGTGTGAAAACTTGTTCTTTTTAACAGAACGCCCTTTTAAACTAACTCGCCCTTTTAAATCCCACTCACCCCAGACCTTCCCAAGCCTCGGCTCTGTTATTGCCAGTGCAAACAGGCTCGGGATTCTCCAGGCGTCAGCCACTGGAGGGCAACGTTACCCACGGCTCGTACACCACGGTCATGCACACAACCTTTCCGGGACGATAAAGCCGATGTAATTAACAGACCGATGTGCTTTCAACAGCACCGCCTCTTGCCCAAGGCAAGTGTTGCACACTGTGAAATCATACTTTGGTGACATTAAGCTGACTTGCAAGTTCGAGGCTAAATAATTGATTTTCTTTCATTCCAGTTGATATCAATTCAGACAGTAAAAATATGCCAGCTTGATCATTTTTACTTTGTGAAAAGAGACAAATTCAGAAAGTGAAATAGGAAGACTGTAGACTATGCAAGGCTATGCCATTATGATACTATATTCAGTTACTCAGCCTGAAGAACCTTGCCATGACACAGAAGACCACTCAGCCTTGCTGAATGGATATTTTCCCCTTCAGAAAAACAGAACTAAATGCACTACTGGATATTTGTTGTCCTTTCCCATTGATTTCATGTTGTGTAACTGCAAAGGAGATCAAACAACAATACTCTTAAGAGCATTAAGTGCAAGGAAGCAGCTTTCATCGGTTTTCCTAATCAAGTGCCAGAACAGAAGTGCAATTATTCCAGAACAAACATGCTGTAAAAATTGTTGGTTTTTTCCAGAGACCTTATTTATTTGGTGTTTTTTTTCATAACATTCTCTGATGATTGAAATCTTTCTGCTAACTAGTTCTCCTTGCTGCAAAGTATTATGAAGCTGTCCCACAACTTTAAGGATTAACTGAGTCAATACAGCTGATGAAATTCAGAGGTATTTAGGTTTAATTAACATACTATCCTTTTGGCTGCTCTCTTCAAGACAGGTGCCTCAGGGACAACTTGTCTCATTCTTTAGATTGCACTGAAATATTTTCAAAGCAGACTTACAAGTGTGTAGAAACAGCTGTAATAAGGTTTTGGGTTTTGAAAGTGGCTCAAGGCAGCTGCTTCAACTCTTAGTGGAATAATGCTCATTTTGGAAGATTATCCAATAATCCTGCCCATCAGGAATGCCTTCCACCTCCCTCCCCTGTTACTAAGGAGATCACATCCAAAAGCCTGCAGAGAGTGGCCTTTACTACTGGCTGTAGATCTCTCCTTTCCCCATATTTCCAAAAAAGTTAAGGATCCCTTGGCTTCTGAGGGCCTCCTGGCAGGTAACAATCCCAGGGGTTACACCCCCTGTAGAAGTATCCTCCTCAAGGACACCTGACCACATGCAGATCATCACTTCAGCCATGCAAAAGTAACTGCACCTCTGTTTTTTGTTTCAGAAAGGCTGTGGGTAAGCATGGCAGACTTATCCACCTCCAACACTTGTGCACTTGAAACTGAAAGCTCAGCTCTTACTCACAGGAGCATTTACTTCCCTGTATCCAGAGGAATAAGATTCATTGGCTTCACTTAAGGGCATGCCAACTTGTCACTCTCTCCCACAAGACTTGGACCTTTCCTGTTATTCACCCTAGGACTTGCAACACTGCTATGCAATTTATTTTGCATCCAACTTCTCATGCTTCAACTAGCAGTATTAATACCAGACCACTACCTCATAGCCTCTTCATTTAGAAGAGCTAGATCAGATCTAGTTTACATGTTCAGCTACATCAAATGTTGAATGCCCTAATCACATTGATCTTAAGTCTGCATCACAGAACTGTTTAGGTTGGAAAAGACATTTAAGATCCTCAAGTCCAACCATGAACCCAGCACTGCCCAGTCTGCTGCTAAACCATGTTCCAAAGACACAACTGTTTTTTAAGCATCTTCAAGATGACAACTCAGCTACTTAGATGCTTGTTGAATTTAAACATTGTCTAATACACCTTGCTTCAATTCTGAGATACTTTCTGCAAGAGTTTAATACTGCTTCCCACTGTACTTTACAAGTTCAATGAGTCAGACTTGAGTTATAAACTCCCTTATAAAAACCCCATTCATTTCTTCAAGGCTCTTACTTCACACTATTTAATGAGGTTTCTTCTAAAAATAGATGGGATTAAAGCTTGACAAAAATAAAGAGATTTTATGGCTTTCTCTCATCATTAAGAGAAACCAGACTTGATGCCCTGACAAATTCATATGGCATTTATTATCACTTGAAAAGCAATGAATTATGGTTTAATACTCTTACATCACTGCGCCTGCAAAGATGACATTTTTCTGCATCTATCTGCCTCCTTAATGTCTGCTCACCAACAGTCATAGATTCTGCATGATTGAGTAAATAAAGTGTTGTGAGTTCTGTAGTGTTTTGAAAGATGAGTCACTTGAGATGCTTGTCAACTGTCAGAAGTCACAAGAGAACTCATGCCAAAATTTCATCACTTTTCACTTAAGTAGATCACACAGCTAGTTACTGCCTCTAGCTCGGTGAAGTGCTTGATTGCCCTAACGTGTTCCATTTTTAAGAACAAATTATTTTAGATCAGTTAAGCCCCTCACCAACACATCAGAACCACAAGCTATGAGAAACAGCTGGTTTGTAACAGAGAAGTTCACCAAAGGCCTCATGCTATTTAGTATTCAAGCAATGTTAAGAGTGTTTACAGCCAAGAATCATACTTCTGATTCTGCACACTGTTTGCAGGACTAGGTTCTAGTACAAGAAAGAGCTCAAGTACACTGAGGTAAAGAAGCTACCCCTATTTGAGAGCAGAGTTGGACTACAATTTCCAGGGGTCCTCTCACCTCAAGCACGCTGTGATTCTAAGCTCAGACACTCACCTCACAAGTTAAAGTAGCCATACAAAGTTCCCTGTATGCTCCCAACTGTACTAAGTGACAGTGTTGAATTGAGACATATGAAAGACAGCTTTCCTCAGAGTGAAAGAGGGCCTCACCAAAAGACTCCAAACTTTCTCATTTACAAAAACATGGCATTTTTGTTATTGGTTAAGCCTCAAAGAAAGTTATCAGAGCGAACTCCTGAACAGCCAAAAGCTGTATTTAGAGTGCTGGCAGACAAGATTAGACTTTTCCTTGTACTGAAAAGCAAATTTGGCTCTCAACAAGCTACCCAGATTCAGTAACATGTTCACTTTCTTGGGATAACAATTTTTACAGCATCACCATCACAAACTGAGTACCAAAAATGACACCAAATGAGGAGTTCTGCACTTCAGAATTGTCAACAAGTTAATACACAAACAATTACTTTGAAGTGTGACTAAATGAGTTTGTTTTACCTCAAATATCTTATTTCTTGCACTATTCCCCTAGCTGCTTTCACCATTCAACAGAAATGCAGCTGAAAGTTAGTCTAGACACACATAAGGTAGGAGTTCAAAGAGGCAGAGCACAGCATGCTGGCAACAGGAGATACAGGGCATGAACTGCAGCTACCAGGTCCTCAGAGGGAGCTTTGTTCCACAGGATTGGGCTATCTTAACCTTGAATTATAACCAGTTCATGTGGAAAAAAAATCTCTGATGAACAGTGCTATGGTTTTAATTTTTAAGAATTTCTAAAATTGCCACAGTGTTCAACAGCATAACACTATAAGTTAAACATTCTGACATACTCATGTCCCAACAAAGGAAGATCTGGTTAATTTCACAGTGGAACTTTTATTTTCTAGTTTTTCTATTACCAAAAGTAATTTTAAATATGCTTCCTTCACTGCAGATCCATGTCCTGCAAATTAAGAGGTCTTTAGATCATCTGCATGCAAGTACCACAGTTCATAATAGCAGCAGCCTTGAAGTTAAGACAGAGTTGCAAAACACCTCTCAGCTCTCTCAAGAACCGTGCAAGAATGGCTCTAAGTTTCTGGAAATGATGTGGTTCTTTCATTTGCTAAAGGAGAAGCAAATATGATACAGGATTCCTGCCCAAATGGCACCCTAAATCTTAGTAAAGCAAGTTGCATCAAGAAATGAAGATATTTTCTATAAAAAGTTTTATTTAGTAGATGGGGTTTTAGAAGTGTTTTACTGCAAACTGTTTCGGTTCTGTAAACAGCACCATGGATATTACTAATATTTATCTTTTAAGAACTTAAAGCTTTCAGCAGGTACAGTTAGCATGTGTGGTACCAAATTAACTTAGATGGAAGTATGAAAATATGAACAAATGCTGTCAATTTTAATAGGCAGTTATAAAACTTTCTTTCTCTTTCCCAAGCGAGTGCCTTACAGTTTGAGGCCAACCAGAACTTCCCTTTACTAAAAACAATCTTTTACACATGACAGTAACCAATGGAGGATTTCCATGGGAATACAAAAGCTGAGTAGCAAAAAGGAGCAAAGTACTGTACATTTTCACCCAGAACTTCACTGGCACTGATCTTCTGAGCCAGTAGTATCTAATCACCTTATAGGGTTAAGAGTGCTTCCATCTAGGAGGCCATGACAAATTCTAGTGATAGAAAATGGTTGTTAGCTTCAACATACACAGTACATGGGAACACATGCACAGCAATGTTCAGACTATCATCAGGGAACACCTCCCAGGCTCGAGCATAAGCTCTCTGTCCATCTCCATCATTCCAGCCATTAGGAGCCCTACAACAGGTCTTGTACACTAATGGGCTCAGTGCTTGCTATCATGCAACACCAGAAGTGGACAATAAATCGGTGCAGTTCCTTACTGAAATGTTACTGCAGATATCCAAGGAAGTACTCAGTTCAAACCCCTCCACTTGCCAGCTTGTGCAGCAAGGCACAAACAGCATTATGTGCACTTCCAGGGAAGGTACTGTTTTTCTTGTTACTGACTAAAGACAATATGAAACAGAAAAGCTGGAAGTGAACTCCGGTCTGATTTTTAACTGGTAGGTACATCGTCCAAGTGCCTTTATCGCTGGTTTGGATTTTCAGGGGTTCTTATGATTTGGAGATGTTTTTGCTGTTTTGGTTTGTTTGTTTTTTGGGGTTTTTTTAATAGTTGCATGCAGAAAACCTAAAAGCATAGTAAGTGAGCAAAAACACAGATTAGAGTTCTTCAAACAAGATTTTATTCTTTAAAGTTAGCCTGCATTTGTATCTGCCAACAGCTAAACTGTTAGTGAAAAAACCTTGTGTTCAGCTCAAGCAACTTGACTATTGTGAGTCAAACTTAAGACAGTGGGAGTTAAGGCTCTTGGATAACTCCCCTGTTCAAGTCAGAACACAGAAAGACATCCATGTGTTTATAGCAGATGTTTTAGAGATGCACAGCAAGAAAGAACAGCTATTTTATGCACAGCAGTCAATCAGTTTTGAAGATAAGAATTTTTTTCTATGTGAGATACAAACCAATAAACAAATGGATGGAGACAGTAGCTCCAAAAGGATATTAAAAGCAAATGAAGCTTCAGAAGCACCAGAGAAGACCAAAGGAACATTATTCTCCAGATTCCAAGATGCAAGGAGGAAGTTGTCATCAATCAAGCTAACAGATATTGCACAGGAAAGTAAACAGACACAGATCTGCAACTTCCCTCCTCCTCTTTACAGCTATGCAATGTGTTGTTCATCAAAATTAACAAGACTAAGAAGGCTATTGTTGGACAGGAAAGTTAGCCACAATGTTAGGGACAATGCTCATGGACTTCTAGCATCTCACAGTGAACCTCAGGGATGCAAAGAATGTGCTATGCCATGGGAGCTCAGCTAAGCCAGGAGATAAGCTTGGATATACACTGGTCAATCCAAGGCACAGTCTGACTGTGGGATGGAGCTGCAGAAGAACTGCTGTGTTATAATAAATGCATAGATACTCTCAGTATAGGTGGATCAGTAGCTCATACATGATTGTGTTAACAGACACACAGCATCAGTAGCTCTCACTTCATTTAACTGCACACATTTATGGAAGACTTCTTGTAGCTTCAGCTGATGCAAAAGCAACCACTGAGGTTAAAGAAACCAGTAGAACCAGCACTCCACTTGCTTGGCCCTGCTAATGTTAAGCATGAACAGAATAGTATGTTCCTTGTGAAGTTTAGTCACTTTTCTTGTGTTTATCCCAGATTTCAGCTAAATTTGACAACACTAAAAAAAGATCTTTTTGAATAATTTTAAATTACTAACTAGGAAGTTGTTAGTTCTAAGAAATTCAAGGCAGAAAACACTGCTGCTTTTGAAGAACAGCCTCCAATTGTAAATGCGATTGCATGCCACAGAGACAGCTGGAGCCTGGATTTTTTTTGCATATGCTCAAATTCACTTGAATGAAGTAGCTAAAGGTTATCACAAACAAACAAAACTAATTCCTAGCAGAACATTAGAGACTTCAGAGAACTAAACAGCAGCAACCAGAATTATGCTACCTCAGGAGTTCAGCAGAAACTGTATACAAAGAGGATCCAGATGCTCTCACACACAAATACTGCATATTGCTAGAGACAGAACAGAACTCTTACTGAGGGAAGGGATAAGCAGCAGATCCACACAATAAAATTCACCTATCTCTGTATGAATAACAGACATTATTCAAAGAAAAAAAATCAACTGCCAAATACTCAGGTATGGGAAAGAAAAGGTGCCTAGGGTTACTTATAGTCTAAGTTAAAGTCTGGTTGGTGCATTTCTTTTTGCTTCTTGAAGTGACAAAATAAAGGCATAATGTTTCTATTCTCTCTAACCATCCTCATATGTAACCTTGGTGAGACCACAAGAAGAATGTTGGCCTAAAATAGCCCTTCTCCATCTCGCAAGTAATTCTGCACCTTCTCACTTAATGCAAAAACCAAGTAGTTTCTGCTGATAATGCTGAGCTAATAACACTGCACATGATCTATTCTTATTCTGCCTCAAGCTTCATAGCCACAAGTGTCAGCTAAACTCCAAGGATGAAGATGCATCACTAGTCAGTAGAGAAGTTAATTCCTTTTTTTCCCACCCCAACTTCCTAACTAACATTACAAAATTATTAGGGGGACTGGTAAATGACACCTGTTCAACCAAGTGGTTTGTTGTTAGTTGAAGAGTTCCCATATTGCATTAAACAAAAATGGTCTTTCTAGAAGCTTCACTCTTACCCAAACTCACTTGTGTATTTACGAGCAGTTTGTCACCAGAACTCGGACTTCAAGAAGGGATTTTTGGTATATACACAACACGTGTTTGATTTATAAGAAGCAACAGCATATCTGATGCCTGAAAAAATAAATTTCAGGCAGCATATAAATTAGACCTAATAGCCTGACAGGAAGTTGAATACTCAGCTACAGCAGAGTTTAAACTGTTCAACACCAGAATTTTAAATAGGCAAACAGTGCAGTTCCAGTAAGCTCAAGGAGCCTCCCAAGTTGTCACTAAATTCTCTCAAATCCAAACACTTCCTGTGAAATAGGTTTTTTCAAAGCTGTTCAGACAGGTTTCCAAAAACTTCACAGATACTATAAAGGCATGAAGGCATCCAAAAAAAAGTCAATTTTTTCCAACCAACAGCATATGAACAAGTCCCATAAGAAACACCAGTTAAGGCAACTTTGAAGGAGATAACAGAGGCATTGATTCAGTGAGAACTCAATATATCAGGCACTGCTGTTCTCTCTTTGGGGTTACCTGGTTTTGACACTGTGAGGAACAAGGTTTCTGCTATTGGTAATGCCATGTGTCACCACTCCACTTGCTCTTTTCAGAATTTACTATTAATTTTAACTCCTGGATAGCATGGCCTACCATACCAACTGTCAATTGAGTTCAAAGCACGTGCATGTATTAGAAAACAATGAACAAGTCTTCAGCACTTGAGACAGTGTGGAGGGCATTTGATTTAGATTTACATTTAACTTAAGAATTTTGACATACAAGGCAACAGTGCAAATGCAGGTTCATTGGGCAAACACATGAAAACAAATTGTGTTCATTCTGTGTGAACTTCCAGCCTCTGAGATAAAAACTTTTAAATTGTGTTTCTTTTGAATTTTCTGCTAAAGAAAAAAAGACTTTCAATACAAAGGAAAAAACTTTAAACACAAACCATTGCATTTGACGATGCACAACACTAATTCTACTCCCACCTTACAGGGACTGCAATAATAATGAGATTGGATTAGAGATGTGGCTGCTGAAACAGTTTCTACAAAGTGAACATGAGGTGGCAGAAGCTAAACTACATTGCATTCTTATACTTCAAAGAAGAATAAGAATCCCTCCTGTGAATAATCCCCCTGCTCAAGGAGGATCCTGTAGTTCTAGCACTTTTGTCAGCTACACCTTGGATAACCATGACTAGTAATCCCATTTGTGGGCCATGTACAGAACTATCAAGTATAGTGTATCTGTTGTGTGATTAGTGGAATATTTAAAAAACAGACATCAGAAATCTGCTTAGCATAACTGACAGCCAAAGCTAATCCTGAGAAGAAAGCAGCTACAGCCTTCTTGCCTCACACCTTTGAGGCTTGTTTCCCTGTATTAATATTGGCTGAAGCTAAAAATATCTTCGGCGCATCATAATTCTGTTAGCATTCTGACACCCAAGTGCTTTTTCCTTTCTGTTCTACAACACTGCACCTGTTCTATAACAATTTATTAACAGCTTTAAGCATATCAGCTGCAAGCACAGCTGATCTTGATTTCTAAGAGAACAATTTAAACAAGAAAAATAAATGGGTTTCCATTACATGCTCATGATTTAAAGCTGTTTTCTCCTACTAAAAGCCCAGGGGCCTATAACGCTGGCTTCTAGCCAACAGTAGATTAGAAAGATTTGCTGCATACATAGTAACCTTTTGCTCTAAAGCACTCCCAAAGCTGTTGTTCTTAATTCTGCCCACCCCCAGTTCAGGGTACTGCACAACAAAAGCAGCTGCCCATTGTATCCAGTTACCTAGAGAGAAGCATCTCTTCCAGCAGCAGCACAGAGACATGATGCTCATTCCTTCTTGCACTGGCTACATGGAGATGAAAATAGCAGTAGTCCTTCAAAGATCTCTACAGCATTAGTAGGTCTCAAAGCTGATTAAAGTGATCCCCAGAGTAATCTGTGAAATATATGTTTGCACTTTCCAACTGCTCCACACTGGATTCATAGAAGGCAAGTGTGCACTAGGTGCCTGTGGATACCCATGCACAAAGAGACAGCTGTGCCTTTCACTGAAACATTCTAATAATTTCAACCAGAAAATTAAAAAAAGGAAAATTCAACATCATCCTCAATTTCAGCACTTGAAACAATGACCTGTCCCGTTCCTGGACTCTGACCCCTCCTCCCCACCTCTACCAGGTTTCAAAGCACAATTTCTCAAGTAAAATCCTAGTAGAAAGATGTTCTGTTCCTACCAGAGATGCTATCTGTGATGTTACAGGTCATGACACCCATTCACCTCTGCAGGTATAAAGGGTTATTTTTAACTTACTTTTCTTTGCTTCAGAACAAGGTTAATAGCAAAGTATCTTGGCTGTCAAATGAAAAGGTTAGAAATTATTTCAGCTATCAATATGGGCAATAAAAACCCCTCTCCCTTGAGAAAATAAAGAGCAGTTTTCACTTTATTTTCACCCACAGTAAATTCATCATTATGTGCCTCTCTTTAAAGTCACATCTAATTATGTTGGATACATCTTAGATAACCATGACCATTAGTCCTTTATGTGGGTCATGTACATAACTATCAAGCACTAAAAACAGCTTTCCAGGGTCCTTCCTCTCTGGCAGTCCATCTCCCTTCTTCCCATCACTCCATCCAAACAACTTCCTTGCTTTCTGGATAGAGAATATAAAAGAAAACATCTGCAGCTTGTTTAAAGCCTCAGAAGACAGCCATAGGAGGAAGCAAGGACTTGGCTTCTTGAACTGTACCCAGAGTGACCATCCCAACAAAGCACTGGATCTGTAGAAGATTTCCCTGGGGCCATGAGGCCCACTGGAGTGATACATATCTATTCTTATCAAGGCAGTACAGTTATGGAAGGACAGCTGTGTGCTCTGAGAAGGCCAGCCCACATTAGCAAGGGGAGGTGTGAAGAACCACCACTGGCTGTTAATTGCCAACAGCAGCACCTTGGCCAGTTCAGCCTTTCTAAAGCTACCAGCACACAAATGCTGGTGACACCATCAGCTGTGGGGTTCAGTTCTGCTTGTGCCTGTGCAGAGCCAGGCTCCAGATATGAGGGATATATCGAGCCCATCTCTTCCCACCAACAGGAAGCTGCATGCACCACCTGACAACTGGCACAACAAAGGCTGGCAAGAGATAATCAAATATTTATGAGCAACATAATGATAGGAAACCATCAAAGACACTGCTAGCTACAAGTAAGTGCTTTTCCCTCAGGAGAGGAAGGTAACTCTAAAATTTTAGGTGCTCTTATCTAGCTTTCATTAGGGAAACATGTTGCATAATGCATGAAGAAAACATCAGAGAACAATGTTTGAGAACATTATCTATTCCCTACACAGATGCATCCATGAGCAGATAATGTATCTATCTGTTTGTCCTCTGTATATAGTTGTGCTTTAATTTCCTTACTAAAAATACAGTAGAAGCTCACCAGCTGACTACACCAGCCTAGCTTGCCTAAGATATAACTATATCCTTTTATATATATATATATATCCTATATGAGATATAAGGACTTAAGAGAAGGTCCCATTGTAGGGAACTGCTATCTTGAACCCAAACTTCTTATCTCACCTTTTCCAGGCTGATGAGATCTGACAGACTGCAGAGGCACCTCCAACACATCAAGAGAGGAGTACAGCAATAGCACTAGAAGGGCCAGGCCCAAAATCAGCCAGGTAGGGTGAGTGTTGACTGCTTCCTGTCCTGGGCTCCCACTTGCACCCTACAGCCTCATCCCAGCCGTCATAGCCACACTGAATCTACCTTATTTCAAAGTTTCCTAGATCTCCTTACATCCTTCAATGGCTTGTGTGCTCTGTGAGCTTCTCTCAGAGCAAGTAGAACATCCATAAGCCATATACAGGATACTCAGGAACCATCAGAATCCAGTTTCAGCCAGTACTGTTGGCATATTTACCATCAAGTGTGCTGCCTTGCATCAGTACTGCTTTTTATTATTGGAAATCCCTTCCATGCATAATGCTGAGTATCACTGACTCAGTGCTGGCAGCTCCAGGCATTGACAAAAATGAGTCAGACATCAAACATTACAAAAGCTTTTTTTAGACATCATAATGTTCAGAGTTTTTGAGTTTGAGGCTTGGTTTAGTCCTTCAAAAAAATAAAAAAGTACTTCCCTGACCCTTTACAGTAAACACATCACATGTTCAGGATTGCCTGCAATTACAGCTTGATTGTTCTGCAGTGCAGGCTCCTCTCCCCACACACTGCTTGAAAGTGAGCTAGAAGCTTGACATAATGCTGATCAGAACTATGATCAAAGCTGGAAGTACTTGTGTTTTGCTTTAATGCTGAAGACAAAATTCATCTCTGATGTAATAGATGTGTTTGCATCTTGTTGGGTCCACCACTTATTCTCGTAAAACAGACTTGAATGTAAGTTTCTTTTTTGTGTGCATGTCCCTAACAGGTTTTTGCTTGTTTAGTATACCGAGCATGCATATGAAAGGACTAGATTAAAAACAGAAGCTTACAAACATAACAGAAAGTTGGATAATTCCTTAATGCATTCCTCCCTCAGGGAAACCGTTCACACTTCAGCAAACTTATCAACAATCACAGTGAATGACTAAATATCAGATCAGTTTATTACATATCGACTTGTATCTGCTCCTAAAGTCACCTTGTAATTGTCATGCTGTTTATCCTGACAATCAGAACTACATGCTAGGGGATAAGCCAGGAATGCCCAGCTAAAATGATTCACTAAGGAATGATTCACCAGCAAACAGCAAATATTTTAGATAGCTACCAACATAAGCACATGAAAATGCAATCTCTCTAATTCACAAGTGTTGACCCAGTCTCAACACATCCATCCCCACTACAGTTTTCCTGTTTTGTAGCCAAGGCACCAGGCACAGCAGGCTAAGGTAAGAGTCAGACCTGTGCAGCACTTGGGCAGCACGGGTGAACTTCTTCATGCAACAGGAACTGGATTCTTGCCACTTGTTGCCAGTATCCCTATCTTCAAGATCCAAGTGTATCACAGACAGGTACCAAGACCTACTGAGCTATTCTTCATCCCACAGATACCATTATGCATTTTATTACTGAATGAGCCTTCAGATTTCACCACAAGCACTGAACATTCTGGGTCCAGAAAGCTAGCCTGAAATATTTATGTAAGTTTTAACCTTTTCCTAGCCTTTGTACCTCACAAATCCAACCATGTCCTTCGTTTAGTAATCAGTCCATACCCTTGTGGAACACAGTAATTTTTGAAAATCCCTCTTTTATCATTAGGTTATAGACCAGAACAAATTTTTGAAGGGTAATCCTAATCAGTCAGAACACAAGCTTCTTTCGCATTCTCTGTCTCCCACATTTTGATCACAAAGGCAGCCTACACCCCTCCAAGAGTCTGCATCAGCTCCTTTTTGGCCCACACCTGCTGCAGCAGGCATCACTGCCCCCAGTAGTACTGCTGCCTCTACTTCTGCATTCAGACTTCAACTCAACCAGCTGTACTGACAGCTGACTGTATCCAAATATGAAGCACAGTAGGCTTGCTGCCATCCTCTGCTGTCACTGCAGTTACTCTGTGTTGCAAATGTAACCTCACAGAAGAGCACAGAACTGGAAATGACCAGTGATCATATCTTTGAACAGTATTAAACAATGATTCCCAAAGCTTTGAAGTTGTCCTTATTATAAAATAATTAGAAATCAATACAGAATTTCTATCAGTCTTCCATAAATTCCAGATTTTCAAATCTAGATCTACTTTCCTCCTAAAGTTCTAAACCTCTAAAGGAGAAAAATTTGTTAAAGAAATGCAAAGCAGAACTTCAGTCCAACTGCAAATACATATATAGCCAGTTAACCCTTTTTTTGGCTTTGCTTGTTTGGGGGTCTTTTTGTGTGTTTTTGTTTTGGTTTTTTATTATCTCTTGTTGGGTTGGGGTTTTTGGGGTTTTTTGTTTGTTTGGAGTTTTTGGGGGTTTTTGTTTTGTTTTCTAAAAAAAAACCTTGAAAGCAATTTTATCTTACTTGCTCAATTTAAGTTTTTTGTGAAGGCTACTACAAGACATTCTCTCCATGCTGAAACATCTCCAAGGGCATGGAATATTAGGAAGGTACCTAAACATGCCAGCCCAGCAGTGAAATAGTGGCCTGAAATAGTGCTGGTCACAACACTTATGAGCAAAACTGAGGCTGTTTTTTGGAGACCCTGGAATAGAAGCTCATCTAAACAATACCCCACCCCAGCAGTTAGTCCTGTCCCTTCCCCAGTATACACACTGCTCAGGAATGAAGTGGATAAATGATTTTGAGTGGTTTGATGTGGAAGTTCTTCAGTTTAAAGATGAAGTTTAGGTCTTAATGTCTCAAGTCTTGACAGGTCGCTACATACCTAGCAAAAGCACAGATCAGAGCTGAAGAGAATTTTTACGTTAATTTTATGCAAGCTTCTTTCAGAGCATATTGTCCAATCACCAAAATTCCCTTTATCAGTCTACTTTCAATATAATACAATTTTGCTACAATTAAGTTGAAGTTTCTTTCTTAGCAACTAATCAAGCTAGCAAAGTTAAAGACTGGAAGATGAACATATTCTGGAGATGATGGCTTCAGAGACACATCTGAGGATCAAGATGTCAACTTTATAAAAAAAGTTCTCTACTCCTTCTTTATGGCTTGATCTTTATTGGTGAAATGCAAATACCTTTGGAGGCCAGAAATATATTTTTGACACAGTTCAACATCACATTAACTATTGGGAGTCCTAGCAAAACCAGCTTTTCCTTCTGCATGGAGTGAGTGATCTATGCTCCTTGAAAAAGACTATTCTGCAGAGAAGTTTAAACTGCTTTAACAGTATTAGAGTTCAGACTTCAAGCCTCTCCTCTGCCTACAGCCTCAAATTCATGATCACAATATGCTGTGCCCCTGCAGCACCTTCATTCCACACAAACTGACTACTGGAGTGTGTATCTAGCACTGGAAGCCAGCAAAGCGCCCACAGCCACAAGTACAGCTCAGAATGCAGCAAGCTGTTAAAAACCAAGTTTCACCCAATTAATAACTTGCAATAAAGCAAATATCTCTTCATTCTGTGTACTTCAGTGTAGAAAGACAGTCAATACATTGGCCATGTTCCTGGCAAGCCAATGAGAAAGATTACAAGCAAGAAACCAAATGCCACAGCTGGCTTAAGTGCATTTGTTCCTATTCTGGTGACTTCATCAGTACTGGCCACAAACCACACTAATTAGCAATTACTCTTGTAGTAATTGCTACAAGAGTAGCAAAAAGTCTTGTAGCAGCTAATGATTTCTTAAGCCTAGAATGTACTCCTCTGCTGTTATTTTTAGACAAATTCTATTTGTTATGTAACAAATTGGATTCTCAGCATCTTGCAACTGAAATATGACATTTTGTTTAAATATTACATTAGAAAGCCCATGTTCCAATAATTTCAAAATAGATTTGGTATCACCAATATTCATAGGATTTTTGTTCGGATGAACTGACAAGTTTTCCATTCATTATACTTCACCATCCCACCCACTATTAACTTCTATTGCATTTTAAAAGGTTAAAAATATTTAGCATGATGACTCAAAACAGATCAGATTGGTAGGGGTAGCATCTAATGACAAGATTTAATCCCTTCTGCCTGAGGCTGCTGGTTAGAGAACAGAGTGGCTGAAACATTGGAAAAATAGCTCTTTTAGCATCTGTTTGTCAGTGGATTCAAGCGACTTAAGATAACGATACTGTTGTATCAAACCACACTAGTTCAGGCTCAATTTTCCCAGTCAAGAAGCCAACTTTTCAAATGCAGGTAATGAGCAGGGTAATAACTACTACTGCCACTTGCATGTGAGAGTATTTTACAGCCAAAAGTTCAGGTATAACCAATTAACATTCCTTTGTCCTTTGCTGGATGTTTGTCAAGTTCAGAAACCTGCTTTTTGCCCTCCTCCAGGATTTATCCCTTCAAGATTTTTATAAAGCACCTGTTCAAAAGAGTCCTGAAGTAACACTTGCATTGAGCACCAGTTTTATGCTTTCATAGGGCAAACCTTGACAGATGTGCATAGAACTGCCTATGGTCAGAAAGACCATTCTTCTAACAGGCATTTGTTAATAATGAAAGAGTAGCCATAGGTTCTCTTTTAAATGTAATTCCCTAGCTTATGTAATCAAAGATTCATGTTCCCTATCATAGACTGGGAAGGGAATTAATTCTCAGAGCAGCTCAGATCTATGGAGACCTCAAATAACTTAGTATTCAAGAGTGTAACCTCAAATAATTTAGTAAGAGAATTTCCAGTTTTAAATTTATTTTTACCAGATCATCTCCAAGCTGTTGATTGGATGCTTTAAATTAGGAAATAGTAAGGACTTTCATGCAAATGCATGGAGTACAAACAAGAAAAATCAATTTCCAGTCTCTTACTCCATTATGCTATTATGTTGTTTGAGTAAGATTAAAAGTCTCTTAATCCTGATGAGATTAGTGATGAGTCAGCCAATTCATGTTTATGGAATTTTAATGGAGAAAAGTAAAACAATTTTCATTTCATGATGGCACACCAACGCCTATATTGCCATGAGATCTACAGACGACTCAGCTTTTCACATATCTATTCTGTTTATTTAAATATATATTACAATCATTAAATATGAGATTCATCACAAGTCAGTAACCTGCTAAAGGAAGCCTTTCTATATTCCTCTTCTCTGAAAATACTTCCTTGTCAAAAGGTGAAGGGAAGAAAGGAAATTCCAATTGTCTTTTAGAGAGCCAAAAGGGAGCATGAAAGAACAGCCAGGTTATGCTACCTTCTGTTTTGCAAAGCATCCTTTGGCTAACACTGAAGGTACTGGGTCCCATCTGCCACCAGTCTTTGTCCTACAGCAGCCAGCAAATGTCATAACTTATATAAATTTGGAAAATAATAAAAAAAATGCAGCTTGGAGAAGTTTTCTACTTTCCATAACTTAGTTCTCCAAGTTGTTGACATTTCCCATCAGAAATCCAGCAAGATACTAAAACATTAATTCATTTCAAGAACTTGACTTCAAGCCTCAATCTCAAGGCTCATGGCAAAGAAGCACACTAAGTCCCACAACAGTGAGAGTATGGTGGCCTGAAGCCCCCACAACTTGCTGAAAGAAAAGCATCTTGAAGTTTGATCTTGCACTACTATTCACAGATAAACAGAAGTGCATGATAAAATTAAGCACGCTCTGAAAATAAGAATTATATACACATTTCACCAGCAGAACTACTTGCCTATCACTCACTCCATAATTACACTCCTTGGAGGCTTCTTATGGTTCAGCTCTAAACATTGTCCCATCTATACATACTCAAGTGCAGCTTTTCTCTTTTTAAAAAATGCATTTTTTAAGATACCTGGCATACAAAGGAAGAGAGAACAAGCATTCCATAAAGCTACCTTTCTTTCTAGATTATCTTAGTGCTACCTACAGAAAGTGCACTTCACATGTACAAAGTGCTTTTGTTTCCATAAACAATTATTCACCAAGCAATCACAGTCAAAACCAAAGACAAACCAACTTTGTCATCCTCTTTTGTATTTTCTGCAAAGAAATTTTTCTGTATTTCCTGTAATCACTAATATGCCTGTTCTGGTGGCTAGAAAACCTCAGAGGCAAACATTAGCAGATATCACAGGATGAGTCTCTGATCTCAAAGCACCCCAGAGCAGTCTTCCAGTACTGAAATGCAGGAGACGCCAGATCACCTCTATTCCCACTGTAAACATGCCCACAGCTGCAGTGTTGCCAGCACAGTGTATGACAAGGCAGAGGAGCCAACTGCACCCCCAAAGCCACTTTTGCACTTGAACTGCCAGACCACCCCTGCCATGTATAGTAGGAATGCAGCACTGTCAGCTGAAGTCATCTCTGACTTCCATGAAGACATTCAGGACTAACAGAAGACTGTTCTTAAAAAAAAAGGGAAAAAAGCTTGCACTAGGAGCAAATTAGGTTGTAAATTTCACTAGCAAGATAACCAACTCCTCAAAATAGGAATAATGCCTATTATACATCTGTTATCTAAAGATAATACTGAATCATCATAGTGAACTGTTTTCAGTTTTGTGAACTAATGTCCTGCCATCCAGCTGGTGCTCTACTAACTTGGGCCACCAAACTAAACTAAAGCAGCATGCCTATAATACATAGTCCTTGCAATCCAGTTAACAGTGCTTTTGTCTCACTCTTATCAATGCAGTTGCTTCCACATTAAGTAGGCCTTCTACTTCAGAAAGTCAAAATATTGATGTCGATAAAGAAGATGAAGTACTTGCAAACAGTGTAATACTATCAATAAAGAGAACAGATATTTTTATTTCATCCCTTTTATATCCTCTCAAGTAAACACCAAGAACAGCCAAATATTCACTATGTTAACATAACTCTAGCTTGCTGTAAGTAGCCTGAAGCCACTACATCTTCTTGCATTTATTTGCACTTACATTAAGCCAGCATTAAAAATGCTATAGAGTTCATTTACCTTTTTTTTTTCTTTCTAGGGGCAAGAATGCTAAATATCTGTAATGGGAACAATAAAAACATTTAACAATATCTTCTTGGAGTGACAAAATGAAGCAAAGAAACACATTCTTCATACCCTGTGGCAGTATGGTACAAAAATGCCTTTTAAAATGAAAGGCCACACATGCACTAATCCAAAAGCAAACTGCCTCACTTACCAATTCTTGCCTAACAAAGCCCTACAGCCTAACAGCTGGTGGCTGGCCAACAGACATTAAAGATTCAGAGGTAACACACTGAATCTCTGTGCTTGTGACTTCAAGAGACCAAGTACAGTCTTTCCCCTACAGGTTCTCAAGGTTTAATGCAGCCCCAACACTGCTCTCATAAAAATGTTCTAATGATTACTGGATCCATAGGAACTCCCTTATGGGCAATCCTCATCACATATAAAAATATTTTATTAAAAAAAAAAAGCCACCATCACCACCAAAGACCTCAAAAGAACCCACAGCAGGCAAGCAGGCTATAGGGTAGAGATAGCTCTGTTCTAGCAACTGCAGATAAGCAGTCTGATCATAACTTGGGGAAAACTGGCTTCAGCCACCACAGGGAGATGTAGAACAGCTCTACCCAAATCCTGACTTGCATCAGATGAAAAACCTGTAGTGGGCATCTTCTGCCATTATTCAACTTCAGATTACCCACTCTACCTAGACTTGCCTGAAACCTTTAAGCCCTATGAATTATTTACACAGCAGCTCTGCTCCAAACACCCAGGACATCAGCAGGTACGCTCAGTGCTGACCCAGAGGCAGCAGGGGAGGAAGAGGAAAGGCAGCACGCAAAATGCACCACTAGCAATGCTAATATTGCAGTATTCACTGTTCAGACATGGTTCATGAACTAGGCTGCAGATAATGAACTGAATTTGTCAGAGGGAGCTTAGACAAGACATTTGCTTGCTAGGCAGCACCTCACAACAGCTATGTACGGACAGAGCTGCTCCTATCCTTAATGGAGTAAGGTGAGTGATGAGAAGGGCTGCTAAGCTTTCTTCAACCAATAGCAATCAGACCACAAAGACAATCCCACTGCTTTATTAAAATGTAAAAGCACTGGGAAAACAATTTATTCAGGAAGTCAGGTTTTTTCTCATGTCTCCACATGTGCACAGGTATCATGGAAGAGCTCAGCAGAAGGAAAACATACATTAGGAAAGTCCTGTTTCTTCAAAGCATCTTCTCTTTTATGCAGGCACAAGGATGAATATTTTGCCTTGATCAGGTATGGGTTGATAAAAGTATCAGGGCATATTTTAACACTTAAGAACAAAACATGGCAGACTGCAGCTCTACTACCAACCCAATCAATGCTGGCCCTCTACAGTTTGTGACAGATCCTACTGCAAAAACCCAACAAATCCAACACCATGTCTTCATCTCACCACCAACAGCTTCTCTCACAGGGAAGGGCTCAGCCAGCAGCAAGCCAGCCATGTCTCATGGAGCACCATTTCCTCACTAGTGCTGCTTAGACACCCTGAATGCTGATCAAAGGTAAGGCATTGTGACAGAGTGGCCCTGCAAAGTGCAGCCAGCTTTGAAAGAGTGGGGCTCCCTCAGCACCCTTGAGGACAACTCCCAATTCACCCTTAATAAATCTCCCAAAAGTCTCATCTTTTAAATCTAAATTTGTCCAAAACAGCAACATAACATCCCCAAACCCAGAACTCCATACTCTAGAGGATCTTAGCTGAAGACCAGTTTTCAGGAAGACATTTAAATACATGACCATATGGGCATACCCTGAGCACACCTATATGCCATACAAGACAGCTGAAACTGCCTTTACAAGAAGACATTCAATTACAAAGCAGGGAATTAGGGTTTAAATAAACTCCCTTAAACCTCTGGGTCTCAAACCCATATATCCCTTTTATTGCATGGGAGGAACTGATCTAGAAGCAATTTTTATCATCAAGGACCAAGCATAAAGTTCACTCCCAGCATTTCTTCAAACCCCTGCTCTCTGCTTTATAGCAACAAGACACGTGGTGCAGAAGACAGCAGGGAAGGATGACTTGGAGGAAGAAGTGACTAGGCTACTGCAGAACCAAGGCTAATCTTACCTCATCCTGACTCCCTTAGATGAAGGTCCTGCTGCTCAGCACAGGCATACACATTCAAGCACTCACCTTAGACACTCCTTTGAATTGGCATGGAGCAGATCCCATCTGCATTGCTAAGGGCTGGCACAAGCCACCAAAATTAGCCTTCCTAAGAGAGTACCCCAGCATTATACTAAAAGTTCTAAGGATTGAGTGTTAAACTAAGAACAGCACATTATTAATCAACTACATCCTTACTATGCAGCTATTTTTGCCATTCTCCAAATGTGTTTAACACAGAACAAAGCAGATATGACAAAGATAACATGGGTAAACTCAATTATAGTCCGTTCTCTCCACTGAGGCAACTTTTTTAAAATAATCATATCAAGTTGTTGATGAAGTACTTAGAAAATATGACTGCAAGGTACTGTTACAGAACCTATCATGTACCAAGCCATGCAGGCTCATATGGGTTATGTGGCTTATTGTATTCATTAAAGGTTCACTACAAATGTTAGTGGGACTGTTAATGGAAGCATTCGAGAGAGGAAATTGGCAACCAATTAATTCTCTCTAATTGTAATATACTTTCAGATGTCTCATGCAGCATCTAAATGCCCTGCAGAAAACAGCATGTAACTTCATAGTGTAGTAACTAATAAAATTAGTCTATTGTGTCCTTATTTATCTTTTAGTAATTTGTCTAATTTAATATCTGCTAGCTACATTGAAGTCTGACATAATACAGGAACAAAATTAATACTGTCTTGTTAAACAAAAACAATTTTTGCCCTTCTCCTTCAGAACAAGGACTGTTCAGCAGTCCCACATGATGAAGGGAACACTTCATAACCATGTAGAAGACTGCACTGAATCCCAGAAATATGAGCATAACCCACACAAACTCATCACACAGCTTCCATGACAGCAACAAGAAATGCCATCCTCAATACAGAGTGGATGTCATGAAGTTGCCTGTTACTAGCAGAAAGTCAACATAAACCTGAGAGCAACTATTTCCAGAGCTCTTGGAATAACAGATACATGGCAGAGGGACTCCGCTGTCCTCTATCACCCTCACAGCACAGGGCATGCAGAGAGGCTGCACATTGCTCAGCCATTTTCTGGCTCTAAAAGACATTTTTCTTCTGTTTAAGGCACTTTCAAACAGGAGCAAATATGCTGGTGTGAGAATTAGCAGCCCTCTCAGAGGACTGCTCCCTGGCAATTTCCAGGGGACTTGGAATACCAGACAGAAATTCCCACCTGTCCAAGAAAAGAGCTGCAGCAAAGGGGATGGAAGAATGGGCACCTGCATTTCAGGTTTTTTATATTTGGACCTAGAAGGGTAGTTACTGCACTCCCAGCCTTTCCCACCAAATGAAAGATCTAGTGCAGAACCTCTCATATTGATTACAGCTGATCTGTATCACCAAGGGCTACCAAAGCCAGAACACAGCTAATTATGTTTAGGGCAGCTTAACAAAGATATATCTGCACTAAGCTCAGAACAGACTTGTGAACTTAATGAACGTCTTCCATGTAGGACAAGTTTATTTTCACAGTAATGGATGTATAAACAGACCTACAAAACAGAAAATTCAACAGCAGTTCTATGTTTAACCAAGGACAAGGAAAAAAACTGCCATCACACGCCTCTGCCTGTCCCTGTCAGGAAGAGAGCACTAGTGACAGATAAGAGAGGCTTACATGTTTGCAGTATCAGCCAGTCTTATCTCTGCTCTGCAGCCTTAGCCAAAACACCAGACCAAGGATGAGAATAAAGCTGATCGAACTAAAACCTCATGTGGTTTCTTCCTTTTTTCTTTGAAGCACATTACATGAAAAATATAATTACCAGTTATTTTAATGCTGCAGCCACCTGCTACTATTATGCCAAAGTCCTATACTATAAGCATAGCTGGAGATGTTTTCCCCAAGAAAGTATTTTTATTTTAAAAATCCCAGCCTTCTTATGCGGGTTGTTCTTCCTGGAACAGCTATGTTGTCTGCAGCATCTGTACTGGATCAGTTTTAAAAATTTTCTCTCCTCTCACCCACCACCCCCAAAGAGAGATAATAGCCTCAGTGGCTTGATCTCTAGAAGAGACATTATGATACTTTGACAAATTTTTCTGGTAATCCTATAGCTCAGACCCCAAACTGCTGCAGACTGGTGACAATGAATTTGATTTAGGCAGTTATGCTGACCTGACCTGCTGAGCCTGCAACCTTACAGGTCTCCTGCTAGGGTCCACACAAAGCTTGTCATTGCCAAAACATTAAGTGCTTGCTTTCCATTGGATCAGAATTCAGCTTGACCTATTGCATCATTTCTGAGATTTTAAGTACATTTGTACTGTATCCATCTGTCACTTTTGAGACATTCCAAAACCTGTCTACAATAGACAAGAGTTTTATTGCAATTGCTTCTAGAATGAGCAAAGACAAGAATCACAGACCTTTTCAATATTTAATTATCTAGTATTGCATAGGCTGCTGCAAATTTAGAGGAAATTATGTCTATGACTCATGTGCTGGTACTGGAGGAGTTTTTCATTAAACAGTAGCCCTAGGGAGGAGAAGGGGAAAAAAAAAAAAAAAAAACTAAACTAACCAACCACTGCTGAAAGCTGAATATCACCACCTGGCTGACTCAATTTCCAGTGACAGTGCAGCCACTGAGGCACAGCAAGCACTGGTGTTCCTTTCCTAGGAAAGGCTTATCAGCTAGACTTCAGATGATGAACCCAAGAGATGCTACACTCTTCAGGACAGAATTTCAGACAGTCCTAACCTATAGCCATTCCTGGATTTTATACCCGTTGATTAAGTCTTTTTGTGAAAGAGGAAACAGCTTTTGAAAGAGAAATAGTCATTCTCACCCCTAATATACCTTTCATACCCACTCCCTTTTTTTCAAAAAAGATGAAAGCAAATACTTAGTTCTCTGAAATAACTACTGGAGACAAATTCCATATAGCGGTTTTTTCTGGAAGACTGCAAGCCTATTTCTCTTCATCCTACAGACTATTACAGAAATTATTTGTTCACATATGAGCAGAAGCCCCAAACTAATAAGCATTAATTTGCTATTCCATGTTTAGAGATCATTAGAACTATTACTGAAACACTGCTTCCACACAGCTGTTCTATTTTGCTGTGAACAGCAGAAGTACTCAGCGGAGAGAAATCCCTCCCATTCAGTTACTGTCTTAATACTGGGCTCCTCATCAAAACAACAGCTCCTTGTCATTAATGAGCCCTGCATCCCAAGGAATTTGAAAGAATCTCTTGCATTAAGCAAGTATACCTTTCATCTTTAACATAACTCCTACAATGCAGCTGTTGAGCGCCATCACTGTAGTGCTCCTGTCACACAGAAACACAGAATTACAGTAAAGAATTATGAATTTGTAAGTGTTTCCTCTCAGGGTTTAGGTTTTGACTATGCTTTTATCAAGCAACATCTAATCAGAAATAAAGGAACAAAATCATTACAATAAAAGCAAACACAGGTCTTGCTTACTAGTAGATCATTACCTTAGCTCTGAGTAAACCTTCCTATCAAGAAAACAGATCTTCATCATTTCCATGTAGAAAATTGAAGAAAAGATAGTCAGTATCTACCTCAGAGCATTAGAGTTGAACACATCAAAAATGAATTTTCTAAACAAGCACAACCGTCCCTGCTTTGAAACCAACTTATCTGACTGGAATTCAAAGCTACAAGAAAGGACAAGTTTCCTAAACGCTATAGCTTATCTTACCAAAAATCTCTACAGACATGACCACCTTCTACTTCCCCCCCTTTTAAAGTCTTCCTATCTATGTGCATTAGCTTCTCTCCCCCACTAATTATGCATCTGGGGCTCGTTAGTGTAAACAGAGCTGTAATAATTGTCATCAGGTAGAACTTGTTACCTAGCTAAGCCTTTTTTCTGGGGAGGAGTTAAAGCACAACCTATTGAGTTTGACTTGTCACTCCATTACCCACCTCAATGAGAGTGTCTAACAGTATTTTTACTCTTTCTTTTTGTAAGTGTTGGTATTACTACAGCTGTCTTTTATAGCTTTTTTTTTGTAAGTTTATTTGTAATACCATGCATGTTAAAGCCTGTACAAACAATCAGAAAAAGTTACTGTAATTTTTTTCTGCCCATTTTAAAGCTTAGTTCCTCTTAATTAACTTATTATTTGAGTAATTTTTCATAGTGCTTCTTACTGTAAGTTGATTTTTCCATTATAGGTGCATATAATAGGAAAACTCCTTAAATATCTCTTCATATCTTTTGGTGCATGAGGTAATTCTAAAGCATCTATTTCTGCTTTGACCTTAGTTTTATCTACTTGCCTTTCTTCTGTTAATCCAATTCTATTTTTGGCTATAGCCTCAGTCACAGCATAGTCTTCTAGTTGAAGCACTGCCAATCTTCTTAATGTAGAACTTCCCTTCCCCCTTTCTTCAGGTTGTTAATCACTCTTCTCAAATTTTAGTCTACAAAACTGAATATATCAATTTTCTTATAGAATTGTTTATGTCAATATAGAATCATTGCTAATAAACAACTTAGACAATAAAAAATAATGCCAAAAAACCTAGAGATATATAGTTTATAAAATTACCTTGTAAAAATTAACCTTTCTAAGAAGCAGGGGATTAAATAAATTGTCATGTTCTGTTTATTTTGTCCAGAATATCCAGGTGCACTTAGTTTCGTGAGGTCTGACACTACCAAAGCCAGATGACAACTGTGAAAAAATAAAAGTAAATCTAATGGCTGTAAGCTTACCTGACTAAAGAAATGTTTTTGTATATGACCCTCTGTTTCTGAGCACCATACAAACACTGTGTAGCTGCCTGTGATCTTCACCTTGCCCTCTGAAGTAGAAAACTAAAATTATTCCCTTGCTCTGGAGCTACTGATGACAGAATACTTGAAACTGCAGTGAAAAAGCTTTAGCTTCTCACAAAGATAGGAGCTACCACATCACTGCTACTTTTCTTTCCCTCAGTAAATCTTGTGGCTTCTGCTTAGGATACTAACATTTTATTAATGAACACTAGTTCGTGGACTAGTTCTGATGAAAATAAAAAATATGGTTGTTTGCAGTTGCTGAGTCCCAAATTAATGACAATGAACTCTCCAATAGTACCACCTGACAAGATGTGAACTGGTACATAGAAATAGAAATGTTTTCATCTCGTCAGAGGGCAAAACTGTTCTGATTTGATTTGAAACCTGTAAAAGAATGATGCAGAAATTCAGCAAGATGTTTGTGTCTGTAACGTGCTGGGTGTCTTAAGAAGGGACTTTAATTTTAAAAAAAGGGAGGAGGTTTCTGGTAGGAAGAAGATCTAAGATTAACTCTTGTGCTTGGTTGTCAGGATTTCTCTATATAGAAGATGACACTGATAAGAGAGTTTAATGTCTCTGTAAACAACAGCGTTCCTAGCAGGAATGGCAAGTACATACACCCTGGGAATCTGGCTGTCTAATGAACCAAAAAGTACCAAAATGAATACTAAATTATTTAAATCCCCTGCTATTTAGCACTAACACAAATTGCATTGTCTCAACCAGATCATATCAGATTTATTATTACAGCTATTTTATTCCAATTTTTTCTCTCTTTGGGGTTTTGGCAGAAAGCCCTCAAAGAAAATGGTTTAAGTAATTAGCTGGCAGGCCAAAACTCAACAAAACCATCCAGTGTTGAGGACTGCAGAAACTTCTTCTTTGCAACCCAGAATTTGCTGATGGTGAAAGTTTAGGACTGCTGAAGTCTCTCACTTGAACTCCTACCACAACAACATGGCTAAGTACGCTTGAGGGAGAACAGTATGGAGTCAGGGGTGGAAATGGCCAGAGATTTAAAGCAGGTGCATCTGTGACACAAACCAGACTTCTTGTTTTCAGTGGAGATCCTGAAACTAAAGAGGCCTTCTTGGGTCTACTGTGGGATTTTGGATTTGGAATTTTGCACATGTCCCATTCTGTCACGAGAGAGGGAATGGTATTGGGGCCATGCTGTGTGTGAAAGATACTGTCTTCACAGTCCCAAATGAGAGACCCATGACAGAAGGGCTACCTAGAAGGCACTAGGGAAAGTTTCATCCGTGTTCACTGACAACTTTAGTGACATTGCAACTCACAGCAGGAAGCTCACCTTCTCCAGAAAATGTATCTTTAATTCTTCTTATTATGGGGGCTCAGCACTATACAGAAAGACCTGACAAAATATGTCGTGGTTTAACCCCAGCTGGAAAGTAAGTACCATGCAGCTGCTCGCTGCTCTATCCCAGCTGAAACCCAATGTCCAACTCCAGTTTCACAAGAGGGAATGGATCCAAAATAATTCTAAGTAATGACTGATACTTGTACTTTCCTGAAGTGTCTTAATTTGGGACCCAGACCCCCCAGGTTGTTGTTTTTTTTTTTTTTTCAGTAAGAAGTTAACTCTTTCTCCACAGATATTTCAGATCTTTCTAGCCACTCCTTTCTCTTTCTGAAGAATGATCACCCCACTTTGTTACCATAATCATGACTAGTAGGGTTTAAAAACTTTTCAAAGACAAATTTCAGATTTGTAAATAAAATTACTTTGATAAAAAAGAGGGCATTAACTTTTTTCTTTTTTTTTTTTTTTACTGAAGATTGTGGGAGAACTTCAGCAGGGATCAGGATTTTAGTTAAGGACTGATAGTGAATGCTACCCCCTCTTCAGGCAGCGCAGGATTGGGATAAATTTGGCGGGGGCAGGGCTAGCATTCTCTTCTCCTGTCTGCCTGCTAGGCTTTTGTTGAAAGCTCCTTTGTTCCCCTGTGACCAGTCAGGTAAATGGCACAAGGATGGCTTCCAGATGCAGACTTGTCTTAGTGAAACTCTGGGAAGAAGATTTGACTGTTAATCTGTAAAGCAGAAGTGGTGCCCTCCCCCACCTGGGCAGCACCTGCATACCTTAATTCCCCTGTCTCTTTGTCCCAGTTCAGAACAAGGCACCAGGATTGATGTCAAATGATATATTTCAGTTCAGCAGCCACAGGACCACTGAAGCAATAACTATGATGAGCCTTCCCAGTGATGCAGAAATGTTGACTAAATCTCATCTGGAATTCAGATTCAAGCTTCCAGGTTAAATCCTGATTCCCAGCTGTGTAACTGATATGACAAACGCAGATGTAACCTCTGTATCTGTTTCAGAGTTCTGATGGCTGATGTTGACTTTGCACATACCCTTTTAGCATCTTTTTTCTCCCATTTATAAATAAACAGCATCTGTTAAGTAGGGTGATGTATGCTTAGAGTATTTGAGGGCAAAAAAAGCCTGGAGTACTTTTTCATGTATCCTTTGTATAAGCATTGGGCTGAATGTTCCCCGATCTCACAGGCACAGAATCTTAGAATGCCTTTACTGTGTTTTGTACAAATAGGCAGAACAGTGTTGGGTTGACAAGAGATAACACCTGAGCCCTCCTTCTGTTCAAAGTAGAAAAATTTATCAGGGTGATGTTATTATAAGGAGATAAAGACTTTGCTTTCACTCTTTCTGACTACCTCCTCATTTATTAAAAATCAAATGAATGGGTTTGGTCATCTGCATTCAAGAAATCAGGAATTAAAAATCAAGACCTCACAGTTTTAAACAAGATGTCAGGCTGCCTTCTTTCCTTTATAGAACCTATACACTAATTAAATTTGTGTTAATCCTGATTTCCAGCACTCTAAAAGAAGGCAGATTCATCAAACCAAACCCTCAGCTAAAACAAACTGACACATTTTGTTGGATCCATTATGAACTGATAAAATCATGGCTCTTCCATTTTAGACAAGTGGAAGACAAGTTCTCATTACCTTCTTTTTGCACTAATACCCCAAGGCAAGAGTTTTCAAACTGTTAATTAGAACTAGAATTAACAAAAACACCCTACAAAAGGGAGATATCAGCAGAAATGAATTTAAAATCCACAGTATGTCTTGTGATTCTTCATCACAATATGAGAGTACTGAAACTAATTTAGTGACACTTCATTTAAACTGGATTTAGTGCTCACTAAAAGGTGTGGGGTAACTACACCTGCAGCTGTCAGGAAAACTTCCTGTGAATGTCACGTACATGGATGTGATACTGTAACTATAGGGATTGTGTCACTTCTGTGAGGAGTCCAAATAGGTGGTTGGACTGGGTCACCCATTAAAATCAGCATCATGTCAGCTTTGCCTTATCACACCTTGGCTTGAAATACAAAGCTCTGCATCTTTTGTTTTCAGGTCTTTTTGCTCCATTGTATCTTCCAGTAATTTTACTGTCGTGTAATTACCACTCAGCCAGCAGTGTGACAGCCAGGAACTTCAAAACAGACAGGCATATATCCAATCCTGGGGCTGGAAAGAAACTGTCCAGGAACTTTTGTAGTGGGCAGGATTCATTATGAAAAGTTGGCAATAATACTAATCAAAAATCTGAGAGCTTTCCTAACAAATATTGGAATAACTGAAAATAATATATTTTCAATATTGATAATTAATTTTTTGCACTAAAAATAAACTTTGTAAAATCTGGGGGTTTTTTCCAACTCCTCAACTGTGTCAGTGATCTTTCCCAAATTATCCTTTGAGTGTACCAGTTGAGAATCAGTTATCTAAAGCTCTCAGATGCCATGTCTTACATACCTGCAACTGCTCCAAAAGGCTTAAGTAGCTTAGCTGGAAAAGATAAGAGACTGAAAGGAAAATATTTGTGGCAAGCCACACTGAAGAGCTGTCCCAGAAGCAGAAAGATGTTGCTGCAGAGATACTCAACTGCCTTTTCAAAATCCAGTATATTGCTCTGCTCTACCAGGTATATGTGCAAAAAGACTTTGAGATTAACTATCCCTTAAAAGAAGATGTTGGCAATCAGTCTCTACAGATACTGTCTGTAACAGATATTCTAGTATTTGTACTACTACAGACTTAATTAAAATGTGTCACAATACAACATGGTATAGGAAAACAAGCCTGGAACACCTCCCCATTGCTGTAAAAAAGCTAACATAGGTCTTATGATATTGCTTCACAAGTAGCGTATCAGCTCTGTCAGATTCAAAGATTATTTAAAGGCCATACTTGACAGCTCAAACAAGACTGGCCAAAGGAAAATGAACCAGCCAAGAGTGCTGCCCTGTAGCAAAACTCACAGAGCATCACTTGACAACCTTCCAGAAGAGCAGAAAGAGATGACCTGGTTGTTCTATAGGGCACTCAGCAAGGCTTCACTACAATAAAAATGCCTTGTGAATTGCTAATTGGAGAGCGATCAGTTTTAGATCTGACATCAGTTTTCAAGTGATCATCCAAAATACCATCTAGAGTCAATGGGAGCTATCAGCTTAAAACTTCTTGTAGAGGGAAGGAGGGTTAATGGTAAGAAAAAAAGGGAATGCTTTAGAGCAATATCACTCACAAAGCCATACAATCTCAGGTTAAAAAAAACCCTGCAGAGCTGGCAGAGAACAAGACTGCACTCGAACCTTGTGGCAATGGATATGCAACACTAAATGACTGTTCTTTCTTTGCCCAGTGAGTTCCACAAGGAAGTACACCCAGCAGTTCCATCGTCTTGGTGATATTCTAGGACCCTGAACAGACAAGAAGATTTCCTTGCAGTCATTTCACTGTTAGATATTTTAATCCTTCATGGAACTAGAGTGGCATTCCTGCCAAATCACACTAGTAGGGCAGTGCTTTTAGGTCTGGCCAGAAAAGGAGAAAACTGACTCACCCAGCACAGGGAAGTAGACTAAAAGCAGATACTGCTGGAAAACTAAAATCTGAAACAAGAGTCCTGTGGAGAGAGTGGAACAGAGAAGGAATAAAACAGTTTCTATAAATAGGCAGTACATGTGTCTGTTTCAATGGAGTTATGAATAACCAAGTAGCATAAGAGTTCATATATTGGCTATACAGCAAGTGGAATTTTAAACTTTTATTAAATACATTCATTTCATTTGATCCTAGAAACAGAAGGGTAGTTAAATCTCTTATGTCCTCAATTAACTCCTAAATAACGTATTCCTTATCATCTGAGTGCTTTGATCTTTAATGAATTTATTAATAGTGTCACCTCCCCCATCAGAGTAGGGAAAAAATGTTTCTTCTGCCACTCTACCTAGGATCTTGGTTATTTATGAAGTTGCTCCACAGTAACTGTGCTTAAGTCACCTTTTTCTAATTGAGTGTCCTAAGCAGAGGTGTTTTAAATTCCCTCCAATTCTAATGCAAACCAACTCTCACAGCCAAACAAGCTTTAAGCAAAGGCAGCAGAAGTTCAGGTCAGCCTCCAGTTAGCCCTGACGCTGTCACCACCTCACTTTACAGTCATGCAGGATCCTACACAGCTTGAGAAGGTTCCCCTTTGTGCTACTACAGAAACATAGTAACGTAGAGCATGGGGTTTATTGGGATGAGCGCTTTGTCAAAAGGCATAATTGTCACTGGTGTTTATAATTGTCACTGGTGTTTACATAAATAGGATGGGGCCTTTGATGTGACAGAATGAGCTGCACATTATACTGCACTGTGTGCCAGTTAAACGTGGATGAAAAGCAATGGGAGGTCTGTAACACACTGAACTGCCGACACACAGTTTGAGTGTGTGCATGAACAAACACGGACTGAAGCAGTCTGTCTATTCAGTACTAACTTCTGCCACTAAACTGGTAGCAGTTCAATCTTCACCTGGAAAAGTTCCCCATCACAGAGCAGAATTTCTGTGTGCCAACACTATGGTTGCAATCATCCTGCTCAATGTTTCAGTGACTCTTGGTGATGCTAATGGGTGGTTAAAGCACTTGCTGAGGAAGTACACCCCCCTGGTCTGTCCCCATTGTCACTACTCCTGCCAGGTACATTTCTCTCAGGAGAACAGGGCTTTTATTCTTAAAACTTAAACAGTTTTAATAATAGTTTTTAAAGAATTTGTTAGCTCAGCACTTTGCTGATCCCTTCATAGGGGTTGTTTGCTTAAAAATGCATCCAAGGCAACTGCTGATCCTCCTGCAAAATAGGATGTACAAATCCTGTGAGTAGAGGTGATGAGAGTGAGCTTCAAGGTTAAAGGTTTGTAGCCTTCACCATGCTCCTTACACCACCTGAACCTGCCTCTACAAAACCAAATTACACCTCATTTGAAGCAGCAAAAACCATATGTAAATCACACAGAGCTGATGACATGACCTGTAGCTCCTGGGCATTTTATATGTATCTATAGGGATTATGTCTAACCTGTAAATGACGACAGATAAAAAATCAAAGAATCATTACAGTTGGAAAAGACCTCAGGTCCACCCTTTGACTGAATACCACCATGCCCCCTAAACCTTACAGCAAAGAGCCATGTCTACTCATTTTTGAACACTTCCAGGCATGGTGACCCAATTGCTTCCCTGAGGAGCCTGTTCCAATGCTTTAATCATCTTTGATCAAGGATAAAAGCTTTGACCAAAGTACAAGTGCCTGTATAAGGTTTTAACTGCTCTGTATGATGCTTCTCAACAGTTGCAATCATGGTAATTATATCACAGCACAAAAATAGCACAAAGAAATTCTTGCATAGACATTTCTCTGAAAAATGGAAGAGAGAGATCCTTTACAAGGAAAGGACTAAGACTCTAAAATCAAAAACACAGCATAAACTATAAGCAAGTATTTCACAGGAAAAGTAGATGGAAAACCATGTCCTGAGAGAAGATTCTGTTACTACCTTTACACTAAAAATACTTTTCTTGCTGATGTGTTTAACTGAACAATTAAAAAAGACCACAGTAAATAATGCAGAGATCAGTTATACCTTTAATCCATTATAAAGCTGAAATTCGATTTTTTCCCCTAAAAATAAAAATGCCATTGTAATCCAATGTCTTATTGACAGTTTCTTATTTTTAGTGATTTTAAGGAGGCAGAAAGGAGAAGAACAAGTTAGTCTTTGATGTCTGTGGTTACAACAGTAAGGAGCTAGAGACTTTGAGAATAATTTAAATCTAATCAATTTAGCTCAGTTGGTACAACATTACAGCAATAAAAAGGTTTACTTGTACAAGGAAAAAATCAATTAATGAGCAAATGCATAAAAAAGAAGCTCAGGGATCATTTGAGTGGCAGAAGGTGACTTCCCATCTCTAAATTCTCCTTTTCATGTCATCTGTTTTTCTGGCAAGTGTTTTATACCGGTGTTAACCAGGTTTAAAACTCTATCAAATATTCCAGTTGCACTTTATACTGTATTTGCACATGTGGAAGTCACACTACCAAGTGCAGGAGGGTCAAAAATCTGAGATGAAAAGATATTGTTAGACCATCACAGATGCAGTGTTCTTCTTGACTAAAGAGGAATGTCTGTAAGCTACTGAAATGCTTTACATGGTATGAAAATAAATCTCAGTGACCCAAACTAAAACCTAATACTTTAGATTACCAAAACTCCCTCAAAAGTAAACAAAACTAGCAAATAAACTTTAAAAGTTCAGATCAGGAAAGATCTTCTCTCCTTAAAAGAAGAGTGAACATTTTGATACATGAATTGATGACAAAAAACCTGCAATGGATAGAGACAGTTACCTGACCCTAACTCAGGATGACAATAGGGTGACCGGTTCTCCCTCCACACCATTCAGCTCAGAAGGGTCTTGAAATTTTGCAGTGCCACCATACAACCATATCTGAACTGCCTGTCAGTGGGCTGTGGCTCAGTCTCCAAATATATGCTCTTACAGTTGGGTTCACACAGCACAGAGCCCCTCACCTGAACCTGTTTGGCCCCCAGAGACAGCAGATCTGCACATCAAGCCACAACATGCTGTGAAAAACAGAGCTACTGCCTTTCTGTGTCTGGTCCCTGCTGGCATTCAGATCATACAGGCTGGTAGTGAGCCACTTCAGCACTGATCCTGGTGAACAGGTAACCATCTGATGGCTATTGCTGACACAAGCAAGGCAGTGGGAATGCACAGGAATGGGGAAGGCAGGACTTTCTGGGTGGCAGAGAGATTGGTTCTGGTTTTCCTAAGTCACCAGAGCTGGCTCTGGTGTAGTAAACCAACTACAATCAACTTAATACTAGATATTACTCTTGTTCCCCTTGAAAATATTCTATATAGGAAATACATTGTTCAAGAGCTAGAAATTGATCTTAATGCTAACCAGCAACCCCCACCTTTCTTCAAAGCATCATCTAATTCGGATTCTTCTTATGTGACACGCAGGGAACATGTAAAAGTCTGAGTCTGCGTACAGATAAATCCCAGCAAGAAGATCTGGGTGCCCCAACCACCCAGTGCATCGAGGTACAACTTAACCACCTAGATCCATGAGTATGACTGTGGATTGTGGATGACCAAGCACTGGAAATATTGAACCAGAACCCTCTGGACACAATCCCATCCAATGTGCTCTAGGATGACCCTGCTTGAGCAGGGAGGTTGGACCCTCTGTGGTCCCTTCCAACCCATTGTCTGTGATTTTGTCATTGACAAAAGCTGAAGCTTAAACTCCTTATGTATGCTACACTGAAGCTAAACATTCTTCAAGTGCGAAGCACTGAAAGGAGCCTAGGTTTGGATTACAAAGGTTAAGTCACAAAAAGATCTGCCAAACTGCAGTTCTGGGAAAGGAGCCTTCCAATCACAGGACAGGGTTTCAGATCGGACTGCAGAAGTGTGGACATATCCCCAAACACTGGAAAGTGGAATCTGCTTAACTGCAACTGTTTCATCTGAATGGCTTAGGCTGAAGATAAGTAGAGCTGGTAATATGCTAAATCCTACCCTGAAACCTCACCATTTCCTCTGAGCAGGCATTACATACCTCTTTGCTCAGCATCCCACTTCAGCTGCTATGCAGAAGTCCCGGACGTTCTGTCCTTGCTACCAAGCAGTGAGACCAAACAGGAAAATGTTACT